>NC_141601.1:60120869-60463369 GCF_047967505.1 Dipteris shenzhenensis | reverse complement strand
CTTCTCCCGCACATAGTGATAATGCACCTCAATGTGCTTTGTTCTAGCATGATAGACTAGGTTATTTGCCAAGTGTATACTGCTCATGTTGTCACAATAAATGACAACTGGCCCATCTGTAGACTGATGCATATCATAGAGTAGCTTATACAACCAAGCTACCTCACATGCAGCCATTGCTGCACCCCTGTACTCAGCCTCTGTGCTCGACAAGGCAATTGTAGGCTGTTTCTTGCTGCTCCAAGTGACTGCAGCACTCCCAAAATAGAACACATATCCACTGGTAGATCGTCTATCAGAAATACTACCAGCCCAATCAGCATCAGTGTATCCATGCAACTGTATTTGAACCCCAGCCTCATAAAATAGTCCATACTGCAATGTGGACTTCACATACCTGAGTATGCGTCTAGCCGCATCCAAATGCGGTTTCCTTGGAGCTTGCATAAACTGACTTATCAATCCAATAGCATAGCTTAAATCTGGCCTGGTAATAGTCATATAAATCAAACTTCCTACTATGCATCTGTACATAGTAGGGTCTTCCAGAGGCTCACTTGCATCTGTGCTGAGCTTCACATTCTGCTCCAAAGGAACTGAAATAGGCTTACAGCCTATCATCCCATATTTGGACAGCATGTCCAATCCATACTGTCTCTGCAAGAGCTGTATCCCACTTGGTGATCTAATCACCTCAATGCCCAAGAAATAACGCAGCTCTCCCAAATCCTTCATCTCAAACTTCTGCTTCAATAGCATTTTCACATGAAGGATGTCTTCATCACTATCACCTATGATGATCAAATCGTCAACATAAATGACAAGCAGCATAATACCTTTCTCTGTCTTTCTCACATAAAGTGAGAAATCTGCCTTGGAAATCTGAAAGCCAGTAGTAACAAGATACTGTCCTATCTTGTCAGACCATGCTCTAGGTGCTTGCTTCAAGCCATACAAGGCTTTCTTCAACCTGCAAACAAACTCAGGATGAACAGCATGCACATAACCTAGTGGCTGCTCCATATAGACCTCTTCTTGCAAATCACCATGCAAGAAGGCATTCTTTACATCCATCTGATGTAAAGACCATCCTTTCGATGCAGCCATTGCAATGACTGCTCTTACGGTTGCCATGTTAGAGTTAGCTCAAATGTCCACCTCTCATGTAACCCACCAATATTCTGTGTACCCAATGTTGTAAGGCCCCCATATGAGGAGAAGCCATGATGGGTATCAGATATTGGGAGGGATCCCCAGTTTAGACACTAGAAGGGGTCTTAGAGTAGACCAGATGGTTATGAGACGGCTTAGGAGCCAAGAGTAGATACCCGTCTGCACAAAGGGGGGGTTCGGGGGGGCGATAGCCCCCCCGATAGCAGGGGGTCCGGGGGGCGCAGGCCCCCGGTGGGGGTCTGGGGGCAAAGCCCCCAGCGGCTATCCTTTTTCTGAAGGGTCGGTGGTCTTCCAGGTCGACTGTCTATTAGGCCGACTGCCTATTACAGGGCCGACCGTCAACCACTTACACTATATAAGTGGCCACCCCCTATCATCAGATCACCAGTTCTTCACGCTCATAGTCCTCCGTCCAGCATCTGTCTAGATCACCATCGAAGCTCTGTCTGTAGAGCGCACGGGTGGACAGCCAACCATCAGTTGTATCAGTAGTTTGGTATATCAGAATTTTGTATTCTCTCCAGCTTTCCATCGTGTACTTGCGTTTTGTTGTTATCTTCCGCTGCGTACTATTTTCTTACATGCCATCCTTGCAACCAGACTGAATGTTTCTTCATAATCAATGCCATATGTCTCTGCATACCCCTTGACAACTAATCTTGCCTTGTATCTGTTCACAGAACCATCTGCATTGTGCTTCACCTTATAAACCCATTTACAGCCAATTGCATTCTTGTCTTCAGGAAAAGGTATTAATTCCCATGTTGCATTTGCATCCAAGGCATCCATTTCTTCATCCATGGCTTTCTCCTCAGGGGGGTCAGTCATCATATGTAACCCTATCACGTGAGTTCAACAGAAGGATTTTTTTTATTTCTAAAATTTACAGAAATAAATATACATAAGGGACTATTTAAAATAGTTTTGGAAAAAATTTACAGATTTGTATAGAAAAGGGGTACATTTTATTAATGAAATTTTTTACAGATAAGGGACTTTAAATATAGGCCTTGAACGCACGTGATATAGAGGGTTGATACATAGTGACCCCCTCGAGGCTTTCTCCCATTTTTCTTTTCCCATGGCTTGCTCAAAAGAAATGGGTTCTGGTTCCTGTATCACTTTGACCATATAGGCATAGTGAATGGCTGTAAATCCATCATATTTCAGCCTATCGACATGATACCTAGCTCTGGTAGACCTACGCAAAATAGGCACACTTCCAGGTGCTCTCAAAACATCCCTGGTCTTCCTTACTCCAGGTGTAACAATAGAAGGAATACCCAACTCATCATCAATGCTCTGTTTTGAGCCACTGGATTCACCATCCACATAAGAGTGACCTGCATTCACATCAAACATGGGCTGATCTACCTTGTCTTTTCCTTTTTGTGATACCTGCATACCACTCTCTGCATTGTTTTGAGGAGATTCTCTTGATCTCAATCTGCCTGTCCATGGGGAAGTATGTGAACCACTGCTAGAGGACACTCCAGGTCCACTAATATTTTGTGATTGTTGCCGTGAATTCTGTGCATCTACATCATCAATCACATTTATTGGTTTATACCAGCTGCTCATCTCATAAAAAACAACATCTCTGCTCACTATAAACTTATGAGTAGAAGGGTTATAGCATCTATACCCTTTTTGCTGTAGAGAATAACCAATAAAGATGCACTTCTTAGCTTTTGGATCCAACTTGGACCTCAATTCATCTGGCACATGAACATAGGCAATGCAACCAAAAATTTTCAAATGAGACAACTGCTTCCGCCCAATAAAAATCTGGCAGGTCTTTTTCATTGAGCATGGCACGAGATACCTCTCCAATATGCCTGTTTTCCCTTTCTGCAAGTCCATTTTGCTGTGGAGTATGACTGCATGAATATTGTTGCTTTATGCCATGCTCCTGCAGGAACCTTGCAAATTCATTTGAGAGGTACTCTCCCCCTCCATCTAACCTTAAGCATTTTATTTGCAGGCCTGTTTCTTTTTCAACCATAGCTTTAAAAGCTTTGAAGTGCCCAAACACTTCACTTTTCTTTTTCATAAAATACACCCAAACTTTTCTGCTGTAGTCATCAATAAAAGTGACAAAGTAATGACAGCCTCCAATAGATGCAGCTTTAGTAGTCCACACATCAGAGTGGATTAATTCCAATGGCTTCTTACTCTCTTGAACATGCCTAGGAAATGGTTTCCTTGCCTGTTTTCCAAATTGACAGGCTTCACACACCTTATGCATTTCTGCAACCTTGAATTTAGGCAATCCTACCTGCAACAATATTTTGGTCTTGCATTGATTTAAGTCGCTGTACATTAACATGACCAATGCGTTTATGCCAGATATCAATATCTACAACTACACCGGTCCCATGTGCAAACATTACTGCACTCAATTCAGGCATGTTTGCATCCAACGTAAACATCCTGCCCTTCTTCTTTCCTTTTGTTATCAAGCGACCATTATTCTTCATATCCTCAACAAAGCATCCATGAGGATGAAATCTGACTTGCAAGCCCTGCTCAACCATTTGACCAATAGAAACCAGGTTCTTGGTGATATTCGGGACATGAAATACATCAGACAAGTATTTCTTTTTCCCATCCTGCATAGACAAAGGAATTTTACCAGTCTGCACAATAGGATGTGCAATATCATCACCAGTCTCCACAAATCCTGGTCTTTCTCTTTCTCTTGCATCATGCATCCATTCTGCATGACCTGTCATGTGGTTTGACGCACCTGAGTCAACATACCACACATCATTGCTTTCTTCTGCACTTGTCACAGAATTGGTCATATGCTGCACCATAAACAAATGCTCATTTCTGTCATCACCCTGTCTACTAGAGGATGCATAATTGCCTTGCTGCAATTTTCCATTCATAATTTCATTCTCCTTTTTGTAGCAGTCTTTAGCCATATGCCCCATTTTACCACAGTAGTAGCATTCAACATTGCTGTTTGCATTTTGGTCTCTCTGCCATCCACCACGACCTCTTTGGCTCCCCCTGTCTCTAGAGTTACCATGTCCTCATACATAGGACTGGTTTTCTTGAGTTTGCTGCATATTCTGATTTCTACCATGGCCTTCAGATCGGCCTCCTCTACCTCTACCTCTACCTCTTCCAGCATTTGAGTAGAAGACAGTTTCTTTTGAAGTTCCTCCTGAAGAAGATGCACCACCATTTCTCTGCTCTTCAGAAATTAGAAGAGCAATCAACTCCTCAAAATTAGGAAATTTTTCACGGATGGCAATGGATGTCCGGAACTGTGCATAATCCTTTCCTAGACCATTCAAGGTCACAGAAACTAAATCATCATCATCCATTGGCGACCCAATGGAAGCAAGTGCATCCGCAATTTTCTTCACCTTCATGTGGTAGTCATTGATGCTCATATTTTCTCTCTGCACATTGTGCAGCTCCTGCTTGAGCTGCATTTTCCTGGCCTGCTGTACATTTTTGCCAAAGTATCCCATGCCACCTTTGGTGTACTTGCATCCTGAATATGCACAATCATAGAATCTGAAATACTGATAGACAGCCAGTACATAACTTTTCTGGCTCTCTCATGCCATCCTTTAAATGCTTGCATTTCCTGTTGATTGGGAACATTAGGAAGAACTGGTTCTTCTTCATTTCCTGTAATGAACTCCCAGTAGCCTTTTCCCATAAGGAAATTCGTCATTCTAAACTTCCATGCTTGGAAGTTGTTCTTGTCAAGCTTTTCAGTGACAATCTGTAGAACACTGCAAAATATTCTGTCACTGCAAAAAACACAGCTTCTGCCTCACAAGGGCGAGTCTGCAAAACTGACGAAAGAGGTTTTTGACCACACAGTCGCTTCCTAGTGACGATTTTGCATCAACAGGCAATAAGGATGATTCTGCAACTCCCAATATCTCTGCGCACAGGCATACGATGCAATTTCTGCGGCAACTTTTCATCGACCTGCAGAACATTGGTCGCACATCAAAGACAGGGCCTTTTTCTGAGTGCCTGCGGAGAACTTCCGCCTCCAAAATAGGCGCCCCGAAATGGCCTGGAATCTGAAAAATAAAGTCACCAAGGGCTTCGCCATTCCCATAGCATATACTGTCCTCTCGCCACACCGCGAAGGGCATCTCAATCTGAGACAGTGCACTCTTGCACTTCCGGCTGTGCTATCTGCAGAGATTTGCTCCCAAACTTGAAAAAGGAAAGCAACACTGGTCCTCTTACTAGGACACCGCAAACTTGGTTTGCTTTCTTGAGCTCCTTACCACGAACAAGGCTCTGATACCATGTGAAGATAGTGGGAGAGAGGGAAGGAGTCTCACTTGAAGCTTTCTCACAAGCATAATGGGGGAATACACACAAAGGTGGAGGCTGAAAACAGTTTTCCTCTTCTTAGTTGTGAAAGCCAAAAGAACTCTAGTACAAAGAAAATAGAAGAACCCTATATGTGGATCTCAAACCAAACTCAACTAACTAAGGTGGCATACTAATTGAGCCACGAACTAGTGTAGATAAGGATAGCTGTCATCCAGCTATTATTCGTGGGTGGTGTTCCAACCGCATCTGTAGCTAACAAGTCGCTGACATAAATGCACAACGGTCACCCTGGCATATTGCGAGTGGAGCTCGATATCTCAACATTTCCGTCCATAGACTTCCGTGCAATCTCCTCGGCCAACAAGCTACCCACAACATCATCAAATTTCAGTACTCCACCAGGTGCAGAGTTACTGACAGCTATACGGAAGGTATCCCATGAGGATGGAAATGAACGTAAGAGAAATATTGCCTTAGTCTCTGCATCAAAATTCATCTTCTGAGCGTGAAAGCTGGCTGAAAATAATATTGAATTCATTCAAGTGAGAAGCAATGGAGACCCCTTCCTTCATCTGTAGCTCAAACAACCTCTTCATGAGGTAAACTTTATTAGAGGCAGTTTCCTTTTCATAAGTGGCACACAGTTTCTTCCACAAATCTTCCGTAGTCTGCTCATTTACTACTGTGAAATAAACTGACTCTGCAAGATGAAGTCTAATAGTAGATTTTGCTAATGCATCCAACTCATTCCAATCATCCTCAGACATATTTGCAGGCTTAGCTTCAATCCCTGCCAAGGGTTTAATCTGCTTCTTTTGAATAAGCACATCCCTTATTTGTTCTTTCCACAAAGAAAAGTTTGTCCCATCAAACTTTTTAATGTTGTAAAACTCATTTTCAGACATGGAAGAGGATGCCATGATGCAAATGAAGCAAAAATCCCAAATGCTAGTGCCTACAAGAGAGAATCACACCAAATACTAGGTGCACCCAAATGTGTATGCCACAATAGACTGAAATATCACCAAAACTCAAAAGCATCAAAAGATGCAGCTGACTCATGTGCTTGTACTATGCATCCATATGAGCAAATCTGGCCCAAAAGAAAATGCCAACTGCAATGGCAATCCAAAATGCCAATAAGTGCCAAATGGCTCCATAAACACTGTCCATGGGCATATGCATCAATAATATCTCATCCAAGAGAGCATAACACTATCAGTGCATCACCTCACTACTACACACGGATCCTATTGTGACGTTTACGTACCGACGTTTAGCGCCCGCTTAGCGTTAGTCGGTATGAAAAGCGGGTTTCCTAAATCGTCGCTATATAGCGATTTTTGCTAAAAGTCGCTATATAGCGACTTTTAAGTGTCACTATATAGCGACACTGATATACAAAATATTATAGCGACGTTTTTACAAAGAGGTTTTTTTTTTTTAATAGGCCTTAAAAGTTAGTTTTTTCCAATGACAAATTTTTTTAAACTTTCATACATGTTTGAGCTCATAGAGAATAAAAAAATGAGAGCATGTACATCAAGCCTTTGAAGCTCATATATTCATGTCCAAGTTTGAGATGAGAAAAATTCAAATAAGAGCATTTACATCAACTGTTTCATCTTGAGCCAAGTCTAAGGCGCCAAACAAGTCTATCTCCAACTCTATACCGAGTTGATCTCCTATATCATCATCGTACTCTAGCATCGTACGTTCACCTAAAAGTATTTGATCATCTTCTTCAATAAAGCTTAAGTGTGGTGATTCTTGATGATTGTTGTCTTCTTCCTCAATATCGTGATCTCCATCCTCCTCTCGTGCGATGTCATTATGCGCATCTTCCTCTTGGCTCATATGGTGATCTACATCTTCTTCGCTAGATTCATCAATTGGATCCGGCATTGGTAGTGGCATCTCCATATCCACATCTCGATCTTCAAAAATTTGCTTACTTCGTGGTGCAAATTGGATCACGTACCACCATCTTGGATCAGAACGATCCGGATGAAAAACCACCTATATTGAAGATGGGTGCCAAATGTCGTCAATTATATATATGAAATTATGCTCAAGTACATGTATCAATGGACTTTAAAAACGAAAGCTTCGACTAATTAAATCATTAGTATGCACTTGCTCACAGTGCTCGAGAAGAAAAAAGTATCACTTTCATCGGTCCAATGCTTGGGGGAGTCTATTGCAAAGAGACCGCTACTATCTTTTCTCACTGTCGCATGGGGACCGTTGTAAGTAGTTCTAAACCATTTTACATCAAGAATGAAAATAGTAAATCGTCTGAAATCAATTTCATAGATGTCGCGTATGGTTCCACAATAATCTAACAGTGAGGAGAGAAGATTGGTATCTGAAGCACTTGCTCGGCTATCTTGTGTGAAGATAGCCATGACTCCACAATCATACGTGACTCTCTTTGAATTGATGCGTTCCACGCAAAAATGTCGTCCATATGACCATAATGCACTGTACTTTTTGTACTATAAAAGAGCACCGTTAAAACAATGAAGATGCATCTATTATATAGCATATATTGCCACAAATAATTACTTAATTACGTCAAGAGGTAAGAAACTTACATGCACCATACATCCAGATGATAACTCTCGCTTGCGCTCGTTTATTGTCTCTCCATCACGTTCCGCTTTACGTAGAGCCAGCCAATCAAGTGACATGTGAGTAGGGAGATGAGGCAGATCCCGTGGATATGGTTGTGATCGCCTGTACATTACTCTGAATCTCGTCCTTGCATTTATTCTTTCTGCTTTGGCCACTTCATATCTCTCAATCCACTTCTGCATCTCAGGGCTATTGAGGATACAAAACTTATTGAATTTCTCCATTTGCTCTTCGCTCATCTTTCTTTCAATCCCTTTTCCTTGGGGAACCTTGCCAACGATGCGATCATCATCCTTGTTGTGCCAAGCTTGCGGCATATCAGGATCCGTGGATGCAAGAAACTCTGTGATATATACTAATGACTCTTGCACAAGCCATCCCTCTACCATGCTTGCTTCCGGTCTTGCTCTTTGTCTTACAAACCCCTTTAAAGTTTTCATAAACCTCAAGCTGCATAAACCTCTTGCTCTTTGTCTCATAAACCCCTTTAAAGATTATCTATGTGCTTCCAAGCTGCACAATCTGCGGGAATCCTCAATGTGTGATCAGTGGACCGATGAGATGTATGCCATGTCATCAACTCTGCTATGGATTTGCATCGGAACATGTGTTGTATTCTTGCAATGATGGGAAAGTGTCTCAAGACCTTTACCGGTATCCGCTCACCCTGCAAGTCATCTCTATATCATTGTTCCCCACACTGTGGACAACTAGCCAAATCTCCATGCTCACGACGAAAGAGAATACAATCATTACGGCAAGCATGGATGGTATCATAATCCATACCCACCGTTGTTAGCATCTTTTTTGCTTCATCTCTTGATACGGGCATGGTATTTGGTGCAGGCAACATCTTCTGGAGCAACCTATGACAAAGACACTATCCAAATGATGATTCTCAAAACAAACAATATCCAAATAATGAGTCAAATTAATGCAAGGGCTAACCTCATTAAGGCCGAGACACTTGTATTCGACCACCCATACTGTACTTGTAGATTCAAGATTGAGAGACAAGCATGTAGTTTAGACATCCTAGCACCCTCATACAATTGTGTTGATTGCAACTCTCGCATTTTGACCTCAGACTCTGACATCATGTGTACGTGGGATGTAGTGCCCCTAAAAATGGAATCCATCATGTCGACCATACCCTCGTCATCATCCGGGAGACTATAGTCTTGCTAAAAGTGAGAAGGTATATGTGTACCCTCGTCACCCTCCTCATCCTGTTTTAAGATTTCGTGTAAACATAAGATCTTCTATTTCCTGGTATACAATAAGATTGCGAACTTAAATAGCTTTGACTTACCGATGGTCCATCAACATGTGCAACACCAACGGGGGGTACTGGTTCCGGCTCCTCCCCATACATCCGCAAGTGGCGCATGATAATACGACGTTGATCTTGTACTTCTTGCTTGCAATGAGTGCAATGACAGTATAACCTCTCCGTAAGCCACTTCGTGCTCCCAGGCACTGGCGCATCATCGGACGAGCTTCCACTCATCCCTTCCATCTACACTTATAAAATCACAACATAAGCATGAAGAAGAGATATTAATAGTTATAAAATAGCATGTTTGAGCTTCTTTTGATGCTACAAGAAAAAAGTGACTGTAAGCGTGGCGTTTTCTTCATCCTATTCCCTAATCTCTCAAGTAAGCAAGCCAATATCTCCTCCCACCTATTTCAAGCAACCTCCCACTCTATTTTCCACTCCTCACCCTTCTCCTACCTCTTGTACTCCCTCTCTACCCTTTTCCCTCTTTGGTTTCTTGAAAGGAAGTTCTTCAAGAGGTGAGTTTGTTTCAACAATGTAGGTTGTTTGTTTGTTAGCTTTAGTTTTGTGAGTGTTTTTTCTTGTATTGCTAAACCTATAAACTAGTTTTCATGCTTGCTTAGAAAGGATTGAAACAAAAAACGAGATTCCAAGAAAGGAAGAAAACTCACCTCTTTTTTCTGTATTTCTCTTCCTTCTCTTTCTCCTTGTCTCCTCAATCTCCTCCTTTCCTTGTCTCCTCAATCTCCTCCTTTCAAGAAGTTGCTTTTGTAATCTCCTCCTTCCACTAACATCTTATTTGAAAAAATGGGTTATTTTCTCTCTTTTGTAGGGCCAATCCACTACACCGAGCGGGACATACTATTTCAGGTAAGTGCTTCCTCTTTTTTTTCATTTATTATTTTTGTTATTTGCATTGGCCTGCAGCTAGCGCCTTAAGCGCTAGTTGTAGTGATGGGCGTAGGAACCCTCTCTTCCCCTCAAACTCTTTCCTTCTTTCCCCTTCTCTTATTCTCTTTTCTCCCCCTTCTCTTTTTTCCCTCTTCTCTTATTCTCTCTTTCCCCCTTCTCTATTTCCCCCTTCTCTCTTTTCCCTTCTCTCTTTCCTTTCCCTCTTATTCTCTATTTCTACATAAGCTCATGCATAAGCTTAAGCATGAGCTTATGCTTCTCTCTTTCCCCCTTCTCTATTTCCCCCTTCTCTCATTCTCTATTTCCGCATAAGCTCATGCTCATGCATGAGCATAAGCATGAGCTTATGCTTATGCTTATGCTTATGCTTAAGCATAAGCATAAGCATAAGCTCATGCTTATGCTCATGCATGAGCATGAGCTTATGCTTAAGTTTCCCCCTTCTCTCATTCTCTATTTCCGCATAAGCCCATTCTCTATTTCCGCATAAGCTCATGCTTATGCTTCTCTCTTTCCCCCTTCTCTATTTCCCCCTTCTCTCATTCTCTATTTCCGCATAAGCTCATGCTCATGCATGAGCATAAGCATGAGCTTATGCTTATGCATATGCTTAAGAATAAGCATAAGCATAAGCTCATGCTTATGCTCATGCATGAGCATGAGCTTATGCTTAAGTTTCCCCCTTCTCTCATTCTCTATTTCCGCATAAGCTCATTCTCTATTTCTGCATAAGCTCATGCTTATGCTTCTCTCTATCCCCCTTCTCTATTTCCCCCTTCTCTCATTCTCTATTTCCGCATAAGCCCATTCTCTATTTCGATGAGTACGGACAGCCTCGCAGGAGAAGAGCTCATGATCTTTATGCTCCAGAGGACTTTGATTCCTCTCAAGCGACTACCTCGAGGACTACCCCTGGTCTGACTCCTCTCGGACCTAGCACTACGACTACCCCTGGTCCGACTCCTCTTCCACGTAGCACTACGGCTACCCCTCAGGGAACTCCTTTGCTAGCCGCGCATGGCTTTGTCGGGAGTCCCGACGAGTTTGTAGCGCAGATGAGCGATGAGGAGGCAGCGAGATTCTTCTCTCTGCTATCTCAGAGGACCTCAGCAATTCCCTCCCCTACATCGACGGGTGGACGTACTGCCCAGCCGTCCCCTCGTGCCCCTTCGACTGCGGGGTCATCACCTACGCATGCCTCTTGCAAGGGAAGGAAGAGTAGGACGGGCGGCTCATGTTGTGCTGACTCGGGAGATGTAGACGAGTCAGCACACTCACGCTCCTTTAGGTCTCCACTTGGTCCGGAGACACAGTATCAGTCAAGTCCCTTTCCCTCTCCTACTCCCACTGCTACTCCTCGCTCCAGAAGTGCTCGTGCAGCTTCCACTCCTTTAGACTCTGCTACCGTCAGTCCTCCTTAGTCATCAAGGGATCTCTCCTATCAAATCACATCTGCCGGAGAGATAATAGAAGATAAAAAGGGCAAAGTAGTGATGGCCGCCATGAGGAGGTTGATGAGTCCACTTCAAGAGCGGCATAAATATCGATTGGCGGTATCAAGATGCCCAAAAGAAGCAGGCAGTCATCGATGAGTTATAACAAAGATACCCTAATCCGCCAAATGTGGAGTTTAATGACGATTATATGCGAGAGCGCATGGGTTTGGTCTTGAAGCATCGTAGATCAACCTTGCGTACTTCCATCACAAAGGGGTTGGCTAAACCCAGCTGGGCAGACAAAGCTGATTGGAAGTGCTTCAAGAAGCAACATAGGGACCATCCTGAATTGTTCGAGGGTCAGAGGAGGGCTGTGAAGAGATGGCTGGACATCGTAGGTACTTTGCACTTTGGTGTAGGCGGATGGTATGCATTCGAGGCAACCGTGGTAAGTCTACTTCTTCTCATTTAATGTATTGTTCTATTTGTTTTACTACATATTACATGCACTTTAGCTAACTCTAACTCTCGTAAATTGGATCCACAGCAAGCTGCGATGGGTCATCTTCCTACAGATGCAGAGACGCGACGCGCATTTCGAATAGGAACAAAGCCGTGGTTCATTGAGCAAGAGGCAATGGGAGCGACAATCGATTGGGCTGAGGTGGCTGCTCGCACGGTATAAGTTTACTCCTACTTGTAATCTCACTTTTTAATTTAAGTTCCAATCTAATTTTTGATTTATATGGTTCACTCTTAGGGTCCAAGCTCAAGCGTCCCATCATCGGAGGTGAGCGATCAACATGGCTAAGGATCAGATGCAGGTGGCGAGGACGAGGGAGAAGACGCATGTGTCGAGGACCAAGGAACAGGCCAACAAGACGAGGATGATTCTGATTCAGATGAGTAGTAGTGGTAGTAGCATTTTGTATATCCGCTCGTTTGAGCAATTTTGTATCGCCCTTTCGAAAGGGTAATTTTGTTACAAACAATGTTGTATATGTCCGACATGTATATGCTTTTGTTGCTCATCATTTCACAAGAGCGATTTTGTATCACCCTTTTCGCAAGGGAAATTTTGTTATAAAAAACTTTGTTTTGTAATTATTAAAAAAAAAAGGATTAGTGGGGCTAAACAAGGCCAAAAGGAAGCCCTGTTTAGCCCCACTAACCCTTTTTTTTAACTTCTGTTAATCGTCGCTATATAGCGACGTTTACCAGTGTCCCTATATAGCAACATTGGAAACATCGCTATATAGCGACGTTTGCCAGTGTCGCTATATAGCGACTCTTTATAGTGACGGTCCTTTTCTGACACTTTTAGCGACACTTATAGCGACGTTTGTGCCCGTGAAAAAAAAAAATTTATGTAAAAAGCGTCGGTATTTTTGTCGGAAAATGGCCTATGCCTTGTAGTGCCTACAATGTGTCAAAGTTGTCCCTCAGCATAAAATAGCATCCATGTGCAAAGCATCCATAAAAATAGCATCCCACAAGGCAATATGGGCCTATCAATGCATCAATAAGGACCACAATGCATCCAAATGGCCTATAAATCATCCACTGCAACCCAATGCACAGCACAAATGAGTGCACACTACTCAAACTGCAACCAGAGTGATCTGCATAAGGTATGCTCAAGAAATCATAGTCCCATGGTAATGATCGCTACTAAAAATAAAACTTGAGATGCCTCAAAACATGGGCGCCATTGCATAATCGGACTCAACAAGAAAATGTGCAAATATCTCTCTTCTGTCGAAACTCCAAAATCCCAACCGATGAGTGAGAAATGGGAGTCAACACTTATCCATTGCAATGTGGCATAAATCTAAGGTTTCAAAACCTTAGAATGAAAAATGCATAACAGAGAGACGAAATCGAATACACAGAGATCTATAACTCTGAAAATCCTGCATCGAATCATGCAAGAACTGACAGGTAGGGGTTTTTGGCCGTCCAGAATGCAATGGGACAGACGGTTTTGGAAACCGTGGTCTCAATCACTGGGTCCAACACACGGACTGAAAAACGTTTTTGGAAACAGAGCTATTTGTAAACTCCACTGGAGTGCAAATGATGAGCAACATAGAAGTTTTAGGACCTTCTGAGTCCACCAAAACTGACAAATCTACAAATGGTTGCTCCAAACTTGAGTTCCAACACCCGGGCAGAAAAACGCAGAAACTGACACAGTGAGTCAAAAATCCAATGAAATGATCCTAGATTCAAGAATGAAGGTGTTTCCAAGCTCAGGCTCTCAAAACCACTTCGCAAAACCAAAGTGACTTTTCCAAAGTTTCCTCCAAGGTCTCTACACACTCGGATGCAAGTAAAGTCACCCACAAAGCTTCCCACAGAGCTTCTCCTTCCTCCCACAGAGCTGTTGAGCTTCAAGCATTCACGCATGCTCAGCTAGATCACCTAGGCTCTGATACTAGTTGAGAGTGCTCTCAACGGAAGCAAGAACGGAAGAGGGAGAGAGAGAAACAGAGAGCCACACAAGTTTTGGTGGGTGTGGAACACACTAATCTTCTTTTTTATTCATTTATATATGTGTTTGAGTATTATACATAACCAGGGTAAAGGCACAGTGACCTTTACACCCCACACCCCCCTCCATCTCCACCTCCCCCTCCCCCTCCCCCTCCCCCCTCCCCCTCCATCTCCACCTCCCCCTCCATCTCCATCTCCATCTCCCCCTCCCCCTCCCTCTTTCCCTCCCCCTTTCTCTCTCTCTCTCTCTTTCCCTCCCCCCTCCATCTCCACCACCCCCTCCCCCTCCCCCCTCCATCTCCCCATCCCCCCTCCCCCTCCATCTCCCCCTCCCCCTCCCATTTCCACCTCCCCCTTTCACTCTCTCTCTCTTTTTATCTCTCTATCCCTCCCCCTTTCTCTCTCTATCTCTCTCTTTCCCTCCCCCTCTCTCTCTCTCTTTCTCTCTCATTCTCTCTCTCATTCTCTCCCCCTCCCGCTCTCTCTCTCTCTCTCTCTCTCCCCCTTACCCCCCTCTCTTTACCATCCCCCTCTCTCTCTTTTCTCTCTCCTCTCCCCCCCTCTCTCTCTCTCACACACACTCTCTCTCTCTCTCTCTCTCATTCTCTCCCCCACCCCCTCTCTCTCTCCCCCTTACCCCCCTCTCTCTACCACTCCACCCCCCTCTCTCTACTGCTCCCCACCCCTAGCCTACCACCCTACCTACCTACCTAAGCGTAAGCAAGGGCCTGAAGGCCCTTGTTGCTAAGGCTCGGGGGGGTCACTCATCATATGTAACCCTATCACGTGAGTTCAATAGAAGGATATTTTTTATTCCTAAAATTTACAAAAATAAATATACATAAGGGACTATTTAAAATAGTTTTGGAAAAAATTTACAGATTTGTATAGAAAAGGGGTACATTTTATTAATGAAAAAATTTACAGATAAGGGATTTTAAATATAGGCCTTGAACGCACGTGATATAGAGGGTTTATACATAGTGACCCCCCCGAGTGCTAAGGGCTGGTGCCCACAGTGATGCTCGCATGCAGCGCCAGACCCAAGGCAGCGCGTCGGCGATACCTACCCTGCCAGCGACGATGCCCACTAGCCCCGCCCTCACCACTCGATCGCCCCCGCCTCGACGACCATCACCGCTCGCCTGCCCACCCCACCTCCTCCACGCCACCTGCCCCCCACCTCCCCCGCCCTGCAGCGCTGCCTTGCAGTGCCGCCTCGCACCCCCTCTCCCCCGAACCCCACTCCCTGCCCCACGGTGCTGCCCCGCAGCACCGCCCGGCACCCCCTCTCCCCTGTCCCCCACCTCTCACCTGCCCCGGCACCCCCTCTCAGCCCACCTGTGCCTTAGCCCGCCCCCGCACCCCCTCTCTGCCGCCCTCTTCGCCCTGCCCCGCCCCCCTCTCCCCTCACCCCCCGACCCCCTCTCACCTCACCCCCCGCCCCCCTCTCCTTTCTCCCCTTGCCCCCTCCCCTCTTCCCCGCTCCCCCCTGTTCACAACCCCCCACCCCCCGTGCCGCCACGAGCAACACGCCCCTGCACAAAACCCCCCCTGTGCAAAACCCCCCCCTGCAAACCCCCCCTGTGCAAACACCCCCCCCCTCTGGGAAAAAAAAAAAAACCTAAACTAGCTATAGCTAGGTTAGTGGGTTAGGTTCGATTAACTAGGTTAGTTTAACCTAGGTTAGTTTGTCTACCCTAGGTTAGGTTAGTATTAACTTACACTAGGTTAGTTTTAACCTTGGTATAACTGTTAGTTAGTTAACCTAACTAACATATTTGAACTAACTATGGTCAGTTTAACTAACTGATTGCACATCTAACTAGACAAATAGGTTAGTTCACCTAACTAGATTAACTTGGTTCCCACCCCTTAGTTGGACCTAAAGTCCATTCACACCACCATCAGGACCCCCTAGGCACTTCATTAAGATGATGGTCACTACACAAACTAACACCACTCTAACCCTCCCAGCAACACTACATCCACACCCGCACTTGTGGCAGAGACACCCTTGGCAAATCTCGCCCAATTTGCATGCAGCTACATTCCAGCCAATGCCTTTGATTCCAACGCTCACCACATCAACATATAACTCTGTTGCAACCACCATCCCTGCGAATCCTCTACCCCGAATCCCTCCCTGAGATTCAACAACTCCCTTTAACTCCTCCATGCCCCAACATGGCTGGACACTGTCATGACCATGATGGGGATATTGAGCTCCATGTAGAGGTTGACAACTTCTTCAATCGATGAAATAACAACAATCAAGGCCAATGCCCCTTGGGAAAACTGGAACTTCCCAAATATAATGGTAGGGGAGACCCAGCCCACTTCCTCTAGCATTTTGATGCCGCATGTCGAGCAGGTGGTGATCAATCCCATGAAACCAAGGTGGCTTGGTTTCCAATGGCCTTAATTGATGAAGCGTCAAAATGGTACCTAGACCTTCTCATGGAAGAATGTGCCACATGGGACCTACTTCTAACCGAATTCAAACGACGCTTTCAAATGAAGAGGCTACAAGACGATCCCGCTCTCCAACTCAGCAAGATTGAACAAGGCCGGAGGGAAATTGTATGCACATACCTCGGAAAGATGAAGAGATTGATAGCCAAATGTGACCCACACCCAGATGCAAAGTACCTCACGGCATGGTCCATAGCAGGTCTAAGAAAGAAAATCTGAAAGGATATGAAAAAGATAAGCAGCTATGAAACATTCAGTGCTGCTCATGCGGCAGCCATTGACATCGAGGATGGCATGACAGAGACTCAGACACTAGCAGTGATGACGGCAGATCAAATACACGAGATAAGCACTCAAAAAAGGGTAAATCAAAGGACACTGCCGCAACATCAAATGAAGATCGCCTAGAGGCCATGACCTTGAAGTTGAAAGAAGATATGATCTAGGCCATGGATCAAAAACTCTACTTGTCTCACTCGCCAACTCAAACATATCCACGACGAGAAAATGTCTGGTGTCCACACTGCCTAGCAAATCATACAGCAAATGAGTGCCCGGTCCTCAAATGCAGGATCACTACACAAGCAAATCCACCGCCACGGTTGTGGTGCCATATCTGCGTCGTCGGTGGCCATGATGAGAACAGTTGCATCTTCAACATGCGTAACAATCCACCTCGACCTCCACAATACCAAGTGGCACCCATGCCAGTATATAGGCAACTGGCACTTGCACAAGTGCCCCCAGCTCTAAGGCTAAATCTTGTTCTCATTCGAACACAAGTCCCACAACTACTTAGGAATCCGAATCCACGACCGTATCCAAGAGCACCAAATCCAGCTCCTCAGGCAATTTCCATACATCAATTACAAGCCGAGGAAGTAGACTCATTATTTGAGTATGAAGCACAGTACCCAGTGTACTATGTAGAAGGTGCAGAGGGTCTAATACCAATTTATGCAAATTAAGTATGATCCAACACATTTCGAGCACCAATTAAGTGCTACGGTTGTGGAGAAAATCACCAGATCACAGAGTGTCCTCATCGTGGTAGCCCAGCTACTTTCCAACCCCTCTGTAGAGATTGTGGCATAGGACATGCGTGTATGGATTGTACCATGAAAAATAAGGTCCCAGAACAAACAGAGGTTAAGCTTGAAATCCCCATCGACATCATTGGGGTGGACCATCAAAGTCTGGGTCTGGCAAGTGTAAAGTCACAACCTATCAATGTAATTACATGCCAACAGAAAGAGGCCGCCAAGGACGCTAACATTCCAATCCAACCAAAGCGACTTCTGAAAAAGAAAGCACAAGTGCCTCCACCTCTACTAAGCAATGAGCAACCGAGCTCATCCACATCAACTCCCGAGCCTCAAATAAAAGAAGCCCCATACCCGAATGCAGAGGTGGAGAAGGCTCATTTTCAGGTGCTTCAGTAATGGGTCCAAAATGAACAATCCCAATTTGAGGCTGAGAAACAAGCTCAAGACCCAATCCATGACTTGGCCCCACAAAGTATTGATACTATACTCGAGCGTTTGTTCCAACAACAGACTCCACAATAGAATGTACCACCACGTCAACTTGAAGGAGCCACACTCTCTAGCATCCTGAGTTGCCCTGTCTCAATTCCCATCGGAATCCTCTTACGGAATTGTCCCAATCTCTGGGAGAGTTTCAAAGGATGGATTGAACTTGCAAATCCCCCTCCACCTATGAACAACATTGAGGATATCCCTGTGCGGATGGATGAGAGAGATGACATACACAACATTACTATGCCTTTGATCCACAAGGCATATAATGAAGTCCAAGCCATAGTGGATGGTGGAGTAGGTGTCAATGTCCTATCAAAGGAGCTCTACAAAGAATGGGGTGTCCCACCAATGCAAAAGGCTAATTTCAGCATACGCCTTGTCGATGATTCATGAGCTAAGCTCTTGGGAATAGTGAATGGCATGTCCACAAAGATCATAGGACTCCACTTTTCCCTTCAATTCACAATCTTGGATCGTCGCCCCAAAAAATCCTATCAAATCTTACTGGGATGTCCTTGGTTACGGGAAGCATTAGTCCTCCATGACTGGGGAACTGATAGACTAACAATCTAGAATTGAGACACTGCAGTCAGGGTGAATGTGGGGACAGGAGCTATTAAACCAATTGTTCCTAGAGCATTGGATGACACATCTTCCACAATAATATTGAGCAAATCAGCTCCCTTGCAACAACATGCCATAGCAGGTGACTCACAAAGCAATGTCAATAACTGGATACAAACATTGGCAACCATCGACAACTGCCATTCATTAGACCCCATCTTCTCACAAATTGATGCTAAGGCGCTACAGGTAGATCCTCCACTCCAACATGAAGAACCAATCGATCTAGATATGCCATTCTTTATGGCTGACCTCGAATGGGATAATGAACCTGAAGAAGGTACCAATACCAATGATGAATCAGATTTTCCTTGGGACCTTGAAACAGGGGCTGCGAATGTTGAAATTGAAGATCAAATCTTTGATAATGACTTAGCCATTCTGCATGCCCTAATGGCAGTCGAGCTCCCAAAAGTTAAACCTCCATAGTTGAATAATAGCAGAAGATCCCGCAAGAAAGCTGAAGGAGGAAATCATAGACAAGCCAAGGCTGAGCACTTCAATGAATTCGAACGAGCCCAAACAAAGATTGTCGAATTGTACCTTGCAACTTGTCAACTTCCTCAAAATCAGAATCACCGCCTCTTGAATGGTCCCGTGAGGGACTGGAAGGAGTATGCACAGCAAATGAACCCTTACTTGGAAACACCTTACCAGTGGAAAAGTTACCCCACAGTTCCCAAAGTAAGAAGTTTTGAAAGTATAAGCCACATGTGCATATGAAGATCGATCAAGAGAATTCACCCAAAAAAAAAAAAAAAAAAAAAAGGGTCTCCAAGCGCCCAACAAATTATAATACTATGCAGCCCCGTGCACATGGCACATGATAGCCTAGTTCAACACCATCAAAGGCTGATCATCAAGATGTGCTGGAGTACTTCAAGAATTACACAAGTGGTAGTGTCCCCATAGCAATGCCAAGACCACGAAAAGCATATGAAGTTCAAGCTCTGCCACTAGAAACATTGGACGAAGTCCAATTCAACATAACAATAAACGGGAGCCGACTAAAGCACTACTACTTCAACATGCAAGCCATCCTCGACAAAAATGAAGATTTGGGAAACCAAGTCTTCCTTAGTTAGGATTAGATTGTATCACAACCACTCACTCGCATATGCACATTTTTGCACATATAGTTTGCACGAGATTGTTACACGCACACTCACTGGCATATCCATGTTTTTGCACATGTAGGAAGACCTAATCAATTTCGTATTAGGGATGATTGAGTCTTAGTTTCCCTAATAAATCCCACAAATAAACATATAGTTAGACACATCACATGCACTCACATGATTTTGCATAGGCACATAATAGATTGCATCAATAATAGTATCACACACTCTCATTCCATACTCTCAAAGCATGCAATGAATTCACAAGCACAACACGAAGCTTTGCCAAAACTCAAGATGAATTGGAAAAAGAGTTTGCAGCCTCCACAACGAGACCCCCGCCAAACATCATAACCGTCTCCTATATGCAAAAATATCAAACTTGCATACTAATTATCTACAAGCTCAATGATACCGGTGAAATTGCATCCAACAAGCATGCAAGATAGCAAGAAATGCCAGCCTCAACAACGAGACCCCCGCCAAACCTCTTCCCAAGAAGATTTGATGGCAGAGTCCGTAACCTCAGCAACGAGATCCCCTCTGACATTCACAGCCATCTACCCCTCCTTAAGAGGAGATAAGCTTCTTGACTACAGACTACAAATTGTATGGTGCAAAAGCATTACAGCAGGAACGATGCCACAAGCTAAACAGCCATTGGATTACGCACATGGCATCCCAACTCTGAAATCAAAATAAGCCATAACCCGAGGACGGGTAATAAAATGGATCCGGGAGTATGTTGACTCTGTGCCAACATGAACTTATGTAGAAAGAGAATGTGTTACAACTTTGTGTTATAACTTTGTGATACAATTTGTGTTACAACTTTGTAATACAACTTTGTGTTATAACTTTGCGTTACACCTTCTACATGTAGAAAGAGAATGTGTTACTACTTCTACATGTAGAAAGAGAATGTGTTACAACTTTGTGATACAACTTTGTGTTACAACTTTGTGCTACAACTTTGTGCAGAGAGAGAAGCTCTCCAACTTGTATAAATACCCCATAATGGAATGAACCCCACACTCTTTGGGGCATTGTGTTGAGTCTACTTTGGTATTCCAAGCATTTGTCTCAAGTGTCCATGCTTCCTTGCACTCCATGTCCAAAAGCATGTCCTAACCTTGCAACTCCTCCTCCCTTCTCCTCCAACCTTGCAACCCACCCTCTTCCTCTCCTCCTCCCTCCTCCTCCTCCCTCCTCTGTCTTCTTTTCCCCATGCTCTTACACCTTCTTCCTCTCCCACTCCTATGCTCCCATAAACCCTTTGTTCCTCAACCCTTAAAACTCCATGATCTACGAGGGAGACGAGTTCTCGACTATGTACTCTACCCTGACCTTGGAACCTCCTTCTAGACCCTGGAACCTCCTTCTAAACCCTGGAACCTCCTTCTAAACCCTGGAACCTCCTTCTCAACCTTGGATCCTCCTTCTAACCCCGGACTCCTTCCTCACTCCTGCTAAACCCTAGAACCTCCTTCTAAACCTTGGAACTCTTTCTAAACCGTGGAACCTCCTTCTGAACCCTAGAACCTAGGCTTTTGAACCCTGGAACCTCCTTCTAACCCTTAAACTCCTCCTAAACCCTACAACCCCCAATGAAGGTGAAAGCCTTCATTACCTCAACAAAGATGATTTACGTTCCTTTTACACATGCATGCACTTTGTTTGCTTACCACACTTAAGCCTACGTCGGTCACTGGAACACGACTCGAGGTCCTAAGCTACACATATACTACAACTGACAACCCCAATATATCTGTAGGTGACAAAAAGCCTCGGAACCCTGCAAACATAGAATACCCAGCTCTTCCTATGAAAGCAGTAGGAAAGAGCCAACATTGTGTTGAGTCTACTTTGGTTTAAGAGTTTGTTTCCAACTTTAAGAGTCTCAAGCGTGGAACCCTGGATTGCTACTTGAGCCTTTGTTCCAACAACATACTCCACAACAGAATGTACCGCCATGTCAACTTGAAGGAGCCACACTCTCTAGCATCTTGAGTTGCCCTGTGTCAATTCCCATCGGAATCCTCTTATGGAATTGTCCCAATCTCTGATAGAGTTTCAAAGGATGGATTGAACTCGCAGATCCCCCTCCACCTATGAACAACATTGAAGATATCCCTGTGCGGATTTGTGAGAGGGATGACATATGCAACATTACTGTGCCTTTGATCCACAAGGCATATAACGAAGTCCAAGCCATACTGGATGGTGGAGCAGGTGTCAATGTCCTATCAAAGGAGATCTACAAAGAATGGGGTCTCCCACCAATGCAAAAGGCTAATTTCAACATACGCCTTGCCGATGATTCACGGGCTAAACCCTTGGGAATAGTGACTGGCCTGTCCACAAAGATCATAGGACTCCACTTTTCCCTTCAATTCACAATCTTGGATCTCCCCAAAAAATCCTATTAAATCTTACTAGGACGTCCTTGGTTATGGGAAACATCAGTCCTCCATGACTGGGGAACTGATAGACTAACAATCCAGAATCGAGACACTGTAGTCAGGGTGAATGTGGGGATAGGAGCTATTAAACCAATTGTGCCTAGAGCATTGGATGACACATCTTCCATGACAATCTCAAGCAAATCAGCTCCCTTGAAACAACATGCCATAGCGGGTGACTCACAAAGCAATGTCAATAACTAGATACAAACATTGGCAACCATCGACAACTGCCATTCATTAGACCCCATCTTCTCACAAATAGATGCTACTGCACTACAGGTCAATATTCCTCCACTCCAACATGAAGAACCAATTGATCTAGAGATGCCATTCTTCATGGCTGATCTCGAGTGGGATATCGAACCTGAAGAAGGTACCCATACCAATGATGACTCAGATTTTCCTTGGGACCTTGAAACAAAGGCTGCAAATACTGAAATTGAAGATCAAATCTTTGATAATGACCTAGCCATTTTGCATGCCCTAATGGCAATCGAGCTCGCAAAAGTTGAACCTCCGCAGTTGAATAACAACAGAAGATCCCGCAAGAAAGCTGAAGGAGGAAATCGTAGAAAAGCCAAGGCCGAAATCTTCAATGAATTCGAAGGAGTCAAATTATACTATGCAAAGATAGCTCTTTCAAAATCAGAACCACCGCCTCTTAAATGGTCCTCCCTTGAGGGACTGGATGGAGTATGTGCAGCACATGAACCCTTACTTGGAAACACCTTACCAATGGAAAAGTTACCCCATAGTTCCCAACGTAAGAAGTTTTGGAAATATAAGCCACATGTGCAGATGAAGCTCAATCAAGCGACTTCAAAAAAAGAAAGAAAAGAAGAGCCTAACAAATTAATAAATGCAACTATGCCACCCAGTACACATGACACATGTCAGGCTTGTTCAACCCCATCAGAGGCCGATCTTCGAGAAGTGCTAGAATACTTCAAGAATTATACAAGTGGTAGTGCACCAATAGCAATGCCATGACCACTCAGAGAATCTAAAGTTCAAGCAACCGATAGCATTGGAGAAACTCCAATCTATGAGGGACCGGCAAAAACATGCACAATAAACCTCGCCCTTGAAGGGGAGGAAGAAAAATTGGTTTTCATTGGGAAACAGCTTTGTCAAGAAGATGAAACCAAACTCAAAGAACTCCTAATGGAATACCATGACTACCTAGCATGTCATACAAAAAGATGAAAGGAATTTCACCAGAAGTGGTAGTACACATGATACCTAGAAGGGAAGGTGCTCACCCTAAGGTATGTGGACCTTATCGCACAAATCCTAAATATGGCACCATGGTTAATGTCGAGGTGGAAAAAATCCTAGATGCCAGATTCATCTATGAGATAGAGCACATTGATTGGATTTCACCCATTGTCATTGTACCTAAACGCAACATGAAGCTTAGAATATGCATAAACTTAAAAAATGTGAATGCTGGCACAATTAGGGATCACTATCCCCTACCCTTAACAGAAACAGTGTTGGAAAAGGTGGCAACATCTGAAATATATAGCTTCTTGCATGGCTTCAGTGGCTATAACCAAGTGCAAATTGCTCCTCAAGACCAATAAAAAATAGCATTTGCTACAGAATGGGTATTTTTGCATATAGAGTCTGTTGGCTCTTTCCTACTGCTTTTGTAGGAAGAGCTGGGTATTCTATGTTCCAGGGTTTCGAGGCTTTTTGTCACCTACAGATATATTGGGATTGTCGTTGTAGTATATGTGTAGCTTAGGACCTCGAGTCATGTTCTGGTGAGAGACGTAGGCTTAAGTGTGGTAAGCAAACAAAGTGCAAGCATGTGTAAAAGGCACGTAAACCATTGTTGTTGGGGTAATGAAGGCTTTCGCCTTCATTGGGGGTTGTAGGGTTTAGGAGGAGTTTAAGGGTTCAGAAGGAGGTTCCAGGGTTTAGAAAGAGTTCAAGGGTTCAGAAGGAGGTTCCAAGGTTTAGAAGGAGTCCAGGGTTAGAAGGAGGATCCAAGGTTCAGAGTAGAGTACATGGTGGAGAACTCGTCTCCCTCGTAGATCATGGAGTTTAAGGGTTTAGCAAAGCATAGGAGTGGGAGAGGAAGAAGGTGTAAGAGCATGGGTGAAGGAAGAGAGAGAGGAGGAAGGAGGAGGAGGGAGGAGGAGGAGGGAGAGGGAGGAGAGAGGAGGAGGAGGAGGAGGGAGGAGGAGGAGGAGGAGGAGGAGCGAGGAGGAGGAGGAGGAGGAGGGAGAAGGAGGGAGGAGTAGAGGGAGAGGGTGGGTTGCAGGGTTGGAGGAGAGGGGAGAAGGGTTGCAAGGTTAGGACATGCTTTTGGACGTGCAGTGCAAGGAAGCATGGACACTTGAGACAAATGCTTGGAATACCAATGTAGACTCAACACAATGCCCCAAGTGTGTGGGCTTCATTCCATTATGGGGTATTTATACAAGTTGGAGAGCTTCTCTCTCTGCATGTAACACAAAGTCGTATCACAAAGTTGTAACACAAAGTTGTAACACAAAGTTGTATCACAAAGTTGTAACACAAAGTTGTAACACCTTCTCTCTCTACATGTAGAAGTTGTAACACAAAGTTGTAACACAAAGTTGTTACACAAAGTTGTAACACAAAGTTGTGTCACAAAGTCGTAACACATTCTCTCTCTTCATGTAGAAGTTGTAACACAAACTTGTAACACAAAGTTGTTACACAAAGTCGTAACATAAAGTTGTGTCTAGAAGTTGTAACACAAAGTTGTAACACAAAGTTGTATCACAAAGTTGTATCACCTTCTCTTTCTTCATAAGTTCATGTTGGCACAGAGTCAACATACTCCCGGATCCATTTTATTACCCGTCCTCAGGTTATGGCTTATTTTGATTTCAGAGTTGGGATGCCATGTGCATAATTTAGTGGCTATTTAGCTTGTGGTATGCGAGTCATTCCTGCTGTAATTCTTTTGCACCACACAATTTGTAGTCAATAGTCAAGAAACTTATCTCCTCTTAAGGAGGGGTAGATGACTATGAATGTCAGAGGGGATCTCGTTGCTGAGGTTGCGGACGCTGCCATCGAATCTTCTTGGGAAGAGGTTTAGCGGGGGTCTCGTTGTGGAGGATTGGTATAAAAGGATGTTGGTCAAGAAGCTTATCTCCACTTAAGGAGGGGTAGATGACTATGAATGTCAGAGGGGATCTCGTTGCTGAGGTTGCAGACGCTGCCATCGAATCTTCTTGGGAAGAGGTTTGGCGGGGGTCTCGTTGTTGAGGCTATCATTTCTTGCTATCTTGCATACATGTTGGATGCGATTGCACCCGTAGCATTGAGCTTGTAGATAATTCGTATGCAAGTTTGATATTTTTGCATATAGGAGACAGCTGTGATGTTTGGCGGGGGTCTCGTTGTGGAGGCTGCAGACTCTGTTGCCAATTTATCTTGCATTTTGGCATAGCTTCGTGTACTGCGTGTGAATTCATTGCATGCTTTGAGAGTATGGAATGAAAGTGTGTGATACTATTGTTTATGCAATCTATTATGTGCCTATGCAAAATCATGTGAGTGCATGTGATGTGTCTAACTATATGCTTATTTGTGGGATTTGATAGGGAAACTAAGACTCAAACATCCCTAATGTGCAAAAAACGTGCGTATGCCGTGAGTGTGCGTGTAACAATCTAGTGCAAACTATATGTGCAAAAACGTGCATATGCAAGTGAGTGCTTGTGATACAATCTAATCCTAACTAAGGAAGACTTGGTTTCCTAAATCTTCGTTTTTGTCGGGGATGGCTCGCGTGTTGATGTAGTAGCGCTTCAGTCGGCTCCCGTTTATTGTTGTGTTGAATTGGACTCCATCTAGTGTTTCAAGTAGCACAGCTCCGATGGGATTCATCTTTCGTATACGGTAGGGTCCTTGACCTAGATACTTCAGTTTTCCCTTGTGTACTTTGGCATTGTATAACAGGACTAAGTCGCCTTCCTTGATGTCTTTAGCTTTCAGATTCCTGTCAAACCATGCCTTTCTTCGACGTTTTTCTATTGTCATGGCATGATAAGCGACTAGTCTTGTCTCTGTATGCTTTTCCAACTAACAGAGCCTTTCTTTTAAGGACTCATGATCACCCATGCGTTCCTGTATTGCGATGCGCAGACTTGGTATTACAAATTCGAGTGGGACCACGGCTTCAAGGCCGTACACCAATTGAAAAGGTGTGTTCCATATACTGACCTTGAATGTGGTTCTGTATGCCCATAAGGCTGCATTTAGTTTCTCTGCCCAATCAAAACGCTGTGGTTCTACTACCTTGGTGAGGATATTGCATATGATTTTGTTTGTGGATTCTGCTAGTCCATTCCCTTGGGGGTAGTAGGGTGTGCTTTTTCTATGGATGACCATGAAGCCAAACAAGAGTTCTTGGATTACCTCATTGACAAAATGTGTGCCTCTATCCGACACAATTTCAAGGGGGCATCCGAATCGGGTGATCACATGTTCGTACAAGAATCTTGCTGTGCTTTTGGCATGTGCTTTTGGCATCTGCCTTTCTGACTGCTTTAGCTTCAGCCCATTTTGTAAAGTAATCAGTGGCCACAATGATGTAGCGTGCCTGTGTTCCTTTTACTACTGGATGTATGGGACCCACATAATCAATCCCCCATTTTTCAAATGGCTGTTGTGCAACAACTGTTGTTAGGGGATTGAAGTCTTTGTGTTGTGGTTTAATAGTTCGTTGGCATACATCACAGCCTTTTACATATTCATAGGCATCTGCCCACAGTGTTGGCCACCAGTAGCCTGCGAGGAGAACTTTTCTTGCTGTGGCTTCCCCTTGGAAGTGTCCTCCTGCAATGCCTTCATGGACTTCATTCAGGATTGGCAGGATCTCATGAGGCATTACACATCTTCTTAATATCTGGTCCTTGCCCATCTTGTATAGTTGTCCTGCAATGAGTTGATATGGTGCAGCCTTTAGAATCAATTTTCTGGCATCTACTGCTTTCATGTCAAGGGGTGGTCTTCCTGCCATCAAGTACCCAATGATATCTCCACACCATTCTGGAACAGCATCTATTTGAAATAGTGTGGCATCTGGTAAGTCATCTTCTATTCCAGTGGCTTCTTCTCCTGTCTTGACTCGAGACATGTGATCGGCAATGTAGTGTTGGGCACCTTTGCGGACCACAATTTTGAAGTTGAATTCTTGCAGCAAGAGGAGCCATCTGGTTATTCTTCCTGTGGTACACGGACGGTTCACAAGATAAAGCAATGCTTGATGGTCGGTGTAGAAGGCAAAATCATTTGCAAGTAGATAGTGCCGAAATTTCTTTACACTGTACACTATTGCTAGGGCTTCTCTTTCTGTGGTTGTATAGTTGATCTCTGCATCATTGACTTGTCTACTGGCGAAGTAGACGGGGTAGTCTTTCTTATGTTCACTAGGTTGACAAAGCACACTCCCAATTGCATACTTGGATCCATCAGTATGAACATGAAAATCAATATCCCAATTGGGAGATAAAAGGATGGGTGCTGTGATTAGGTGCCACTTTAAAAGCTCAAAGGCTTGGTCGCACTCTTCGGTCCATAAGAACTCCACTAATAATTTGTAAAGTGGTCTAGCTATCATGGCATACCGCAATATAAATCTTCTATAATAGCCGGCATGTCCCATAAAGACCTGTACACCTTTGGAATTTGTAGGAGGAGGCAATTCCATGATGATTTTGATTTTGTCCATGTCAGTTGCAATCCCATGTTGAGAGACGATGTGTCCCAAAACAACTCCGTGGGTGACCATGAACTGGCATTTTGTTGGATTTAGGGAGATGCCATACTCCCTGCATTTGATTAGTACTTCTTCCAGACATTTGAAGTGGTCCTGTTTGGTTGAATGGATGCACAAATCATCCAAGAACACCTGTAAAAACTTATTCAAAAATGACTTGAAAGCTGTGAACATGACTCGCTGGAATATGGCTGGGGCATTACAAAGGCCGAATGGCATGAATCTATATGCAAAAATACCCCATTCTGTAGCAAATGCTGTTTTTGATTGGTCTTGAGGAGCAATTTGTACTTGGTTATAGCCACTGAAGCCATCCAAGAAGCTATAAATTTCAGATCCTGCCACTTTTTCCAACACTGTTTCTGTTAAGGGTAGGGGGTAGTGATCCCTAATTGTGGCGGCATTCACATTTTTCAAGTTTACGCATATTCTGAGCTTCTTGTTGCATTTAGGCACAATGACAATGGGTGAAACCCAATCAATGTGCTCTATCTCGTAGATGAATCCGGCATCTAGGAGTTTTTCCAGCTCGTCATAAACCATGGTGCCATATTTAGGATTTGTGCGATAAGGTCCACATACCTTAGGGCGAGCACCTTCCCTTATAGGGATTGTGTGAACTGCCACTTCTGGTGAAATTCCTTTCATCTCTTTGTATGACCATGCTAGGCAGTCACGGTATTCCATTAGGAGGTCTTTGAGTTTGATTTCATCTTCTTGACGGAGCTGTTTCCCAATGAAAACCAACTTTTTGTCCTCCCCTTCAAGGGCGAGGTTTATTGTGCGTGTTTTTGCCGGTCCCTCATAGATTGGAGTTTCTCCAATGCTATCGGTTTCTTGAACTTCAGATTCTCAGATTGGTCTTGGCATTGCTATTGGTGCACTGCCACATGTATAATTCTTAAAGTATTCCGGCACTTCTCGAAGATCGGCCTCTGATGGGGTTGAACTAGCCTGAGATGTGTCATGAGTACTGGGTGGCATAGTTGCATTTAGTAATTTGTTAGGCTCTTCTTTCCTTTCTTTTTCTGAAGTCTCTTGATCAAGCTTCATCCGCACATGTGGCTTATATTTCCGAAACTTCTTACGTTGGGAACTGTGGGGTAATTTTTCCACTGGTAAGGTGTTTCCAAGTAAGGGTTCATGTGCTGCACATACTCCTTCCAGGCCCTCAGGGGACCATTCAAGAGGTGGTGGTTTTGATTTTGAGGGGACTGCCTTTGCAAGATACAATTCCACAATCCGTGTTTGGACTTGTTCAAATTCATTGAAGTGCTCGGCCTTGGCTTTTCTGCGATTTCCTCCTGCAGCTTTCTTGCGGGATCTTCTGTTGTTATGCAACTGTGGAGGTTCAACTTTTGGGAGCTCAACTGCCATTAGGGCATGCAGAATTGCTAGGTCATTATCAAAGATTTGATCTTCAATTGCAGCATTCGCAGCCTCTGTTTCAAGGTCCCAAGGAAAATCTGAGTCATCATTGGTATGGGGACCTTCTTCAGGTTCATTATCCCATTCGAGGTCAGCCATAAAGAAAGGCATCTCTAGATCGATTGGTTCTTCATGCGTCGGTGGAGGATCGACCTGTAGTGCGTTAACATCTATCTGTGAGAAGATGGGGTCTAATGAATGGCAGTTGTCGATGGTTGCCAATGTTTGTATCCAGTTATTGACATTGCTTTGTGAGTCACCTGCTATGGCATGCTGTTGCAAGGGATCTGATTTGCTTGAGATTGTCGTGGAAGATGTGTCATCCAATGCTCTAGGAACAATTGGTTTAATAACTCCTGTCCCCACATTCACCCAGACTGCAGTGTCTCGATTCTAGATTGTCAATCTATCCGTTCCCCAGTCATGGAGGACTGATGCTTCCCATAACCAAGGACGTCCCAGTAAGATTTGATAGGATTTTTTGGGGAGATCCAAGATTGTGAATTGAAGGGAAAAGCGGACTCTGCGATCTTTGTGGACACGCCATTCACTATTCCCAAGGGTTTAGCCCGTGAATCATCGGCAAGGCGTATGTTGAAATTAGCCTTTTGCATTGGTGGGAGACCCCATTCTTTGTAAAGCTCCTTTGATAGGACATTGACTCCTGCTCCACCATCCACTATGGCTTGGATTTCATTATATGCCTTGTGGATCAAAGGCACAGTGATGTTGCGTATGTCATCTTTCTCACCCATCCGCACAGGGATATCATCAATGTCGTTCATAGGTGGAGGGGGATTTGCGAGTTCAATCCATCCTTTGAAACTCTCCCAGAGATTGGGACAATTTCGTAAGAGGATTCCGATGGGAATGGACACAGGGCAACTCAGGATGCTAGAGAGTGCAGCTCCTTCAAGTTGACGTGGCGGTACATTCTGTTGTGAAGTTTTTTGTTGGAACAAGGGCTCGAGTATAGTATCAATACTTTGTGGGGCCAAGTCATGGAGTGGGTCTTGAGCTTGTTTCTGAGCCTCAAATTGAGCTTGTTCATTTTGGACCCATTGCTGAAGTGCCTGAAAACGAGCCTTCTCCACTTCTGCATTCGGGAATGGAACTTCTTTTATTCGAGGCTCGAGAGTTGATGTGGATGAGCTCGGCTGCTCATTGCTTGGCGGAGGTGGAGGCACTTGTGCTTTCTTTTTCAGAAGTCGCTTCGGTTGGATTGGAATGATAGGGTCCTTCGTGGCCTCTTTTTGTTGGCGTGTAATTACATTGATAGGTTGTGACCTTAGACTTGCCGGACCCAGACTTTGATGGTCCACCCAATGATGCCGATGGGGATGTCAGGCTTAACCTCTGTTTGTTCTGGGACCTTATTTTTCATGGGACAATCCATACAGGCATGTCCTATGCCACAATCTCTGCAAGAGCGGTTGGAAAGTGGCTGGGCTACCACGATGAGGGCACTCTGCGATCCTATGATTTTCTCCACAACCGTAACACTTGATTGGTGCTCGAAATGTGTTGGGTCGCACTTGATTTGCATAGACTGGTATTAGACCCTTTGCACCTTCTACATAGTACACTGGGTACTCTGCTTCAAACTCAAATAGTGAATCTACTTCTTCGGCTTGTAATTGATGTATGGGAACTACCTAAGGAGCTGGATTTGGTGCTCTTGGATACGGTCGTGGATTCGGATTCCTGAGTAGTCGTGGGACTTGTGTCCGAACGGGAACAGGATTTAGTCTCGGAGCTGGGGGCGCTTGTGCAAGTGCCGGTTGCCTATATACTGGCATGGGTGCCGCTTGGTATTGTGGTGGTCGAGGCGGATTGTTGCGCATGTTGAAGATGCAACTGGTCTCATCATGGCCGCCGACGACACAGATATGGCACCACAACCGTGGCGGTGGATTTGATTGTGCATTGATTCTTGCTCTTAGGACTGGGCATTCATTTGCTGTATGATTTGCCAAGCAGTGTGGGCACCAGACATGTTCTCGCCATGGATATGTTTGAGTTGGCAGCTGAGACAAGTGAAGTTTTTGATCCATGGCCTGCATCATATCTTCTTTCAGCTTCAAGGTCATGGCCTCGAGGCGATCTTCATTGGACGTTTCGGCAGTGTCCTTTGATTTACCTTTTTTCGAGCGCTTATCTCGTGTATTTGATCTGGCATCATCACTGCTAGTGTCTGAATCTGTCATGCCATCTTCGATGTCAATGGCTGCCGCATGAGCAGCACTAAATGTTTCATAGCTACTTATCTTTTTCATATCCTTGCGGATTTTCTTTCTTAGACCTGCTATGAACCATGCCGTGAGGTACTTTGCATCTGGGCGTGGGTCACATTTGGCGATCAATCTCTTCATCTTTCCCAGGTATGTGCGTACATCTTCCCTCCGGCCTTGTTCGATCTTGCTGAGTTGGAGAGCGGGATCATCTTGTAGCCTCTCCGTTTGAAAGCGACGTTTGAATTCGGTTTGAAGTAGGTCCCATGTGGCACGTTCTTCCATGAGAAGGTCGAGGTACCATTCCGATGCCTCATCAGTTAAGGCCATTGGAAACCAAGCCACCTTAGTTTCATGGGATTGATCACCACCTGCTCGACATGCGGCATCAAAATGTTGGAGGAAGCGAGCAGGGTCTCCCCTACCATTATATTTGAGAAGTTCCAGATTTCCCAAGGGGCGTCGGCCGTGATTGTTGTGATTTCGTCGATTGAAGAAGTTGTCAGCCTCGGCATCGAGCTCGATGTTCCCATCATGCTCATGACGGCATCCAGCCATGTTGGGGCGTGGAGGAGTTAAAGGAAGTTGTTGAACCTCAGGGGGGATTCGGGATAGAGGATTGGCAGGGGCGGTTGTTGCATTGGAGTGAGTTGCAGATTGGGTGAGCATTGGAGTCGAAGGCGTTGGCCGGAATGTAACTGCATGCAGATGGTGCGTGATTTGCCAAGGGTATCGCTACCCCAAGTGTGGGTGTGGAGGTGGGGCTGTTAGGAGAGTTAGAGTGGTGTTAGTTTGTGTAGGGACCATCATGGTAATAATGTGCCTAAGATTGTCCTACGTGTGTAGGGAAATGTGCCAGTGCAGACGGATCGTTAATCGGAGGTCGCGGCGTGAAAATACGAGTGAATGGATGCAAAATGAGGCCCACACGGGGGCGCGAATGAACGTGTGCTAGGGATGCCGAAATGGTGTGCCGTAACGTGGTGTTTTCGTGTGTGAAATCTGGGTTCAAACGGGGTTCAATTTGGGTCCCAAACAGATGAGTTTCGAGGGGTTAAAGGAGGGGTAAATTTGGCGTTTTGGGGGGTCCTAATGGTGGTGTGAATGGACTTTAAGTCCAACCGAGGGGTTAAAACCAAGTGACTCTAGTTAGGGAAACTAACCTAGATCCTCCCAGTTACTGTAACTGGGAGGTTAAACTAAGTGTAGTTAGATACTAACTAAAAAGTTAGTCTAACCTAACTGAGGGTTAACTAAACTACTCAACCTCAGTTACTACTAACCAAACCTAAGTAGCTAATCTAACTGAGGTTAACTAACTAACCTAGGGTTAACTAACCTAACCTAACTCTAGTTAATGTTAACCTAACTAAGGTTAAACTAACCCTAGTGGTAGGTTTACTTTTTTTTTTTGGTTTGGTGTGGGGGGCTGCCCGACGGCGGCGCCCGGAGAGGGGGGGTTGACGTGGCGTGGAGGGCGGGGGTGGCGCGCGAGGGGGGCAGGGGAGGCGGGCGAGGGGTGTGAGGGGGGTGCGAGGGGGGTGTGAGGGGGGTGCGAGGGGGGTGTGTGCGAGGGGGGTGTGTGCGAGGGCAGGAGTGGCGCACGGGGGGTGTGAGGGGAGGGCTGTGCGAGGGGGGTGACGGGGGAGGGCGGGGGGGGGCTGGGCTACGGGCGGGGGGGGCATGGGGGGGCGCTGGGTTGCAGGCGGGGGCGGCGCAGGGGGGCGCTGGGTTGCGGGCCGGGGCGGCGCGGGGGCGCTGCCGCGGGGTGGCGACCGAGGGATGGCCGCGGGGGCGGAAGGGGCGGGCGCCGCCGCTGGCGGCTCCGCTACTGGCGGGCGGGCGTGGGGGAGGCGCTGGGGCGGCGGCGGCTCTGCAGAGCACCGCCGCGGGGTGGCACGGGCGGGGGGGTGGGGTGGGGAGTGGGGTGGGGAGGGTCGCAAAGAGAGGGGGCGCCAAGAGAGAGAGGGGGTGGGAGAGAGAAAGGGGGTGGGTGTTTGCGCAGAGAGAGGGGGCAGGGTAAGGGGGAGGGGGTAAGGGGGAGAGAGAGGGAGAGAGGGGGTGGGGGAGAGAGTGAGGGGGAGAGAGGAGAGAGGGAGTGAGAGAGGAGAGAGGGAGTGAGAGAGGGGTGGGAGAGAGAAAGGTGAGAGAGGGGGATGGGGGAGGGGGATGGGGAGATGAAGGGGGAGGGGGGGAGGTGGTGGTGGAGGGGAGGGGGAGAGGGGGAGGGGGGGAAGATGGTGGTGGAGGGGGAGAGGGGGAGGGGGGAGGTGGTGATGGAGGGGGAGGGGGGAGGGGGAGATGGAGATGGAGGGGGAGGGGGGAGGTGGTGGTGGAGGGGGGGGGGAAGAGGGGGAGGGGGGAGGTGGTGGTGGAGGGGGGGGGAAGAGGGGGAGGGGGGAGGTGGTGGTGGAGGGGGAGGGGGAGAGGGGGAGGGGGGAGATGGTGGTGGAGATGAAGGGGGAGGGGGGAGATGGTGGTGGAGATGAAGGGGGAGGGGGGAGGTGGTGGTGGAGGGAGAGGGGGAGAGGGGGAGGGGGGAGGTGGTGGTGGAGATGGAGGGGGAGGGGGGAGGGGGAGGTGGAGGGGGAGGTGATGGTGGAGATGGATGGGGAGGGGGGAGGTGGTGGTGGAGGAGAGGGGGAGAGGGGGAGGGGGGAGGTGGTGGTGGAGATGGAGATGGAGGGGGAGGGGGGAGGGGGAGGTGGAGGGGGGAGGTGATGGTGGAGATGGAGGGGGAGGGGGGAGGGGGAGGTGGAGGGGGGAGGTGGCGGTGGAGATGGAGGGGGAAGGGGGAAGAAAGAGGGGAAAAAAAAACTTGAAAGACTGAAATCGAAAAGCAGGGAGAGGTGATCACCTGATCGCTCTCCAAGTCTTTCTCGATGTAACGGGATTGTCGTGGAACAATGGACGGTGGGTGGAAGGCTAGGTCATCGCTGCGAGAAGGGCTCGATGTCACTTACATATGGCGAGGATAGGAGTAAGGGGGCGGTCGATGGAGAGGGAGGAGTGTCTTGCGTGGGGCTCGGAAGGAGGAATAGAATGGAGGCAAAAAGTGAAAGATGAAGAATGAGGGGGGGTGGAGTAGGTTTTTATAGGTTTGGATTTTAGGTTTAGGGTTTAGGTTTAGGGTTTAACCCTAAACTCTTCCCGAGCCATAACTCTTTATGGAGAGCTCGGTTTGCCTTTCTGTAAAAAGGTAAAATGATCGTAATTGAAAGCTCTACGCAACCGTGTCCACTACCTAGCCTAATTGTACATCATGTGGCTTTTATTTAAGAAATTAAGAAAATTTCTTAAGGTAGTAACCCAAGATGGATGTTTGGGGTTGATATGTTTGGCTAGATTTGGAAAAAAAAAAAATTTTACTCTCCTTGCCCTTGAGTGGTATGTGCATGAAAGTTTGAAGTAGTGACTTGTTTTACACCTACCTACGCATGTTTACTCGCTAACTTGAGATGCTAGTCTCCCCGGCAGCGATGCCAAATGTTAGCTCCTTCCTACTGCTTTCGTAGGAAGAGCTGGTATTCTATGTTCCAGGGTTCCGAGGCTTTTTGTCACCTACAGATATATTGGGATTGTCGTTGTAGTATATGTGTAGCTTAGGACCTCGAGTCCTGTTCCGGTGAGAGATGTAGGCTTAAGTGTGGTAAGCAAACAAAGTGCAAGCATGTGTAAAAGGCACGTAAACCATTGTTGTTGGGGTAATGAAGGCTTTCGCCTTCATTGGGGGTTGTAGGGTTTAGGATGAGTTTAAGGGTTCAGAAGGAGGTTCCAGGGTTTAGAAAGAGTTCAAGGGTTCAGAAGGAGGTTCCAAGGTTTAGAAGGAGTCCAAGGTTAGAAGCAGGATCCAAGGTTCATAGTAGAGGACATGGTGGAGAACTCGTCTCCCTCGTAGATCATGGAGTTTAAGGGTTTAGGAAAGCATAGGAGTGGGAGAGGAAGAAGGTGTAAGAGCATGGGTGAAGGAAGAGAGAGAGGAGGAAGGAGGAGGAGGGAGGAGGAGGAGGGAGAGGGAGGAGGAGGGAGAGGGAGAGGGTGGGTTGCAGGGTTGGAGGAGAGGGGAGAAGGGTTGGAGGGGGGAGGTGATGGTGGAGATGAAGGGGGAGGAGCGAGGAGGAGGAGGAGGAGGAGGGAGAAGGAGGGAGGAGGAGAGGGAGAGGGTGGGTTGCAGGGTTGGAGGAGAGGGGAGAAGGGTTGGAGGGGGGAGGTGATGGTGGAGATGAAGGGGGAGGGGGGGAGGGGGGAGATGGTGGTGTGAGGGAGAGGGAGGAGAGAGGAGGAGGAGGAGGAGGGAGGAGGAGGAGGAGGAGGAGGAGCGAGGAGGAGGAGGAGGAGGAGGGAGAAGGAGGGAGGAGGACAGGGAGAGGATGGGTTGCAGGGTTGGAGGAGAGGGGAGAAGGGTTGCAAGGTTAGGACATGCTTTTGGACGTGCAGTGCAAGGAAGCATGGACACTTGAGACAAATGCTTGGAATACCAATGTAGACTCAACACAATGCCCCAAGAGTGTGGGCTTCATTCCATTATGGGGTATTTATACAAGTTGGAGAGCTTCTCTCTCTGCATGCAACACAAAGTTGTATCACAAAGTTGTAACACAAAGTTGTAACACCTTCTCTCTCTACATGTAGAAGTTGTAACAAAAAGTTGTAACACAAGGTTGTTACACAAAGTTGTTACACAAAGTTGTAACACAAAGTTGTGTCACAAAGTCGTAACACATTCTCTCTCTTCATGTAGAAGTTGTAACACAAACTTGTAACACAAAGTTGTTACACAAAGTCGTAACATAAAGTTGTGTCTAGAAGTTGTAACACAAAGTTGTAACACAAAGTTGTATCACAAAGTTGTATCACCTTCTCTTTCTTCATAAGTTCATGTTGGCACAGAGTCAATAGAGTCATGCCATTCGGCCTTTGTAATGCCCCAGCCACATTCCAGCGAGTCATGTTCATAGCTTTCAAGTCATTTTTGAATAAGTTTTTACAGGTGTTCTTGGATGATTTGTGCATCGATTCAAACAAACAGGACCACTTCAAATGTCTTGAAGAAGTACTAATCAAATGCAGGGAGTATGGCATCTCCCTAAATCCAACAAAATGCCAGTTCATGGTCACCCACGGAGTTGTTTTGGGACACATCGTCTCTCAACATGGGATTGCAACTGACATGGACAAAATCAAAATCATCATGGAATTGCCTCCTCCTACAAATTCCAAAGGTGTACAGGTCTTTATGGGACATGCCGGCTATTATAGAAGATTTATATTACAGTATGCCATGATAGCTAGACCACTTTACAAATTATTAGTGGAGTTCTTATGGACCGAAGAGTGCAACCAAGCCTTTGAGCTTTTAAAGTGGCACCTAATCATTGCACCCATCCTTATATCTCCCAATTGGGATATTTATTTTCATGTACATACTGATGGATCCAAGTATGCAATTGGGAGTGTGCTTTGTCAACCTGGTGAACATAAGAAAGACTACCCCTTCTACTTCGCCAGTTGACAGCTCAATGACGCAAAGATCAACTATACAACCCAGAACGAGAAGCCCTAGCAATGGTGTATAGTGTAAAGAAATTTCGGCACTATCTCCTGAAAAATGATTTTGTCTTCTACACCGACCATCAAGCATTGCTTTATCTTGTGAACCGTCCGTGTACCACAGAAAGAATAACCAAATGGCTCCTCTTGCTGCAAGAATTCAACTTCAAAATCGTGGTCCGCAAAGGTGCCCAACACTACATTGCCGATCACATGTCTCGAGTCAAGTCAGGAGAAGAAGCCACTAGAGTAGAAGATGACTTACCAGTTGCCACACTATTTCAAATAGATGCTGTTCCAAAATGGTGTGGAGATATCATTGGGTACTTGATGGCAGGAAGACCACCCCCTGACATGAAAGCCGTAGATGCCAAAAAATTGATTCTAAAAGCTGCACCCTATCAACTCATTGGAGGACAACTGTACAAAATGGGCAAGGAACATATATTAAGAAGATGTGTAATGCCTCATGAGATCATACCAATCGTGAGTGAAGTCCATGAAGGCATTGCAGGAGGACACTTCCAAGGGGAAGCCATAGCAAGAAAAGTTCTCCTCATAGGCTATTGGTGGCCAACAGTGTGGGCAGATGCCTATGAATATGTAAAAGGCTATGATGTATGCCAACGGACTATTAAACCACAACACAAAGACTTCAATCCCCTAACACCAATTGTTGCACAAAAACCATTTGAAAAATGGGGGATTGACTATGTGGGTCCCATACATCCAGCAGCAAAAGGAACACAGGCACGCTACATCATTGTGGCCACTGATTACTTTACAAAATGGGCTGAAGCTAAAGCAGTCAGAAAGGCAAATGCTAGAAGCACAACAAGATTCTTATACAAAAATGTGATCACCCGATTCGGATGCCCCATTGAAATTGTGTCGAATAGAGGCACACATTTTGTCAATGAGGTAATCCAAGAACTCTTGTCTAGATTCATGGTAATCCATAGAAAAAGCACAGCCTACTACCCCCAAGGGAATGGACTAGAAGAATCCACAAACAAAATAATATGCATTATCCTCACCAAGTAGTAGAACCACATCATTCTGATTGGGCAGAGAAATTGAATGCAGCCTTATGGGCATACAGAACCACATTCAAGGTCAGTACAGGGAACACACCTTTTCAATTGGTGTACGGCCTTGAAGCTATCGTCCCACTTGAATTTGTAATACCAAGTCTACGCATCGCAATACAGGAATGCATGGGTGACCATGAATCCTTGAAAGAAAGGCTCTATCAATTGGAAAAGCATACAGAGACAAGACTAGTTGCCTATCATGCCATGACAATAGAAAAACGTAGAAGAAAGGCATGGTTTGACAGAAAACTTAAAGCTAAAGACAACAAGGAAGGCAACTTAGTCCTATTATACAATGCCAAAGTACACAAGGGGAAATTGAAGTATCTAGGTCAAGGACCGTACCGAGTACGAAAGATGAATCCCATTGAAGCTGTGTTGCTTGAAACACTGGATGGAGTCCAATTCAACACAATAATAAACGGGAGCCGACTGAAGTGCTACTACATCAACACGCAAGCCATCCCCGACAAAAACGAAGATTTGGGAAACCAAGTCTTCCTGAGTTAGGATTAGATTGTATCATGAGCACTCACTTGCATATGTACGTCTTCACACATATAGGTAGCATCAATCGATTTTACCTAGGGCTCAGAAGTGATGAATGAGTTCTAGTTGCCCTATGAAAATCCCAGCAAAAAAGCCTATAGTTATTCCCTACCTAGCTACTAGGTCACGTGCACTCACACGCTTTTGCTTAGACACATAGATGATTGCATAAATAATTGTACCACACACTTTCATTCCACACTCCCAAAGCATGTATAAAAAAAGATCTCTCTCCCACACACACACACAAAAAGGTCATACCGGCATACCGATCAATCTAATGATCAATGGTACACAACATGCACATGGATGCAGGTTTAGAAAAGATGCTGCCACTAAAGAGGATGTGCAGAAAGAGCCCACCACCTCAACCACGAGACCCCCTCCAGATTTGGTAGCCATCTACATCCTCTCAACCACGGAGACCACATGCATTCGTGGTCCAAAGTGATAGCTCCGAATAAGATTCAGTGCATGACCAAGTAGAAAAAATTCCACCCCAGTCACAACCGGCCTACACAACTATTAACAAGGCCCAATCACTGGAACTTGTCTAGCCACCCACATCGACTTATGCTCTTTCCCAGGAAGCAACATCTTAGTTAGAGCAATGGGGTCTAGGCAATTTGCATGAGAGCCTCAAATCCTTGGAGGACAGTCATACCCTAACCACCTACATCAAGGACTTTCTCCATTCTTACTACTCTAGTAATGTAAAGGATGGCAAGTACGGTACAATCACTATACGGCAAAGCCCACTCAACATTATCCTCGATAGTGCACTCATTCAAAGGGCTTTCTCACTGCCAAAACAAGGTGTCAAATACCCTAAATGGTCTGCTGATGCAAAGTTTATCGAAGTACAATCTCTCCTTACCAAGGGCACACTGATCCATAGAGATGGCATATTGCTTCGCACAATCCTTGACCATTGCCTCAAGGAAGCAGCACAATTCCTATCCACAATCCTGGGAATTAAGTACGGCAAAGATCGCTCCCTTCCACTCTGCACATTTGTTTTGCTGAGTAGGAAGCTAAAAAATGACTGGGTCCAACACTTCGTCATTTTCTTTACCAAAAAACTCGACGGTTCTTCAGGCCAAAAATGTAAAATTCCACACTTATTGGCTATAATCATCAAAAAAGAACTACAAGAAAGAGAAATGACTCTGCCCCAGTCACGAAAACCAATTGAGGAGTTGGACATACCCTTCTCACCAGTATGGGAACCGTCACCAACTTCTCCAACTATCACATTGATAAGTGTAGATGCCTTATCATAAGTACCTATTCTGGAGGTTGGAATTGTGGAATTGCCCCACGAGATGCTACAACTCAGTGCACAACTGCAACCAATAAGTCTCCACCAACAGCACCAACCCGAGCTCGTGACGAACCTGAGGAAAGATTGGCACTAGAGCCTGAGACTACATCAGAACTCGAACCGCCCATCGACACCATGCAAGTCGATGAGCCACAAGGGGAGCTACTGCCAGATCAGTAATATGACTATTGTACACAAGGGACTGAAATGCCATTGGAACAAACTCCCCCCAGCACTACAGAATCATCGGGATGGCTACAAGGGCACCACTTGTATCTGCAATATCACCAGACCTCATCACCATTTATCATTCTCCAACATCAAGCTAGCCAAATGATCCAAATATCAGAACTATTCACTAGCTTGGCCAAGGAAGAATATGCAAGAGAATTGGAAAGGCAGACTGCATTAGAAATCGAAGACCAATTCCAGGCAATCGCCAAATAGGTCAAGGCACTTCAGGCACAGATAGATGAGAAGGAGGTAGAAGATGTAAGAAAATAGTACGCAGCGGAAGATAACAACAAAACGCAAGTACACGATGGAAAGCTGGAGAGAATACAAAAATTCTGATATACCAAACTGCTGATACAACTGATGGTTGGCTGTCCACCCGTGCGCTCTACAGACAGAGCTTCGATGGTGATCTAGACAGATGCTGGACGGAGGACTATGAGCGTGAAGAACTGGTGATCTGATGATAGGGGGTGGCCACTTATATAGTGTAAGTGGTTGACGGTCGGCCCTGTAATAGGCAGTCGGCCTAATAGACAGTCGGCCTGGAAGACCACCGACCCTTCAGAAAACATGCCGTCGGGCAGATGAAGGATCGCGCATAGGTCATACCGTCAGGCCTGGGGCTACCGGCAGCCCCCGGACCCTGCCGCTGGGGGCTTTGCCCCCAGACCCCCACCGGGGGCCTGTGCCCCCCGGACCCCCTGCTATCGGGGGGGCTATCGCCCCCCCGAACCCCCCCTTTGTGCAGACGGGTATCTACTCTTGGCTCCTAAGCCGTCTCATAACCATCTGGTCTACTCTAAGACCCCTTCCAGTGTCTAAACTGGGGATCCCTCCCAATATCTGATACCCATCATGGCTTCTCCTCATATGGGGGCCTTACAACATTGGGTACACAGAATATTGGTGGGTTACATGAGAGGTGGACATTTGAGCTAACTCTAACACCCCCCCTCAATGTTCACCTGAAGATGAACTATGTGATCGGACCAATGCCGAGTCGATGTAGATGCCGCAACAATAAATCACTCCCAAGAGCCTCCGTAGTGGCCATGAACGTTGTGCACTTCCGTGAGGTGCTAGCGGTCTTGGCGGGGGGCACGCTAGGCACATGCTCTTGGATTCTAACATGGTATCAGAGCCCGGGTCTGATCCCCGGCCACCTCTCTCCATGATCGATTGGAGGGGGGTGTTGGAGGTGGACAGCCAACCATCAGTTGTATCAGCAGTTGTATCCGGGTCTGATCCCCGGCCACCTCTCTCCATGATCGATTGGAGGGGGGTGTTGGAGGTGCAAATCTCTCATGGACAAAGGGGATAAGAAGAAGGAGAAAGGGTTGAATTATCCCACATACAAAGGTGTGTGGAAGATGAAGGGACATAAATAGTCCAAGTTGCCCCTCCTATCTTCAATTCCCCCAAGCTTGCCTTTTGTGGAGGTTGGAGGGCTGGCTAGGCAAGGGTGCCTTATGGCAGGGGTGGGGACCTGCCATACACACATGCCAGAGCCTCCGTAGTGGCCATGAGAGATTTGCACCTCCAACAGAAGAAGTGCGCATGAACCAAGCTCTCCAAGCTCAAGAGAAGGCAGTAAGGGATGTGACCTCCAACCTCCACCAAAGTCAAACACAACTGACTGCGGTAGTAGAAGCAATGGCAATCCTACGAACTTGGGGGGGTCACTCATCATATGTAACCCTATCACGTGAGTTCAACAGAAGGATATTTTTTATTTATAAAATTTACAGAAATAAATATACATAAGGGACTATTTAAAATAGTTTTGGAAAAAATTTACAGATTTGTATAGAAAAGGGGCACATTTTATTAATGAAAAATTTACAGATAAGGGATTTTAGAAATAGGCCTTGAACTCACGTGGTATAGAGGGTTTATATATAGTGACCCCCCTGAGCCTACGGACCTACTATAATTCCTTGACATCTACACATGCACAACAGACGAAGGTAATGGCACAAGCTCAACTCACTCTAATTCACAAAGAAGAATAGCTCTAGGATTGCAAAGACAAGCTTGAAGACATGAAACAATCTTTGGCAATATGTGCCTTCAGCATTGATGAGCTTACAAGGGAATGCCGAATCTTAAAAGACCAACTTGCTACTGTTCAAGAGGCTAGCACTTCACAAGCCCAAGTCTTGGACCAATGGTCCAATACCACCGAAGACATTCCTCAATAGGCAAAGGTCACCTTGCAAATGAGAAAGCTTAAGAAGGCATACACAACCATCTACCATCAATGTTGGTAAACTGAAAGGAAAGAGTAGAGTGGACACAAACTCAGAATACTTGCATTATGGAATGAAGAAGAGTGAGGTCCTTAAGTAGGCACCTCATACATGCTGATGACTTCAGAGCTCCACAATCATCTCCTCAATCTGCTCCTAGATTCTCTCAATCATCCTATGTGGCTCTCCACCACCTAACTATGCTTGTGGGCACCTAACTGTGCCTCTAGCACTCACACATAGAAACCAAGGTGTGCCTGAGGCATACACCTTGAGATATCCCAACAAACCCCCCCTCAAGGGAATGCCTCAGGCTATGTCAAGGATACATCTAGTCTCATAGTTTCTCATGCCATCTCATGGTGGTCAAGGATAAATCTATGGCTAGGTTCTCATGCTAGCAAGGGTTCCCTTGGGTGTAAGGTAAACAAAAGGGATACAAAAAAACCTTCCAATGGTTATCTCCCCTGCATGTACATGCACACAATGTCTGCAGGAGGTACCATGGAGCAAAACATACACATGGCCTACATCATAAGGTGGCCAGAGGTGTTTACAAAACACACAAAACACAATAATTTATTTCATTCATTTTGGAGGACTATCTAGGATGAGTACCTTGACATAAAAAGAGAGATCTAGAGCATACATAGAGATGATTTAAAATGCATAATCTTCAAAGGATGCCTCATCTTGTGGAGGCTCAACAACTGAAAGTAGATTTGCATTTTCTGTCTTTGCTTTGGCTCTGCAAAACTTCTCATGATGGTTGTTCTTGCGATAGTGTTTGCATGGGTTAATTTTGAAGCAGTCCTTCAAAACGTGATTTGTCTTTCCACAGTGATTGCAAGGAGTATACTTGCCCTTCTGGACTTTTACAGCATAAACAGTGTCATTGCCTTTCCTGAGCTCCATATGCCTTTCTTCTTCTTGGAGAGCAGAGATAATACCTTCAAGATTAGGATTAGGAAGATTTTTCAAAGTGGTAACTATGTGATCATAATCTTCAGGCATACTCTTAAGTAACACTGCCATAGCATCATCTGGAGAAATAGGACAGTTGATAGAAGCTAATTGAGTCATAAGACTCCGCATATAGTTGACATGAGCTATCAAAGTAGTACCACTAACCATCTTCAATTCAAAGAAAGAGATTTTAAGTGATAATTTAGAGATGTGAGAGCTAGCACCAAAAATCATGTCAAGCTTCTGCCAAGCTTCTGAAGGAGATTCTAAGTCAGAGATATGGTGAATATAATCATCTCCTAAAGCAAGAGAAATGATACCATATGCTTTTTCTTCTCTAGTGGGATCCCTTGCCGGTTGTGTCGGAGTTGAGGATTCTCCATCATTGGAGGCTGTAGAAGAAGCGGTTGGAGTCGGTTTGACAAGTCCCCATAGGTTCTCCCTCATCAATGCAAATTTCACCTTCATCTGCCATGTGTGGAAGCCCTTTCCATTGAACTTCTCTAGATTCAATAGGGTAGCCATGAGAGGGTCTAACCCAGATATTGGGCAGTGTCTTTCTCTCTTACAAGGCAAAAAATAATTGAAAGGCTTCCAAATATAAACACTTGATGTAGCAAAGACTAGTGACCAATATTCAAGCAATGATGCTTCTTCTTACATGCTTCATAGAGGTGGCTAAAAATGAATACTTTTCAATCAAAACCAGGTATAGCAATTCAAAGAAAAATTGAAACCACACTTGTACTGATGCTATTGAAAACTTCAAAAACTCAGAAGTGCTAGAGTAGCATTTTATGTAGCATCATCTTCAAAAACTTGTCCAAAACTGTCAAAACCAAAAGGCTGAACTTGGAGGGCTTGTAGTTCACTCTTCAAAGCAAGGAAAAGAGGGCTTTCTGAAGCAAAAGAAAGCTCATATACCAGAGAGGGTCCAGCACAGACGTTGGACGAAATGGTGCGAACTTTTGCCCGGGGGAGTTGCTATAGGCTGAACCTGAGTTTTGATGATTTCTCCTTCGTTACTAAACCAAATGAGCTGAAAAATGGCTAAAAATCTTCTCTTGAGGTCGCCCATCTACTCCTAAGAGGGCTCAGGCAATGGCAGAGCAGGCAGGGAGTATTGAGCAACAGAAGAAATTCGCTATTTGGAGAATGGCAGCCAACAGAGACATTTTTTTCTCAATTGCTTGCAGGTGGAAGTTTGCCCATACTATAGGAGTTTACAACTCAGAGGGTTTGGGCAATGGTCGTTTGTAGGCGGAGAACCAAGCTCTCAAAGATTTTGGGAAGAAGGAGGAAAATGGAGAAGAAGAAGATGAAGAAGAAGAAGATGATGTGGCAGAAATGGGCTCAAGGGGGATCAAAGGGCTCTGATACCATGTTGATAAACTGAAAGGAAAGAGTAGAGTGGACACAAACTCAGAATACTTGCATTATGGAATGAAGAAGAGTGAGGTCCTTAAGTAGGCACCTCATACATGCTCACTAACATCACTGATGACTGAACCCTGGAACCTCCTTCTAACCCTGGAACCTCCTTCTAACCCTTAAACTCCTCCTAAACCCTACAACCCCCAATGAAGGCGAAAGCCTTCATTACCTCAACAAAGATGATTTACGTTCCTTTTACACATGCATGCACTTTGTTTGCTTACCATACTTAAGCCTACGTCTCTCACCGAAACACGACTCGAGGTCCTAAGCTACACATATACTACAACCAACAATCCCAAGATATGTGTAGGTGACAAAAATCCTCAGAACCCTACAAACATAGAATACCCAGCTCTTCCTACAAAAGTAGTACGAAAGAGATAACATGTGGTGCCACTGTTGGGGAGGTCCTCGGCAGTGGTGCCAAATGTTGGCTCTTTCCTCCTCTCTCCTCCTCCTCCCTCCTCCTCCTCCTCCTCTCTCTTCTTTCCCCCATGCTCTTACACCTTCTTCCTCTCCCACTCCTATGCTCCCCTAAACCATTTGTTCCTCAATCCTTAAAACTCCATGATCTACGAGGGAGATGAGTTCTCCTCCATGTACTCTACCCTGACCTTGGAACCTCCTTCTAACCCTGGAACCTCCTTCTAAACCCTGGAACTCCTTCTAAACCCTGGAACCTCCTTCTAACCTTGGACTCCTTCTAAGCCCTGGAACCTCCTTCTAAACGCTGGAAGTCCTTCTAAACCCTGGAACCTCCTTCTAAACCCTGGAACCTCCTTCTACACCCTGGAACCTCCTTCTAACCCTTAAACTCCTCCTAAACCCTACAACCCCCAATGAAGGCGAAGGCCTTCATTACCTCAACAAAGATGATTTATGTTCCTTTTACACATGCATGCACTTTGTTTACTTACCACACTAAAGCCTACGTCTCTCACCGGAACATGACTCGAGGTCCCGGCAGCGGCACCAAATGTTGGCTCTTTCCTACTGCTTTCATAGGAAGAGCTGGGCATTCTATATTTGTAGGGTTTTGAGGATTTTTGTCACCTACAGATATATTGGGGTTGTCGGTTGTAGTATATGTGTAGCTTAGGACCTCAAGTCATGTTCCAGTGAGAGACGTAGGCTTAAGTGTGGTAAGCAAACAAAGTGCATGCATGTTAAAAAGGAACATAAATCATCTTTATTGAGGTAATGAAGGCTTTCGCCTTCATTAGGGGTTGTAGGGTTTAGGAGGAGTTTAAGGGTTAGAAGGAGGCTCCAGGGTTAAGAAGGAGGTTCTAGGGTTCAGAAGGAGGTTCCAAGGTTCAAAAGGAGGCTCCAGGGTTTAGAAAGAGTTCCAAGCTTTAGAAGGAGGCTCCAGGGTTTAGAAGGAGTCTAAGGTTAGAAGGAGGATCCAAGGTTCAGAAGGAGGTTCCAGGGTTTAGAAGGAGGTTCCCCTTCATTGGGGGTTGTAGGGTTTAGGAGGAGTTTAAGGGTTAGAAGGAGGCTCCAGGGTTTAAAAGGAGGTTCCAGGGTTCAAAAGGAGGTTCCAAGGTTCAAAAGGAGGTTCCAGGGTTTAGAAAAAGTTCTAGGGTTTAGAAGGAGGTTCCAAGGTTTAGAAGGAGTCCAAGGTTAGAAGGAGGATCCAAGGTTCAGAAGGAGGTCCCAGGGTTTAGAAGAAGGTTCCGACCACGGTTTAGAAGGAGGTTCCAAGGTCACGGTAGAGTACATGGTGGACAACTCATCTCCCTCGTAGATCATAGAGTTTTAAGGGTTGAGGAACAAAGGGTTTTGGGGAGCATAGGAGTGGGAGAGGAAGAAGGTGTAAGAGCATGGGGGAAAGAAGAGAGAGGAGGGAGGAGGAGGAGAGAGGAGGAGAGGGAGAGGGTGGGTTGCAAGGTTGGAGGAGAAGGGAGGAGGAGTAAACTTTGTGATACAACTTTGTGTTACAACTTTGTGATACAACTTTGTGTTATAACTTTGCGTTACAATTACCAATTACAATATCAACTCCTTGCGATTCTAATTGGTAGAAGTCGATTGTTGTGGCATGACCGTGAAGCATAATGGGTGTTGCTGCAACAAACCTTTTACATGCAATAGTACCACCACCCATCGCAGACCCTTGCATTTGGTGTGTGATTGATAAGTCCTACCGACAGTAATGCAGAAGAGCATGGTATTTGTAGACATTGAATCCAGAACCTGTATCTACAAGGCCTATAAGGGAGTACAGCTTTACATTCTCAATACAAATACGGACTTTAACAAGCCAAGTCTTCATGGGATTTCTGACTGGGGGAGCTTGTTGTTGAAAGAAGTCATGGAATGAACATACGGCAGGATTGGTAGCTGGCACAACATCAGGGGTTGCATACAATGACCCTCATCTCTCTACAGCTCTTAGATTATATGTCCAAGTCAAGGGTTTCTCGATGAAGGCCAAATCTGAACATTGTGCAATTCATGTCCATTCAACTAATTATTTGGTCTCCTCCATCTGTCTTATCAACAAGACCATACGGAGCATGCATTGATTTAGCCAAACCATCCACCGATTCTACTTCAAACCCAGAGCATTCAGGCCATTGGACGGGCCGAAACATTAACATCGGATGGACACATTCAAAAGCAGTGATATTATCAAAATTGGAATGCACGTGAGGAGTATGATTCACTGCAACAGACCTGCGATACTATAGGCTAGCATCAGTCGGGTACCTGGACGCTGCACTGGCTATGACATAGCACAAGTTTGTTAGTGTAGCTACCACGATGGCTAGCGTGATTTGCTCTTTGTCTGCCCGGAATGCTCTAAGTCTGATACACCTTAGTGTTTCAGATGCCAGCTTCACCCCAATGATTTTGATGATAATAGTGCCAATGACTGCACTACAGCAAATGCAAGAAAAGTTTATTAATGACTACAGTAGTGAGTCACCTCTGGCATTCAAGAATGTGTACCAACACCAGGTGTTTCTCCCTCTTTGTGACGGTGCTAAGCCTTTCAAAGAAAGTCCCTATGGCTTCACCCAACCACATCGGCTTTTGTGTAGTTCAGAGATTGATGAACTTCTCCAAGCTGGACTTCTTTTTGTTTCTCGTTCTGAATGGGTAGCGGCAGCCTTCTATGTCAACAAACATTCAGAAAAGAAGTGTGGGAAGAAATGACTTGTTATCAACTATAAGCCTCTCAACAAGTGCTTGCTGTCTTTGTCCTATCATCTGCCCAACAAAGAGCATTTTATGCATAAAATCAATGGTGCCACTATCTTTTCTAAATTTGATTTAAAGGCAAGTTTCTGGCAAGTAGGCCTTGCCCCTGAGGATCGACATAAAACAGGTTTCGTAGTTCCCCAAGGATTTTACCAGTGGAACGTCCTTCCGTTCGGATTGAAGGACTGCACCATTTGAATTTCAAAAGTTTATGGATTCTATCTTCAGTTATTACCATACATTGTGTTTGGTATATATTGATTACATCCTTGTATATAGTAAAGATATGCATGCTCATCTTTCTCATCTCCAGATTGTATATGATCTCCTTCGACAACACGATTTAGCTCTTTCTCCCAAGAAGATCACTATTGGCAAAGAGACAATTGAGTTCCTAGGTGTACATATTCACAAGGGAACTTTGCAAATGCAAGAACATGTGCTCAAAGCTTTGCTTGCTTTTCCTGATGAAATTCACGATCGAACACAACTTCAAAGGTTTTTGGGTTGCCTTAATCATATTGCCTCCTTCTACCAGCAACTCGCCAAAGACAGATATCAACTCCAATTGTGTCTGTGCAAGAATGGTCTAACTTGGTCTGAATCTCAATCTGTTGTAGTTTGACACATCAAAGAACGAGTACAGCAGTGGTTTAGGGTTCAGGGTCCTCTATCTGCCCCTAAATCCGGATAGACAGAGAACGGATCACACTGGCCATCGTGGTAGCTAGACTAACAAATTTGTGTTATGTCCTCACACGGTGCAGCTCAACCTCTAAATGGCACTTCCCTGGCCTTGGTGGGGAGCTCGCTTGTTCTTTTGGACCACAAACACAAAAAACTTCAGGCTCTGATACCAAAAGGGACAGACGTAAACTGAACACTGAGAACATGAACGTCTGAGACAGGATTGGAAGGGGCAGACGTAAACTGAACACTGAGAACACGAACGTCTGAGATAGGATCGAAAAGATATTTAGGTGGAGAAGGTGTTTGAACCCATAACGATACGTAAAGGAATAGAGAAACTGAAGGAAGGGGAAGACACACTGAGAAAACACAAGTAAATGGGAAACGTAGAGACGGGAGACGTATGGCAAGAGTACGATGAATGATAAGGAGCGTAGAACAATACGTAATTAACTTGGATAGGGAGATCGGCGAAAGGAAGTAAGAACCATGGAGAAGGCATACAAAGAAACAATGAGATATGGAAACTTAAGGAAGGAAGGCAAGGAGACTTGGAAGCTGGAGTATATTGCAAATGATACAAAGCTCTTGAAGGTAGACTCTGCCTTGAGAATGAGCCGAGGGCTTCATTATATAGCCGAGCTTAAGTGATCTTCAAGCTAGGATTGAGTGGCTATCCTTGTTAGCTTCTTGAGTGGAGGCGCACTTACATGAGAATCTTTGTACAAGCTTGAGTAGAGGCGCACTTATATGAGAATCTTTGTACAAGCACTAAAGGTGCAGGTCTTACCTGGGACTATAGGCAGTGTCTAATCACCAAATAATATGTACCAAGATGAGGGTTTTATCCCAAAGGACAGTGTCTATCGGCCCAAAAAGGAGCACCTTATTGTGAGAGCATGTCCGGGAGGATGTTGGTACTACCTTTAGTCCATTCAACACTGAAATCATACATAGTAAAAAATTCCTACCAGCGGGCAAGACGACCACGACCAATCTGTTCGTTGACCTTGCATGTGCAGAAGGTCTTGAAATTCTAGTTGTTGGTGCATACAATAAACTACTTGTTGAGAATAAACAATTCTAGTTTCTATATAGCATGCTTTACTGCCAGGATCTCTTTTTCTATGGAGTGATAATTACATTCGGCACCCTGGAAAGTGCTAGAGTGGAAGGCACAGATGGTTTCCTGAGTGGGGGTCTTTTCAAGAAGGACAACACCCTAGAAATGATCAGATGCATCTGTCTCAATGATAAGGTTGGCATTTGTTGAAGGGATGTTGAGGGTAGGCAAATGCTGTACTCATTCTTTGATGTGCTGAACTACAGCAGATTGAGATTCAGACCAAGTTGGACCATTCTTGCATAGACACAATTGGAGCTGATATCTATCTTTGGCGAGTTGCTGGTAGAAGGAGGCAATATGATTAAGGCAGCCCCAAAACCTATGAAGTTGTGTCCGGTTGCAAATTTCATCGGGAAAAGCAAGCAAAGCTTTGAGCACATGTTCTTGCATTTGCAAGGTTCCCTTGTGAATATGTACACCTAGGAACTCAATTGTCTCTTTGCCAATAGTGATCTTCTTGGCAGAAAGAGCTAAACCGTGTTGTCGGAGGAGATCATATACAATCTGGAGATGAGAAAGATGAGCATGCATATCCTTACTATATACAAGGATGTCATCAATATATACTAAACAGAATGTATAGTAAGGACTAAAGATAGAATCCATAAACTTTTGAAATTCAACTGGTGCAGTCTTCAATCCGAACGGAAGGACGTTCCACTAGTAAAATACTTGGGGAACTAAGAAACCTGTTTTATGTCGATCCTCAGGGGCAAGGCCTACTTGCCAGAAGCCTGCCTTTAAATCAAATTTAGAAAAGATAGTGGCACCACTGATTTTATGCATTAAATGCTGGGCAGAGGATAAGACAAAGACATTAAGCACTTGTTGAGAGGCTTACAGTTGATAACAAGCCGTTTCTTCCCACACTTCTATTTCGAATGTTTGTTGACATAGAAGGTTGCCACTGCCCATTTAGAACGAGAAGCAAAAATAAGACCAGCTTGGAGAAGTTCATCAATCTCTGAATTACACAAAAGCCGATCTTGTTGGGTGAAGCCGTAGGGACTTTCTTTGAAAGGTTTAGCACCATCACGAAGAGGGAGAGACACCTGGTGTTGGTACACATTCTTGAATGCCAAAGGTGACTCATTACTGCAGTCATTAGTAAACCTTTCTTGCATTTGTTGTAGTGCAGTCATCATATACATGGTATGGGAATGAGAGCACATACTCTTGGCTTCATCATCGCAAATCATTTGTGCGATGAAAGCATCAAGTTCAGTCCCTTCTAAGGGATGCTAAGAATCATCAGCTGCATCAGCTGTGGTTGCAAGAGAGGCTGTGGGTCTGAGGAATTTAGCAGGTGGAGAAATATGCGGAGAAACTGGCTCACACTTGTTGACAATCTGCAAGTCTTCATCATAAGGCCGTAAGACCTTATTAATCTTTTCTCTTGCAGGGATGTACACCATCTTGTTAGCAATGGTAACCATCATGTGATATGTAGAGAAACCAAACGGAAGATGACGGTTGAGGAAGTCATTACCAATTACAATATCAACTCCTTGTGATTCTAATTGGTAGAAGTCGATTGTTGTGGCATGACCGTGAAGCATAATGGGTGTTGCTACAGCAAACCTTTTACATGCAATAGTACCACCACCCATCATAGACCCTTGCATTTGGTCTATGATTGATAAGTCTTGCCAACAGTAATGTGGAAGAGCATGGTATTTGCAAACATTGAATCCGGAGCCGGTATCTACAAGGCCTATAAGGGAGTATGGCTTTACATTCTCAATACAAATACAGACTTTAACAAGCCAAGTCTTCATGGGATTTCTAACTGGGGGAGCTTGTTGTTGAAAGAAGTCATGGAATGAACATACTGCAGGATTGGTAGCTGGCACAGCATCAAGGGTTGCATACGATGTACATTGGGTTAAATGTTCAGAAACCTTTTTGTCTAATGAATCTACCGAAGTTTGAAGTTTTGTATAATTTTCTGTGATGGACCTAAGGTGGATATGGAGACCATCTATGCTAATGCTGAGACTTTCAAACTAGTCATAGCATGGGGGTTTAGGAAGAGGTGTTGGATGAAATTCAGACTAGAGAGGAGGAACAGGAGCAGACAGAAATGTTACAGGGGTATGCCAGAAAGGAGGAGGAAGATATGTAGGGGTTGCTTCACGTATGCTATGTGGGGGACGAAATACAGGACTTGAATATTTATTTACAGAGGGTATAGACGGAGTTTGATACCTTGAAGATGAAGAAGGAGTCTGGGTACAATCCAAGAGTTCTTCAGCAGTAAACAATTCTTGTTGACGGGAACTCAAATAAGGTTCACGGAATCCTAGATGATTTCCTCGCCCCCTACCGCAAGACCTGTTATGCAAGCAATGCGAGCTACGTCTTGCAGTGGGATCATATGCTGTAGGTATTGGTGGTAGAGGAGCATCATCTTCGTCAGAACCAGAAGATATTTCAACATCCACATGGAAGGGGTGTCGTGGAAGAGGACGATTCATGAAACTGTAAATATTGGGATCATCTTCATCCGACCGAACTGAGTGCCAATATTCATTGGCAATATTATCATCAAAATCACTGGGGTGAAGCTGGCATCTGAAACATTGAGGTGTATCAGACTCAGAGCATTCTACTAGGGACTCATCTGTCTGGCCTTGGGAGACTACTTCTCATTTGTCTGGATGGTTTACCATGGCGAAGAAACCCTTCAACTACTTTTGTTGTTGATTGCATGGTTGTTCTGAACAGTTTTGAGCATGGTCTTTCTTGCCATAAATAAAACATGTAGAGGACTTAGGCTTACTAGTAAACCTTCGCTTTCTTAAAAACCTCTGTGGTCATCAAGAATAGTGCTTGCACCATTTGAACTTGTGGATCTTAGGGAATTGGGACGAACCACATGCACATTTGCGAGATTGAGATTTATGTCTCGAAGAGGTTCTACGGGAGGAGCGTTCTTTGAAAGAAGGAGGATAGAAGTTGCAGCATCCAATGATCTACTCACAAATGACAGGAGAGGCAATGCCTATCTGTTTCAACTTCTTCTTGAGTGTATACTCTGTACATTGCCTTCGTATGTACACTTAAACCATCTGGAATAGATTGGCAAACGTGAAATCGGCAACAGTTTTTTGAACTTGAGTGGCCATACCTTCGACGTTGAGGATCTTTGTCTGGGCTTCGATGAAAGCCATGACTGCTTCCCCTAAGCGATGCGGAAGACTATAGAGATAGTGTCGCTTGGCGGAGATATCAGCAAAGATTCCAGTGCAATACACCAATTGCTGGACATGGGCATTGTATGCTTCTAGCTGAAACAAATCGCATAGTTTGAGTGCCGAAAACTCATTTGCTGCTTGCATTCAATCATCAGTAAAAGTGGGAAGGAACTGATCTGAAATAGTGGCAATCAAAGCATCAGGAGCGTTTGGTTGATGATTGCCATATACACTTGAGAATATCTGTTCCTTTGATTCTGCAGAAAGGAACTCCCACCAGTTGGCAATTACACCCGTGAAACCTTTGGTTTTTTCAACCACTGCATCACGAGGATTCCGCCTGTAGATACTGACCAGGGACATCATATGTCCATAAAAGATCTTCAAAATATCTTTCATGCTTGGGGTGTAGCTGCATCAATATTTAGGATATACCCAGGGAAGGATTTGTGTTGAAGATGCCACTATAGGTCAACATGTTCATCCAGATCTCCATCGGCAAAATGAGTGGGAAACTGCTGGAATTCACCACGCATGAAATGAGAACCAGGAGCATCATAGAAGGCCGTGTGTTTACCATGCCACTCTTGCTGAGGCTGAGGCTGAGATGTGGAGACCTGATTTAGATCTTCTTCTTCCATAGGTTCGACTTTAACACTAGAATTCATATATAAAGGAGGTCCTATAGATGCTGTTGACAGAGAACCAGGATAAGGGGATTCCAGTAGCGGAGGAGGAGAAGGAGGTGGAGACAGAGGTAGAGGAGGATCTACTTATTCTATGCCAAACCAAAACTGAGGAGGAGCTATAGGTCCATGTTGTAGAGGAAGTGCTAGAGGCAACACAAGAAGAATCTCAGGGGGAGGCTCATCGCCATGAAAAGTCAATTGAGTATCTGGCTCATTGCGAAGAGCTCGATTGAGAGGATGATTGTAGTCAGCCAATTCAACAGTTTGGGCACCAGGAGGACCATATGCATCATCATCAAAACTATCAACCTCAAAAGGAGAATCTACCATAGGAATGCCATCAGGAACTAAAAATATGAAACTCGGAGCATTGGATGGTCGCAGGGCATTATTCACAGGACTAGTAGATGTAGGAGGTCAAACAGGAGGGAAAGCTGTATACACAGATCTAATGGACGGAGTACTTGAATTTGATTGGAGGTATTGGACTTCCTCCAAGATGGTATGTACTGTGCGGTCAAGTTTACTGACAGCCAATTGGAGATCATACAAGGCCATATAACATGCATCAAGACAAGCTTGGGTAGCAATGTTATGGGAATTACACCAATTTAACTGTTGCTGCTCTACTAGGACATGATCATCTATCTTATCAACAAGAGCATAAGGAGCATGGACTGATTTAGCCAAACCGTCCACCAATTCTACTTTGAACCCAGAGGATTCAAGCCATTGGATGGTGGGCCGGAACATTAACATCGGATGGACACATTCAAAAGCAGTGATATTATCAAAATTTGAATGTACATGAGGAGTATGATTCACTGCGACAAACCTGTGGTACTATAGGCTAGCATCAGTCGGATACTTGGAGGGTTTTGGGTTTTGGGTTTAGGGTTTAGGGGAGGGTTTAGGGTTTAGGTAGGGGTTTAGGGTTGAGGGTTGAGGGTTTAGGGTTTAGGGTTGAGGGTTGAGGTTTTACAATTGAGGGTTGCGGGTTTAGGGTTGAGGGTTTAGGGTTGAGGGTTTAGGGTTTAGGGTTGAGGGTTAAGGATTTAGGGCTAAGGTTTAGGGGTGAGGGTTTAGGGTTTAGGGTTTAGGGTTTAGTTTTTAGGGTTTAGGGTTTAGGGTTTAGGGTTTATGGTTTAGGGTTTAGGGTTTTAGGGTTTAGGGTTTAGAGTTTAGGATTTAGGGTTTAGGGTCAGCCTTTAACGGGGAGCTCTTAATACTCTCTTGGATCTTCTTACACACAAGCTCTGATACCAAAAAGGATGGGTGATGGGTGGAAGGAACAATGGGGAGATAGGAGAATGTAGTCAATGTGGCTGATGAGGGTTCCAGCAGTGTTTATCTCCCTCTCTTTACTCCCCATGAGATTGATTCTTTTCAGTCTTTTGGATATAAATATATACATTATGGATGCTTTGTCCTAGCTATAGAACCCCTTTTTCGCATGGGTGTAAATGCTACTTGCATGGTTAGTTTGGTAGATACTCACCACTATAATATTAAAGATGCCCGCATAGGACTCATCCATTGTAGCCTCAATCGAGAGCCTGTTTATACAGTAGTCTATCCTAATTTCAAGATGTCTCTCATGGACCCCCACTTGTCCACTGCTCTGCGTTTGTACGTCCAGATTAAAGGTTTAGCCATGAAGCCAAAACCAGAGCATTGTGCCATCAATGTCCGTTCTGTCATTTCCTCCATCATTACCCCCCTCTTCGGCTAGTCCCCTCATAGAGCCCTGCTATCCTCCAAAGCTCCCAGTCTTATATTTTGGCCCCAGTTTTTTGATTCTATCGAGATGGTTGACTCTCCTTATGTAGTAGTTGATTCTCCTCTCGAAACGACAGATTGGTGGGCTGACACCCATCACCCAATCTATCAAGCATTTTGCATTGATGAACGGGATATGCTACAAAGGACAGAGATGATCTCCACCAATTCCAACCTCTACCCCCTCATATGGAGATACCTCCGCCACTTCCCACTTCACCGCGTCCTTCTCCACCACCGCTTCCAGAATCTCCATTTCCATCTCCACCAGGTTCTCCCGAGCTTCCTCCATTAATTCCTTTGGTCCCATTCTCTACATGAACTCTGGAATTAAACTGGAGCCTATGGAAGAGGATCCACCCCAAGCATCTACCTCACATTTTTTGGCAGGCCTGCCGAATTCATGAGAGGTGAATTATAGAATCACTTCATTGATGGTGACCTTGATGAGCAGATTGATCTGCAGAAACGGCTTGAGCACAAATCTTTCCCTAGTTATATTTTAAATATTAATGCTATCTCACCACCGGCAATGAAGGATATTCTCAAAATAGTCTACGGACACATTATGTCATTAGTCACGATGTATAGATGGAATCCAAGAGATGCAGCAGTTGCAACCACCAAAGGTTTCACCAATGTTATTGCTAATTGGTGGGAGTTCTTATCAGATGAATACAAAGAACAAATCCTTGCAAGTGTTGATGCCAATCATCAACCTAATGCCCCGGATTCCCTCATAGCTGCAATCTCCAATCAGTTTTTTCCTACTTTCACGGATGATCGCGCCTAGGCAGCAAATTAATTTTTTGCTCTTAAGCTATGCAATCTTTTTCAATTGGAAGCCTACAATGCACATGTGCAATAGCTGGTTTATAGAGCAGGCATTTTTTTTGACACTGTAGCAAAGAGTCATTACCTGTATAGCTTACCGCACCGACTTGGAGAAGCAGTCATGATGGTCATCGAAGCACAGACGAAGATTGTCAACATTGAAAATCAACCGACTAAAATCCATAAAACAGTCGCAGATTATACTTTTGCTAACCTATTCTAGATGGTCCAAGTATACATCCGTCGACAATGTATAGAATACACTCTCTGGCACAAATGGTATTGTTTCTCCGGCCATATGTGAACAGTTTGTGGGTCATCAGAATTTCCGCCCTCTAGGATCTAGTTATGGTCGTCCTTCCCGGTGTTCCCATTCATCAAAATCTCGCCCTTTTAAATGTTCATGTGGGTCCTTGAGCTTTCCTAAAATTTGAAAGCTCTGATGGCGTCGTCGCTAATCTAGAAGGCCTCAACGTTTTCTTCGCCGCCACTCCTTCCGACAAAACAAATCTACAGGATGTTTTATCTGTGGCAAGAAAGGCCATTTTGCTCCTGACTATCGTGAGAAACCCCTCAATCCACAGCAAAAACAATTGAAAGGTTTCTTCGGAATGGTAGCACACCTCGAACAATGGGAAGTCATTTCCCAAGGTGAGTCTGATGAGTCTCTTCTAGAATGTTCTGAATCAGATACTCTAGAATGTCTTCATTGCCCGCTACATGCTCCTCCAGCATCTGAAGACGACAACCCCAATGTATATAGCCTGCTGAATCTTCCTCACCAATGACAACCTTTCCGTGTTGATATCGAGATCTCGTTAGGAAGTTCTAATGGAGAGCCCCCAGAAGAACCTCCTTTTCCAAAGTTTTTGCTCTAGCTTTCGGTCGTAGCAATTCTCGTGGTCACAGCCGCCGACATCCTAGGTTTCCCATCGAAATTTTCCATCTTTTGATTTACATATGTGTGAAGATCTTTCTGATTCTTCCTTTGCTCCTTCTCCAAGTTAAAGATTACCTTCAGCAGATTTCTATTTCGGTCCTTCAGTCTTTCGGCCTCTCCACTGTGTACATGACTCCTCCCCTAACTTTCTTCCTCCTCCTTTTTGGAAATCCCTAGTCACCACTCTCTCTGCCCCTGCTCCTCTGACCCAATCTCCACAACGACCCCCCTGTTTTGACCAATTTGAGAGCCTTGAACACCTATTTCATTAATTTTGGACTAGTGCACTGTCCAAATTCGTTTTGTGAGATAATTTTGGATAAAGCATTTCAAAAAAAAGAGGCTCTTATAAAACAAAACTTTGAGTCAAAAAGTAAGATTTTAAAAAAGCAAATTAGAAAAAATGACGTGAGATGCTATTAAAACTAGAGTACATTAAAAAAAGAGGACTTCATGTTGTTAAAAGAGACAAAAAGTAAGATTTTAAAAAATCAAATTAGAAAAAAACTAGAGTACATTTAAAAAAAAGCATGACACATTTGTACAAGAAGTAGATCATATAACTCAAAGCCATATGGTGTTAAAAAACACCTTCCATTAGCTCAGCCTAGAAGATGTCATCTTTGTCTCTCTTGTCGAAGATGTCATGGAAAGAAGAGTATATATAAGAAAAACTAGCCCACTCCTCCTACGCATAAATTTGAATTTTCGAAAAAGAGAGGGAAATTTGAATTCATTATAAATTTGAATTCAAATTTGTGTTCAACATTCTTCTCATACGTCCCTTTTGAATTCAAATTTGTGTTCAACATTCTTCTTGATACTTTCTTCTCGTAAGTCCCTTTCATTCTTCTCGTAAGTCAAATCTTATTTGTCGCTCTTGCTCGTGATAGTAAGTAAAATCTTATTTGTCTCTCTTGCTTGTGATAGTAATCTTATTTAAGCAAGAATCTTATTTGTCGCTCTTGCTCGTGATAGTAAGTCAAATCTTATTTCAGCAAGAATCTTATGTGTCGCTCTTGCTCGTGATAGTTCTACTCTTAGTTGTAAGAATTCAAATTTGTGTTCAACATTCTTCTTGATACTTTCTTCTAGTAAGTCCCTTTCATTCTATTCCTAAGTCAAATCTTATTTGGCGCTCTTGTAAGAATTCGACCTCTCTCCCTCTACTCCCTTGTTTCTCTCTCCCTCACTCTCTCTCTCTCTCCCATACCTTCCCCCCTCACTCTCTCTCTCTCTCTCTTTCTCTCTCCCTCCCTCACTCTCTCTCTCACTCCCCTCCCTCCTCTCCCCTCTTTCTCCTTCGGCTCCCTCCTCTCCTCTCCCTCTCTCTCTCCCTCTCTCCTTCCGCTCCCCTCCCTCCCTCCCTCCCTCCCTCGACCGCGCCCTCCCCTCCTCCCCTCCCCTCCCCTCCCTCCACTGTCAGACCCCTCCCCCCCTTTGCGCCCCCCCCTCCTCCCACCCCGCCCCCCTTCCCTCCAGCCCCCTTTCCCCCCTTCACCCCTCCCCCCTCCCCCCTTCCCCCCTCGGCCGCCAGCCCCCGCCCCCCTTCCCCCCCCCCACCCCCCTGCCAGCCCCCCGCCCCCCCTCCCCCCTTCCCCCAGCTGGCGGCCGCGGCTGCCAGCCCCCCCTTCCCCCTCTTCCCCCCCACCCCCTTCCCCCTGCTGGTGGCCGCGACCGCCAGCCCCCCCTTCCCGCCCTTCCCCCCCGCCCCCCTTCCCCTTTCCCCCCCTTCGCCCCTCCCCCCTCCCCCCTCCCCCCCCCCCCCCCCCGGCCACCATCCGCCGCCCCCCTTCCCCCCCCCACCCCCCAAGCCCCCCACCCCCCCTCCCCCCTTCCCCTTGCTAGCGGCCGTGGCCGCCAGCCCCCCCTTCCCCCCCCTTCTCCCTACTGGCGGCCGCGGTTGCCAGCCCCCCCTTCCCGCCCTTCCCCCCACCTGCCCTTCCTCCTGCTGGCGGCCGCGGCTGCCAGCCCCCCCCTTCCCCCCTCGCTTTTCGCCCTGCTGGCGGCCGCGGCCGCCAGCCCCCCCTTCCCCCCCTCCCTTGCCCTCCACCCCCCCTTCCCCCCCACCCACCCTTCCCCCCGCTGGCGGCCGCCAGCCCCCCCCCCCTTTCCCCCCTTCCCTCCCTCCTTCCCCCTGCTGGAGGTCGCAGCCGCCAGCCCCCCTCCCCTTTCCCCCCCCCTTCCCCCTGGTGGTGGCCGCGGCTGCCAGCCCCCCCCACCTTCCCCCCCTCCTTCCCCCTACTGGTGGCCGCAGCCGCCAGCCCCCCTTTCCCCCTTCCCCCACCCCCCCTCCCCCCCCCCTTCCCCTGCTGGCAGCCGCGGCTGCCAACCCCCCTTCCCCTTCTCCCTGCCCTCCACCCTTCCCCCCCTTCCCGCCCCCCTTCACCCCCACCCGCCCTTCCCCCTGTTGGCGGCCGCGGCCGCCAGCCCCCCCCTTCCCCCCCCCCTTTTCGCCCCCCCTTCCCCTTCCCCTTCCCTTCCCCCCTCCAAGCGAGGCTGCCCCAGCCCCGCCCCCCTTTCCCCCCTCCTTTCCCCCCTCCCCCTCTCGACCCCACCCCCGCCTCTCCCTCCCCTCCTCCTCCCTTCCCTCCCGCCCCTCCATCCTCTCCTCCTCCCCTCCTGGCAGGAACCTTTCTCTCTCTAGTTCCTCTCTCTTCAAATTTTTTAATCCTCTCCTTCTCTCCCCTCCTGGCAGGAACCTTTCTCTCTCTAGTTCCTCTCTCTTCAAATTTTAAAAAAAAAATCTAGATAAAGAATTAATCAAAAAATTTGCTCTTTCTTGCTTTCTTGCTCTTCCTTCCTTGCTTTCTTGATCGTCCTTGCTTTCTTGCTTCAATGAATGAAATGAGGGGAGAATGAATGAAGAAGGAAGACTATATATAAGAAAAATTAGGTTTTCCTCCTCCTCTCCTATTGGCTTTCCATTCCTCCCTCTCTCTATTGGCTTTTCATTTATCCCCTCTCCCATTGGCTCCCATTACTCCCCCTCTCCCATTGGACCCCATCCCTCATCCCAATCTTCCATTAGCCCTCCCCCCATCCATTTCTTCTTCCTCCCCCATTGCCACCACTCCCATCCCACATTTCCACCACGTCCCATACTCCTCCCATTTCCCAAAATCCCATATTTCCCCATCTCACCCTCCTCTTTTTCATCCCCTATTAACTCCCTCACTCATTTCACTCTCTTATTATCCTACTCCCCTATTACCTTCCCCTCTCCCATTCCATTCTTCCCTCCCCACTCTCACTTCCACTTCCCATTACTCACTTTCCATTTGAAAACTATTAATATATTATTATACTATTTTTTATACTTATTATCATACACCCCTATTACTTCCCTCTCCCATTCCACTCCTCCCTCCTCACTCCCACTTCCACTTCCCATTACTCACTTGCTATACACATTTGCAAACTATTAATATATTATTATATGATTTTTTATACTATTTGCAAACTTACATGTGGGCAAAATCACAGGTGTCAAAGTGATCCTATTGTGGTCATACAACAACTGTGCTTTTATTCAAGGGCATATTTATCCTCATCAACAAGCTTATTTACTCAAGGTATGAAGTGCATAATTTGTGCACTAGGTGTTTACTTTGTTGTATCAAAATTATTTGCCACACACACACACATATACACATACGAGACACATACCGAGAATTTTTTAATATCATTGCATCTACATTTCTCCAATGGGCACAAAACTTTGTACACGCCTCAACCTAGGTCGTATTGACTTGCATACAAAGTGGTGCACCCATCCCATAAGTACTTGTTCGGATAACACACCTCCAAACATATTTTATGACGATTGTGCATAGCACTAGGAACAAAATGGTGTCTAATGTGAGATCGACTATGCAAAGCATATCCAATGGACACAAGAATTTGCACGTTCCTCAACCTAGGCAGTATTGACTTGTGTGCAAAGTGGCATCCCCATCCGATAAGTACTTGTTTGAAAAATACACCTACGATCGTGTTTTTTGACGGTTGTACATGACACCAAGGCCAAAAACGGTATTTAATACTCAATCTACCATGTAAAGCATATCCGATGGGCACAATACTTTGCACGTGCCTTAAAAGCGGTGGTATGGTATTCCATGCAAAGTGGAACGCCCATTCAATAAGTACTTTTTAGAATATCACACCTAGGACCATGTTTTTTATTGGTTGTTGTCCATGACACTAAGGCAAAAACGCTGATTTATGCTTAATCGACAATGCAACGCATATGCGATCATCACAATACTTTGCACACATCTCAACCTAGATACTATTGACTTACATGCAAAGTGGCGTGCCCATCCCATAAGTACTTAGTCGAATAACACATCTAGGATCGCGTTTTCTGACGGTTGTGCATGACACTAAGGCCAAAACAGTGTTTAATGCTTGTTCGACAATGCAAAGCATATACGATGGGCACAATACTTTGCACACACCTTCAACTAGGTGGAATTGACTTACATGCAAAGTGGCACGCCCATCCCATAAGTGCTTGATTGGATAACATACCTAGCAGCATGTTTTTTTATGGATGTGCATGACACTAGAGCAAAAATTGTATTTAATGCTCGATCGACCATGCAAAGGATATCTGATGGGCACAACACTTTTCGTATGCCTCAACCTAGGTGGTATTGAAATGTTCTCAATGAGGCACACCCATCCGATAAGTACTTGGTCAGATAATACACCTAAGGGCGTGTTTTTTTGCAGATGTCCATATCACTAGGGAAAAAATGGTGTATAATGCGTGATCGACCATGCAAAGCATATTCGATGGTGACAATACTTTGCACGCACCTCAACGTAGTTGAAACAGACTTGCGTGCAAAGTGGATCCCCCATCCAATAAGTACTTATTTGTGTTTTTATATGGTTGTGCATGACACAAAGGCAAAAATGGTGTTTTATGCTTGATCGACAATGCAAAGCATATCTGATGGGCACAATACTTTGCACACACCTTCAACTAGGTGTAATTGACTTACATGCAAAGTGGCATTCCCATCACATAAGTACTTGATCGGATAACACACCTAACAGCGTGTTTTCTTACGGATGTGCATGACACTACGGCAAAAATGGTATTTAATGCTGGATCGACCATGCAAAGCATATTCGATGGGCACAATACTTTTCCTATACCTTAACCTAGGTTGTATTGAAATGTTCTCAAAGAGGCACACCCATCCGATAAGTACTTGGTCAGATAACATACCTAAGGGCATGTTTTTTTGCGGATGTGCATATCACTAGGGGAAAAACATTGTATAATGCGTAATCGACCATGCACCGATGGTGACAATACTTTGCATGCATCTCAATCTAGTTGAAACGGACTTGTGTGCAAACTGGAGCCCCCATCCGATAAGTACTTGTTTGATTAACACACCTAGGACCGTGTTTTTTCATGGTTGTGCATGACACTAAGGCAAAAACGGTGTCTTATGCTTGATCGACAATGCAAAGCATATCCGATGGGCACAATACTTTGCACACACCTTCAACTAGGTGGAATTGACTTACATGCAAAGTGGCATTCCCATCGCATAAGTACTTGATCGGATAACACACCTAGTAGCGTGTTTTTTTACGGATGTGCATGACACTAAGGCAAAAATGGTATTTAATGCTCGATCGACCATGCAAAGAATATCCGATGGGCACAATACCTTTCCTACACATTAACCTAGGTGGTATTGAAATGTTCTCAAAGAGGCACACCCATCTGATAAGTACTTGGTCAGATAACATACCTAAGGGCATGTTTTTTTGCGGATGTGCATATCACTACGGGAAAAACATTGTATAATGCGTAATCGACCATGCAGAGCATATCCGATGGTAACAATACTTTGCACGCATCTCAACCTAGTTGAAACGGACTTGCGTGCAAACTGGAGCCCCATTCCGATAAGTACTTGTTTGATTAACACACTTAGGACCGTGTGTTGTTTTGGGCCTTCCTATGTTTCCATGAATGTTAAATTTAACTCCATACTTTGCTTTATTAGCCAAATTCCAATATGTGCCATGTGATAATCCTGTAATAATGCGATATGCATTATTGCATATACTTTTTCCATTTATAAGAGGCCTTATTTGATGTCCTGAACTTCGCCTTCTCTTATCATTTACAAGAAAGCAAGACAATCTCGTGAGTAGGTATTCATTTCTTATGCTTCCTTTCCTTTGCCAGACATGTTCTCTACAACCCTTGATGTCATGTAAGTTAATGGATCGCATACATGTATGCTTACAGCATGTGGATCGCATTGCTTTTAGCATAACATCTTCATTCATTACTCTTATTCTCTTTGGTTGCTTTTTTGGATCTGCCTGCACTCGTTGTCTTTTCATGCATCTGTATGTCTGTTTTGGGACCTTCTGTTCATTCTTATTTGGATTTGTGTAGTTCTCCTTGTAAGATTTATTTGTCACGTTGTTTTCATGAGATGTTGCATCCTTGATCTTATCACTCTGACAGTCAAATACTGAATATTCCTTTGTTGATGTCATCCTTGTTTTTGATACATTCGTCAAACCATTTGTAACATTTACAAGTTCACAATCAAAGTCAAACACCGAATAGTCCTTTGTTGATCTCATCCCTACTTTTGATACAATCGTAGAACCACTTGTCACAATGGCATTAGAGTGTCCCGAATGATCTTCAAACTCATCTATTCCTGAGAGAACATCACTCATTGATGCACTTTCTATGGATTTCATAACTCCGTAGTCAGTGGTGATAGACTGTCCAGAATGATCTTCAAACTCATCTATTCCTGAGAGAACATCGCTCATTGATGCACTTTCTATGGATTTCATAACTCCATAGTCTTGAAACTCCTCTACTCCAAAGAGAACATCACTCATTATACTATCGTGCATGATTTCCATAATTCCATAGTTACCTGCTTTGACTCCAAGAACTTTATCAGTATCCATGAAGCCATCCATGCTTGAAGATATAACACTTTTCACATCTTTGCCCGAGTTCTCAATGTGCATGAACTCATCCACCCCGGATAAGGCATCACTTGTGAAATATTTTTCTTTCTCGGTACCAATGAACTCATCGACTTCTGATAAGACGTAAGTGCTATAGTTGAGTGCATTGGAATCATCCATCTCTGAAGGAATAGAGCTTGGTACATTGGCATATTCTTTCAATTCTTTGATGTTGTAGTATACATTATGTTTATCATTAAAAACCACATACCGAGTCTTTCCAATCTTTAAAAATTGCATGCTCCATCTCAAATCCTTACCTACCTCATAGTAGGGACCATCCAATGACATTGAGTTATCATCCATACCATCATCAGTAACTTTTTGAATTCTCATCTGCGCAAATGTCCAGTGTTCAACTTGTTCAAATCCCAAGACTTGACCTTCTGCAACATACTTATTTGTAAATGATAACATTTGTAAAATATCTCCCACTCTAAAATCCAAAGATATGCACTTTGTATTCCTGATGACATGTGTTGGATAAGTCTCATCTCTGTCCCATGCAATAAATGCTTTGTTGGAAGTATTATAGGGCATAACATCTCCAAGGATTTCCATATCCCCACACTTATGCTTTAGCTCAACATGTGCACTAAGAATCCTTGATACGATAACCGCTACCTTATCTTCGCCAAGTCTTCTAAAGTGACAAATAGAATTTGGATCACTTTCATGGATTGTAGCAAATGCAACTACTTCTCTTTTGCAACATAAAATCACCTCCATCCCCGGAATAAATTTTGTAGCCATCTCCTTTGTGAGTTTCCTTTGCAAACAAGCTGTAACAACCATTATAAAGAACATTAGTCTCTTCTCAATAATCTACTTTATTAATGATTTAAAAATCCAGAACGTGTTTGAAAATTTAATTAGACACTAACCAATAACAACCCTAAACCCTAAACCCTAAACCGTAAACAAAAACAACCCTAAACCCTAACCAATAACAACCCTAAACCCTAAACCCTAAACCCTAAAACCTAACCCCCAAACCCTAAACCTTAAACCCTAAACCCCAAACCCCAAACCCTAACTCCCAAACCCTAAACCCTAAACCCCAAACCCTAAACCCTAACTCCTAAACCCTAAACCCTAACTCCCGAACCCTAAACCCTAAAACCTAAACCCTAAACCCTTAACCCTAACCTCCAAACCCTAAACCCTAAACCCTAACTCCCAAACCCCAAACCCCTAACCCTAACTCCCAAACCCGAAACCCTAAACCCTAAACCCTAACTCCTAAACCCTAAACCCTAAACCCTAAACCCTAACCCCCAAACCCTAAACTCTAACCCCCCTAACTCCTAAACCCTAGATCCTAAACCCTAAACCCTAACCCCTAAACCCTAAACTCTAAACCCTAACCCCCAAACCCTAAACCCTAACTCCTAAACCCTAAATCCTAAACCTAAACCCTAACTCCCAAACCCTAAACCCTAAACCCTAACCCTAATCCCTAAACCTTAAACTCTAACTCCCAAACCCTAAACCTAACCCCCAAACCCTAAACCCTAAACCCTAAACCCTAAACCCTAACTCCTAAACCCTAAACCCTAAACCCTAACTCCCAAACCCTAAACCCTTACTCCCAAACCCTAAACCCTAAACCCTAAACCTTAAACTCTAACTCCCAAACCCTAAACCCTACCCCCAAACCCTAAACCCTAAACCTTAACCCCCAAACCCTAAACCCTAAACCCTAAACCCTAAATCCTAAACCCTAACACCCAAACCCTAAACCCTAAACCACCAAACTCTAAACCCTAACCCCCAAACCCTAACCCTCAAACCTTGAACCCTAAACCCTAAACCCTAAACCCTAACTCACCAAACCCCAAATCCTAAACCCAAACCACGAAATCCTAAACCTTAAATCCTATGAGTGTTTTCAAGTAATATCATTTATTTAAGTAATAGTTTTAATTAGAATTCATAAGTAATAGTGGAATTGATAGTTGGGAGGGTTGTAGTGGGAGAAAGGGAGAGTGGGAAAGTGGAGAAAGGGAGTGTGGGAGGGTGGTAGTGGGAGAAAGGGAGAGTGGGAGAGGGAGTGGGAATGGGGGCGGTGGGGGTGGGGGTGGGAGGATGGGAGTGGGAGTGGGAGAGGGAGTGGGAATGGGGGAGGTGGGGGTGGGAGTGGGAGAATGGGAGTGGGAGTGGGAGAGGGAGTGGGAATGGGGGAGGTGGGGGTGGGGGTGGGAGAATGGGAGTGGGAGTGGGAGAGGGAGTGGGAATGGGGGAGGTGGGGGTGGGGTGAGGGTGGGAGGATGGGAGGATGGGAGTGGGAGTGGGAGGGGTGGGGAGTGGGAGTGGGAGGATGGGAGTGGGAGAGGGAGTGGGAATGGGGGAGGTGGGGGTGGAAGTGGGAGGGGTGAGGTGGGAGGATGGGAGTGGGAATGGGGGAGGTGGGGGTGAAAGTGGGAGGGGTGGGGTGGGAGGATGGGGGAGGGAGTGGGAGTGGGGAGGTGGGGGGGGTGGGAAAATGGGAGTGGGAGTGGGAATGGGGGAGGTGGGGGGGTGGGAAAATGGGAGTGGGAGTGGGAGTGGGAGAGGGAGTGGGAGGATGGGAGTGGGAGGGGTGAGGTGGGAGGATAAGGGTGGGAGAATGGGAGTGGGAGTGGGAATGGGGGGGGAGGGGTGGGGATGGGAGGATGGGAGTGGGAGTGAGAGGTGTAGGTGGGAGGATGGGAGTGGGTGGGAGAATGGGAGTGGGAGTGGGAGTGGGAATGGGGAGGTGGGGGTGGGGTGAGGGTGGGAGTGGGAGGGGTGGGGTGGGAGGATGGGAGTGGGAGAGGGAGTGGAAATGGGGAAGGTGAAAGAATCGGCGTGGGCGTGGGAGTGAGAATGGGGGAGGTAGGGTGGGAGGATGGGGGTGGGAGTGGGAGTGGGAATGGGGTGGGAGGATGGGAGTGGGTGGGAGAGAGAGAGAAGATAATCTAATAGAGAGGCCAATGGGAGAGGAGATAATGTTATAGAAGGACCAATGAGAGAGAAGCACTCAAAACCCTAGTTTTTCTTATATATACTCTCCTTCTCTCATTGTTTCTCTCATTTCAACAAGGAAGAGCAAGAGGAGAAGCAAAAAGAGGAGGAAGAGCAAAAGCAAGCACAAGCATCGATTTCAACTTTTTTTCCAGGTACTTTTTTTAAAATTTGTATTCTTTGAAATTTTATTATAGAGAGAGAAAATTGAAGGAAAGATTTTTAGAGAGAGAAAAGAAGAGAGAGAGTCTTGCTGCCTCGGCAGCAAAAGAGAGAGAGAAAGAGAGAGGGAGAGAGAGGAGAGAAGGGGGGGGAAAGAGAGGGGAGAGAAAGGGAGGGGGGAGAGAAGGGGGAGGGGGGGAAGAGAGGGGAGAGAGGGGGGAAGCGGCGAGGGGGGGGAGAGAGAGAGGGGAGGGGGAGGCCGCTGCCGCGGCAGCGCAGAGGGGGGGAGGGAGGGGAGGGAGAGGGGAGGGGAGAGGGAGGGGGGGCGGGGAGAGAGAGGGGGGAGAGGGAGGGGAGGCGAGGGGGGAGAGTGGGTGGAGGGGGCCGCTGCCGCTGCCGCAGCAGTGAGAGAGGGGGAGGGGGGGGAGAGGGAAGGGGGGGGGGACAGAGAAGGGGGGGCGGTGAGAGGGAGAGGGGAGAGGGAGGGGTGGGGGCCGCGGCGAGAGAGGGAGGGGGGGCAGTGAGAGGGAGAGGGGAGAGGGGAGGGGTGGGGGCCGCAGCGAGAGAGGGAGGGGGGGCGGTGAGAGGGAGGGGGGAGAGGGAGGGGAGGGGGCCGCTACCGCGGCAGCGGCAGCGAGAGAGGGGGAGGGGGGGGAGGGGAGGGGGAGGGGAGGGGGGAGAGGGAGGGGAGGGGGCCGCTGCCGCGGCAGCGGCAGTGAGAGAGGGGGAGGGGGGGAGAGGGAAGGGGGGGGGCGAGGGCAAGGGGGCGGCGAGAGAGGGAGGGGGGGCGGTGAGAGGGAGGGGGGAGAGGGAGGGGAGGGGGCCGCTGCCGCGGCAGCGGCAGTGAGAGAGGGGGAGGGGGGAGAGAGGGAAGGGGGGAGGGGGGGCAGCGTGAGGGAAGGGGGGGGAAGAGAGAGAGAGGGGGGGCCGTTGCCACGGCTGCGACAGCGAGAGAGGGAGGGGAGGGGAGAGAGAAGGGGGGGGGGAAAGGGAGGGGAGGGGAGGGGGAGAGAGAGAAGGGGGGGCCGCGGCCGCTGCCGCGGCAGTGAGAGAGGGGGAGGAAGGGGAGAGGGAAGGGGGAGAGAGAGAGGGAGAGGGAAGGGGGGAGAGAGAGGGAGGGGGGAGCGAGAGAGGGGGAGGGGGGGGAGAGGGAAGGGGGGGCCGCTGCCGCTACCGCGGCAGTGAGAGAGGGGGAGGGGGGAGAGAGGGAAGGGGGGAGGGGGCGGGGGCAGCGAGAGAGAGGGGAGGGGAGAGAGAGAGAAGGGGGGGCGCAGCCGCTGCCGCGGCAGCGAGAGAGGGAGGGGGGAAGAGAGAGAAGGGGGGGTGGCAAGAGAGAGGGGGGAGAGGGAGGGGAGGGGAGGGGGAGAGAGAGAAGGGGGGGCCGCGGCAGCGAGAGAGGGGGAGGGGGGGGAGAGGGAAGGGGGGAGGGGGCGGGGGAAGCGAGAGAGAGGGGAGGGGGAGAGAGAGAGAAGGGGGGGGCCGCGGCCGCTGCCGCGGCAGCGAGAGAGGGAGGGGGGGGAGAGAGAGAAGGGGGGGTAGCGAGAGAGAGGGGAGGGAGAGAGAGAGGGGAGGGAGAGAGAGAGGGGGAGGGGGGGGAGAGGGAAGGGGTGGGAAGAGGGAAGAGAGAGGGGGGGCCGCTGCCGTGGCAGCGAGAGAGGAGGGGGGGGGAGAGAGAAGGGGGGGAGATGCGAGAGCGAGAGAGAGGGGGAGGGAGAGAGAGAGAGGAGGGGGGGGCCGCAACCGCGGCAATGAAAGAGAGGGAGGGGTGGAGAGAGAGAGAGAGAGAGAGGGGGGGGAGAGAGAGAGAGGAGGGGAGGCCGCTGCCGCGGCAGCGAGAGGGAGAGAGGGGGGAGAGAGAGAGAGAGAGGGGAGGGGGGGGGAGGTCGCGGCAAGTGACAAAGAGAGTGGGGAGGAGAGTGGGGAGCGCAAGTGAGAGAGAGGGAAAAGGTGAGGAGAAAGGGAGAGAGAGAGAGAGAGGGGAAATGAAGAGGAGGGGAGAGAGTAGACTAAGATGAGAGGAAACGTAGACTAGAGCGGAGAGGAAAGAGAGAGAGAGAAGAGTGAGAGAGATGAAAATTTAGACAACATGAAGGAGCTACGATCAATGAGGCATATGAGAGGAGATTGGTATGTGATTTAGTCTAAACTTAAACAAACAAAACTACAAACCTTGGTGTTTGATGAAAATTTAGAGAGGAAGGGCACAAGATAAAGTACGATTGAGATAAAAAATCTTACCAATGAGGAGAAAAAATGAGTGGGCGACGATCAAGAAGAGATAAAGGAGAGATGTTTTGATGGAAGAATTTGGGAGCTACGATCAATGAGGCATATTAGAGGAGATTGGTGTGTGATTTAGTCGAAACTTAAACAAACAAAACTATAAACCTTGGTGTTTGAAAAGAGAAACGTGTGGAAACTAGAATTTCAAATTTCCCGCCTTTTTTTAACCTATGAATCCTTGTGTTTGAAAAGATAAACGTGTGAAAACTTGAAAATTATGATAAAAGAAACCTTGTGTTTCAAAAGACAAACGCGTGGATGTGAAAATTGTGATAAAAGACAACCTTGTGTTTCAAAAGACAAACGCATGGATGTGAAAAGACAAATGTATGCTAAAAGCAAAACTTGTAGAAACTTGAATTTTAAATTTTTCTTTGTTTTTGAATTTAAAATGAGTTTCACTTTCATTTTTAATTTACTAGTTTAATTTAGACTATAATGCATTTTGTTTTGGAATATAAAAAGTATAATTTTAATTTCTATGTAAATATTAAAATTTTAATTTTAAGTCTTGTTTTCTTTATTTTACGTTATTTTTTCATAAACTTTAAGTTAAACTAATTTATAGTTTTTATTATTTAAATTCAAATTTATTAAGACTTTAACTTCTTATTAATGTGAATGTTCAATTCTTATGAGTTGTAAGTAAATTAGTTTTTGAAAATATAAATTTTATCTTTTTTAAAATGAGAAGGAGAAGGGAGAGAGAGAGAAGGGGGGGGCCGCTGCCACGGCAGCGAGAGAGAATGGGGGCGGAGAGAGAGAGAAAGGGGTGGGAGGATGGGAGTGGGAATGGGGAAGGTGAAAGAATGGACGTGGGCGTGGGAGTGAGAATGGGGAAGGTGGGGTGGGAGGATGGGGGCGGCAGCGAGAGAGAAGGGGGGGGAGAGAAGGGGGGGAGAGAGAGAGAGAAAGGGGTGTGAGTTTAAAAAAGATAAAATATAAATTTTATCTTTTTTAAACTCACAACCTTAGTGTATTAAAAAGAATAATGGAAAATAGATTATTTTTTGCTTTTAATTCGCAACCTAAGGATATTAAAAAGAACAATGGAAAAGAAATTATTTCTTGCTTTTCTTCGCTTCGACGGTTGGTGTAGTCTAGATTAGCATAGATTAGTTTGTCCTTAGAGGAGAGAACTCCAAAAAAACCAATCAAAGCCATGCTCAAAATTTCCCGACTAGTTCCTAATCGGAGTCAGTCCATTCGTTCACATTCAGTTTCACAGTCACAACAACCCTACCATTTAAGCAACGATTAAGGTTTTTAAACTTTCAAGATGATTGAAAGTTGTATCAGTGGACATGACAGATTACAGTTGTGGAAGTTGACAGAGCATTTTACACTTATATCAGTTGCAGGAGTTGACAGAGCATTTTGTACTTATATATGACAGACTTCAAATTTGTATTCAGAGATCATTGTAAATCCTTATTTTTTTTCACATTTATGCTCTAAGCCTTGTAAAGCCTTTTAGGCTATTCCCAAAGCATTTATGCTCTAAGCCTTGTAAAGCCTTTTAGGCTATTCCCAAAGCATGAAATTGATACTTATATGATTGGGAAGAATAAAAACTTGAGGTGTATTAATGGGACTCATTGTACTTTTGATTTTTCAAAGTAATTGTAGTTTGTCAAAGTACTTAAAATTTGTGTTGTGCTTGAATACAGGATGGATCTTGAGGCTACAGCATTTGTCAATGGTATGACACTGAAATACAATGGAAGAATTTATGCCCCAAATGACTTCACAAACTGGACAGTTGTTGACACAACAAAGAAAGCATGGTTCTTGGTCTTAAGTAAAGGAAATCTCATTCTAGTGATGACAAAGAGAGAGTTGGCGAAAGATGAGTGCGCATCAAATGTATCTTTCTCAAAGAGCAATTTGATTCAAGGGGGCACCTTAGTAGGAATAAAAATTGAAAAAGACAACAGTACAATGATGATTTACACAAAGTCAAGAATGAGCAACAGATCGTTTCTTCTTTCTAAGAAAGATGCAATGCACTTTGTGATGCCGCTGCCAAAAGCACCTAGATTTCCTGAATTGGTTCCTGCATTGGAGATCCTTCAACATGTGTGGGAGGAATTTCCCATTGAGGAAGCAAGAAAAATGCAGTCAAAGATTATCCTTGAATACTTTCAGGGTGTCATCCAACAAGGTTCAACTTCATTGGAGGGACCTAAGGTGCAAGAATCCACACATGAGAAAGGAAGTGATGAGACACGCCATGTAGATTTGGTTCATGGTAATACAAATGAGAGAGGAAGTGGAGTGGATGAGACAGAACACATTGTAGCAATGGATGAGGGTCTTGTACACGTGGATGCTTACAAGGGATCTACATCTGAGACAGGAATTGAATTGGTGGAGACCGGACATGCACATGCATCTTAGACAGAAATTGAATTGAGTGAGACACGACATGCATCAGATAAGACAAGACATGCACACACATCTCTTGTTCATGGTATTACTCACTTAGATGGTGTAACTCATGAAGTTGATGGAAATCATGCAGCCAATAGCCCAGGCCCAGCAATTCTGCATTCCAAACCTATGTAACAGCCCATGTATATCTTTGGACAGAACAAGTGAAGCCCTTAAGTATACCTGAAGTTGAGGCAATAGAAGAAGAAGTAGGGCGATCTAAAGCAGTTCACATTGAGCCCCTAAAAAATAAACCTCGACGTCAAATGCAAAAGGCAAATACTTCACGAGCTACAGTTCCAAGTCCTATAACTGGAAAAAGAGGTCGTTCATATACAAAGAAAGGGCAAAGAAGAGAAGAGGAAGAACATGAAGAGGATGAGGAGGGTCTTGAAATGGAGTCAGATCTAGAAGCAGAAATGTTATCAATGAAGAACCTAAATCTTCGCTTGAATGAGGCTGTGACAGATGAGGATCCAGGATATATATGGGGCCAGAAGACTCAAGTTATACATGCTTCAACAGTGGTCAAAGCAAGTGTCTTCACCAACAGCAGGACCTTAGATACAGCCTATGCTGAAAAGATTTTTCAGGCTTTGATTGATGGAAAAAAACCAGTTGTTTCTAATTTGGTACTCCGTCCAAGAACATTTTGGCAAGTCATGGGAGATTATAGTCAATCCATCAATTTCTCTCAGCCTATAGATTTTGAGATGCAATTCACTAAGTTCCTCGGAAAACAAGTTCCCTCACTTCAAAAAGGACAGAGTTCAGTGAATGATCTAGAACGACATATAAGGGATGCCAAGAGAAATTTCTTAGCTCATTGTACATTTGAGGCAATAGATGGTCAGCACTATGCCTATGCTTGTAATGAGCACTCTAGAGATGCATACAAGAAAGGAGAAATTACTTATCAAATCTTCGCGAGTGTGCCTCAATTTCACTACTATTCTGCATGCATTTGTATCTTCAAGAACGAGAAAAAATATTTGATTGAGTCGGAAAGACTTAATCATAACATTTATGCACTACGAAAAATCACCTCCACTTCAGAGATGTTGCTCAAAGCTAGGACCATATGGAAAACTTTTAATTCTCCTTTGACCACTCTCAAAAGAACTGCAACTAAAGTGGAAGCGGATAATCTTGTTGACTTCTACACATGCTTGAGTGCCATTGTACCAAGGGGAAAGCAGGAAAGAGCTGAGGTGATTACAAGCTTCAAGACAGTAAGGGATAGGTATCAAGACTACACAAGCATACTTTTCCGTAGTGATGAAGTTTTTCATCAGATCAAAGACGTGTGTCTTGCATGTGAGAAAGGAGATGTTACATATGAGGCTCCATCATTGATTAAAGAGAAGGCAAAGAAGATTGAGAAAAAAGAGATGACAGCTCGGATGTGGAGGCCTTTAAGAAACCTACCAGACAAATACGCAAGTCTTGCTGCAGAGAAATTAATGTCCAAAGAATGGTTTTTTGGCAAAAAGGATAAAGATCATTGCATGGAAGATAACATCATCCAACAGGTCAAGCGTGATGTAGTAAAGAGTGCAATTGAATATTTATTGGGAGAAAAAAATATTCCAATCAGCCAATGTAAAATTGATCATAACATTGTGAGGCAGATGGCATCAGCTTTACCGTCAGCTAAACAGAAGGCTTGGGTGCATAAATGGGTGAAGGTAGAAGATGATGGATCTGAAATTACTCCCTCTATGAGAAGTGACATTTCAGAAAATGTGTATGCATATGCAGAAAAAGTCATCAATAACCACACTCTCAGAAAAGAAAAAACTTTGAACAAGGGCTTTTATTTCATACATGAAATCATTTCAGAGTCTGGAAAGAGTGTTGAGTGCAAGGGAGTTTCATTGAGTGATTTTTTGTCCGACGACACTGCTTGGGAGAGACCTCAGCTTTTCTTTGTCTATGAAATATCACCGGATGACATCCGTCCACTCCTTGACAGAATATTACATACCACCATTGGTAGAGTGGGACAATGTAATATAGTCATATTTGCTGATAAAGATGACAAGGAACAAATGTCTGCTACCCTAGAAAAACAATATGGCAATGAGCTCAAGATTTACAATGGGATATACTCAAGAAAAAGGGAAAAGAGAGAATGCGGTCTCAAGATACAGAGTCTAGAAACCTTTTTCTTGTGCATGAAGAGCCCTTACAATGATCGCTCCTTACAAAACAATATAAGAGGGAATGCAAAGAGATTGCAACTACTGCTGGAAGAGCATGAAGCTCCAAGTCCCCTCCATCGCAATGCAAATCACTATGAAAGGCCAGGAAAAAGTGCTGATCTTTTAATTAGTATGATGGAATTTTTGCTACCGTCCGGATGGGAAGTCACATTGTGCCGAATGGGACATCTGTTTGAAGCTCTTATCAGAAAAGGACACAATGTAAATATTATTGAGAGCCCTGCTTGCTTGGAATACCTTGATACCGTGGCTTCTCTCATAATAAAGTTTGATAAGAAAGGTCCGATCTCACATGAAGAGGATGACATAGAGAAGATCATGTATGATGAGAGCAAGAAAGATGATGAAAATGATCAAAGCTCTGGATATAATAGTGAGGACACCAGCGATAGCAAGGAAGCAGAAGAAGATGGATATGACACTGACCTTGCCTCTGAAGGTTACATAAAAAGACCACGAAGATATGTAGAGGTATGAAGACTTATGTTTAATTTTCTTTATTCATTTAAAGGTCTTTTTAAATTTATAATTAATTTAAAATTTTGAATCTCATAATTATTTTATCCTTTTATAGGAGAAGGGAGAGGAGGAGGATGAGGAGGACATAGTTGGAGCAGGGAATACAGAAAGCTCATCTCAAGAAAGCAAAGCTGCTCTGGCTATCCATTGGATGACTCTAGAAAATAATCATACATTGCAGCAAATGGAGAAGTCATTTCAAGTTAGGTTTCAAGTTCGAGAACAACCTCTTACTTTTATACTCGATGAAGAGGACATTTCAATCCTCATAAACTTCAAGAAAGAGGTCAATGACAAGGTTATAATAGCCATCCTCAGGTTTGACACAAACTTTTTACTGACTTTATGCTTTTGTATTTCCATTGGATCAAATGAACTAATATTCTTTTCTTTTTATTGCAGTATGGTTTTACAACAGCTTCCGCTATATATACAAAGATGTGCATATATGGTCGATCCTCTTGTTTCTAGTGTACTTAGCAATAAGCAGAAGACCATAGATGACGTTTTTAAGTGGTTGCAACCTATTGATTTGACTGCGACGCGAGTTATTTTTTACCGCATATCACGAGGAGTGAGTATCAATCCCTACCTAGCTTATCTCTTACATTGTGGAGGATTATATCAAATAATAATTATTCTTAATTGATAATGCAGCTTGCATTGGAGCTTGGTAATTGTGGACATCTTAGCCAAGCAATGCTTCTTTGTCAATTCAATAGCATCTATCCATGGCAGTGTGTCAGAGTAAGTATAACCTACTTGTGTCATAATTATGTCAATGAGATGCATCCTATGCAATGTGCACATTCATTTATGTTTTCTATTTTGATGTGTAGATCTGCTCGAAAGTTGGTAAGTGCTATAGATGCACTTATGCAAATGGAGGGTGACTTGGAAGATCAAGTAGAGTATGTAACATGCCCTACAGCGAAGCAGAATGATGACCACAGTTGTGGGTGGAGAGTTGGATATAACTGCTTTTTACTCCTTGCTCAAATTTTTAATTTGAGAGGCAGTGAAACCTCATTGTCCACATATACAGACTTGCATATATATGCATTTATGTCATCTATCATTAAGGCATTTATTGATAACGTGGTGGAGCATCCAGAGGAAACATTGGTTGCTACGCCCATAAGTTGTCCTGATGTAACCGCTGTATTGGACGAAATGGGGAGCTCTTCTGAGGTTAAGGTCATCATTAGCAAGCAACCTCGTGTTTTGACTTTTGGTAGCGAGGAAGTTACAATCCTCTCCGACCCTTTGAAAGAGGCTAATGACAAAGTCATGATGGCCATCCTCAGGTTTGATATGAACATCTCGTGACTTGATACTTCAATCATTTGATTCAATCTGCTTCTAACATTTGTTTATTTATTGCTGCAGTACGGTTATATCTCATTTTCCTAGATCAGTACAGAATCGCGTCTGTATGCTCGATTCTCTTCTTTCAGCTATACTTAGTGATACCAAGAAGACAGTAGATGATGTTTGTTCAATTCTACAACCTTTAGACTTGGATGGCATACTACTTGTCTTTATGCCATACTATGAGAAGTAAGTATGGTCTCAATCTTTCTTTTACTCTCTTATTTATAATATTGTGTCAATTAATACTTAATATTGTGATAAATCTTATCGCTCTTTATTGGTGATGTAGTTCACATTGGAGCCTGATAGTATGGGACCTTGATGACAACCATTGTTGGTTTGTCAACTCAATTACAGGCTTTCACAGGGTGTTCAAGTAAGTGTTCTTTTATCATATCATTATGAACATGCATCTTACTATTTACTACACAAATTCACTTTGTCATATGTCATGATGGACAGGTCTGCAAACAAGTTAGTTTCTGCGATTATGAAAATCAGGGAGCATCAAGACCAACCAAATTTCCAGACATGCCTCGCAGTGGAGCAAAAAGACATGTTTAGTAGTGGGTGGAGAATTGCCTACAACTTCATGTTGTATCTCCATGAAATTTTTGAACATGTCTTCATAGAAGCATATACCAAGCTCGAGCTACAAGATTTTGTGGCTAAGACTGTTCACTATCTAACTGCTATCATTGGGAAACAGCATGATGGACTCAATGAAGAACCTGAGGGAGCCAAAGAAAAAGAAGAGACAATTCAGTCTCCTTCTGTATCACAGCCTCAAGTAGAAGCATTACAGTCTACACTTGAATTAGAGGCTCAATGCATTCTTCCTACACAAGAAGTGGAGACTCAATGTGCATCTACAACATCACATCTTGTAAAGGAGGAAGAGATTAAGTCTATCCCGATTGCACCAGAAGTAGAATCTCAATGTACACCATCCACACAAGTAGAGACTCAATGTACTCTTAGAGAATCACAGCCTCAAGAGGACTCATCAGACTCTATTCAGTTGTAAAACATGTAGAAAGAAACATGAGTCCTTGAAGATTTTTATCTTGTTTGTATTGATTAATGATAGTGTTTTTAAAACTTATGTTAAATGTTGCAATACATTAGGATATTTTATGATATTTATTCATTACAATACATTAGATTTTACTTTTTTGAAAGTCTAATTTATTATGTACAATAAATATCTTATGATGAGAATCTAATAATTATATCATTCTTATGTTCCATCACTTTATTTTATAGATTTCAATGTACTCAAAATCTATCATTTATTATGTATAGCAAGTCTAACTTATATTATATTAAAAGAATATGTCATGATGAGATTCTAATAATTACTAACTTATATTATATTAAAAGAATATCTCATGATGAGATTCTATTAATTATATCATTCTTGTGTTCCATCATTTTACTTTATAGATTTCAATGTACTATCACTATCTTATATGTCTCAAATGTCTCCCATTATGGTCTTGCATCCCATCATTTTATTTTATAATGTCTCGCATTACGATCTTGCATCTAGTCATCTCGCATTACGGTCTTGCATCTGTAGTTCTATAAATTCCCTAATAGTCGTTCATCTTCTATATCTCACCCGCAGCAGACACTTCTTCCACTTTGCTCTTCTTACCTTACTCCTCTCCTCAAGCTGGCTCCTTCCTCTCCTCAAGCTTCCTCCTTCCATCTTGCCCGCAGCCTTGCCTCCTCTTCTCAAGCATACTCCTTTCATCTTGCCTTACCTCCTCTAGTTACCTTCCTCACTCTCGTTACCTTCCTCATCTCGTTCGTCTTCTATATCTTTCCTCACTCTCGTTACCTTCCTCACCTCGTTCGTCTTCTATATCTCACCCGCAGCAAAAACTTCTTCCACTTTACTCTTCTTACCTTACTCCTCTCCACACTTCTTCCACTTTACTCTTCTTACCTTACTCCTCTCCTCAAGCTTGCTCCTTCCATCTTGCCAGCAACCTTACCTCCTCTTCTCAAGCATACTCCTTTCATCTTGCAGCCATTATGGATCTTTTTAAGGTAATCGATTCTGTCGAGCAAGCCATTAGCAGCCTCAAAGAATGGATTGCCGAGAACCAAGGAAAGAGAGAGGAGAGAAAGCAAAATTTAGCTCCATTAACCCAGTACGAGAAGGATGACTTTGCTTGTCAGAAGGGCTTAGAGAAGGAAGAGGAAAGAAAAATAAGTATGGCTACTACTAAAATAGATAAATTGCAGTCATATAGGAGAGAGTTGATAGACTTTCAAAGTGAGATATCTTCACGTGTGGCTCGTTATGGAAGATTTTCCCCCGAGGAAGCGCAAGCCATTCGGAACAAACAAAGTGTTATGCAGGAGAAAATTCATCAATCCTTACTTCTCTTCTATAATTTTAACTACATCGATGAGGAAGAGATGAGCTCAGCTCTTCAATGGGTTGAATTTAGGCTAAGGACTTGAAAATAGAAAATTCATCAAATTGAATGGTTGTAGTCTTGAAAATCTCAGGCTTATCTTTTGAAGGTGTTTATTAACACCATTAAATATTAAGAGAGTTTACAACAACCGAATCTTATTTTTTCATGTAACTTATGAAGTCTTGAAAATCTCAGGCTTAACTTTTGAAGGTGTTTATTAACACCATTAAATATTAAGAGAGTTTACAACAACCGAATCTTATTTTTTCATGTAACTTATGTAGGCTGCGTTAAATTTTATAATTTTAGTTTCATGTCCTTAAAAAATATATAAAAAAATGCTTGTTTTTATGTTTTTATATGTGCTTTGAAGATTGGGTTTTTCTTAAATTTTATCTGAAAACTAGTCCAAAAGTATATGTAAAAATGAATTTGTACATTGACAAGTCTAAAATTAATGAAATAAGTGTTGGGGAGAGAGAATATAGGATATGTTCATTTTCATAGCATGTGGGAGGGGTGGAAGAGTGTATACTATGCACAAGGGGGGGCCGGATATGAGTGGCAGTAGGAGGCAAAAAATTATGGAAGATATGTCCATATTCAAAGTAGAAGGGAGGAACTATGGGAGATATGTACATTTTAAAAGTGCATAATTTGAAAATTTTGACCTCATATTTGGATTCCTCGTCGAATCCCGGTCATTTTGAGTACCAACATGACCATATTCTGATAAAAATTGGAAAAATGGTGTTTTTGTCATTTTGGCTTGTTTGGGGCCTATTTTGAGTCTGCGCTAGCACCTTCGATTAGTGAGTCACCAGTATGTAAAAATTTCTTTAAACGTGAAACATGAAAAACCGGGTGCACCTTACACCCCTGTGGCAATTCTAATTTATAGGCTACAGCGCAGACTCAAAATAGGCCCCAAACAGGCCAAAATGACAAAAACACCATTTTTCCAATTTTTATCAGAATATGGTCATGTTGGTACTCAAAATGACCGGAATTCGACGAGGAATCCAAATATGAGGTCAAATCTGTCAAATTATACACTTTGAAAATAAACAAATTTCCCACATGCTCTCCCTTCCCCTTTACATTTAGTAGATGAACATAACTTTCACATTCCTCATCCTCTCTCTCCTCCTTGCACTCCTCTTTGCATACCTTATAAGTTCCCCCTCTACGTTCTCCACTATGATAATGAATATATGTTCCAACTCCCCTCCCCTCCCTTCTCCATGCCACCTTACCCATGCGCCCGTCCCTCCCCCTTTCCTTTATCTCCCCTCCCCCCCCTCTCTCCTCTTAACTGCAACCACAACCCAAAACCCCCTTTCTCTCTCTCTCTCAGGTGAATGAAAAGCTCGCAATATTCATGAAAATTGAAAAAAAGCTCATGACAAAAAGCTCACCAAAAAATCACACCCCACAGTGAGAAGGGCAAAGGTTTCAATAGCGATGTCTTGTCAAGTGTGGATGAGTTCATGCATATTAACAAACCCGGTGTCAATCAAGCTTGTGAATTTGTGAAAGCCATGCAAGATGTCCCAATGAGTGATGTTCTCTCAGGAGTGGAAGAGTTTCAAGGTTCTCAATACTCTCGTAGAATATTGAATTCATTGAATGGTCCTATGAGTATGTTAAAAACGAGGATGAGATCAATAGAGGATTATTCAATATTTAACTTTGATTGTGATATGGACAAGGATGCAACGACCAATCATGGATGCTTGGTTACAAACAAATGTGAGGAGAAGAAGTGCATAAATACAGATAACAACATGCATGAGGAATGAAAACGGTCATACATATGCATGAAGAGAAAGCGAATCCAGGCAGATCCACAAAAGCAACCAAAGAGTAAGAGAGTATTGAAGGAGGAGAACATGTTAAATGCCTTGGGATATCTATGTTGCAAGCGAAGATGTATGCGCTTCATTGATCTTGCAGACATCAGGGAATGTAGAGGACACGTGTGGCAAAGAAGAGGAAGCGTAAGAAATGAATGCCTTCTCACAAGTCTCTCTTGCTTTCTTCAGAATGGCAATAAAAGGCTAAGTTCAAGACAAAAGGTAAAACCTCTCGTAAATGGAAAAAGGATTTGCAATAAGGCATATCGCAATATTATTGGATTATCCCATGGTACATATTGGGATTTAGTCACTAAGGCAAAGGGCGGCAACAAATTTAGCATTCACGGTAATAGAGGAAGGTCCAAATCAAGAATCTCAACTGTTAGGGCAGCAGCAATTTTGCAAGACTTCATACATGAAAATGCTCTATCTCAACCCCATATATCTACCAAACTCCCTAACGGTGACGCGATCACTAAAATGCACCTTCCAATGGGCTTGACAAAGCTCGACGTATTTGACTCTATTGCAGAAAAGCAAAGGCAAAGAGGGGATGCCATAGCTTCTTCTCATACTTTGTATACTCTTTGGAAGAAGAACTTTGGATATGTTAAAATCCCAAGGAGGCAAAAAATGTCAAAGTGCAATGTCTGTGATGACTTAAAGTGAGCGATTGAGAGTGCAACATGTCCAAATCAAAGGGAATTATACAAAAAAAACCGAAAATCTCATCATGACCTTATTCGACATTCCAGACAAAAATATGCATTTTGGAAGGAGCAAGCTATTTCGCATCCCGATGACTACATGTGCCTTATTGTAGATGGCATGGATCAGAATACAACAACATTGCCTCATTTTGTTGCCACTCCACCTAGATTACAAGGAAAGCACTTTCTAAAGACACATCTATGTGGAGTGTTAGTGCATGGAATTAAGTTCTTTGTAGATATATGGATTGATTCCTTGCATCTACATGATAGCAATCAAGTTGTAACATCTATTATGAAGGAAATTCGCAATATACATGCAGAAAAAGGTTGCCTACCACCGACTTTGAGAATACAAGCTGATAATTGCTGGCGAGAAAATAAGAATGTACTCATGTTTGCATTCTGCTCCATGCTAGTTGCTCATCGAATCTTCAATGAGCTCGAATGTGGATTTTTGTATGTTGGGCATACACATGAGGATATCGATCAGGTTTTTAGCACAGTCTCAAGGGAGCTTAAATGCAAGGATGTGGAGACAATAGATGACTTGGTAAGAAGATGTGGTAGGCAAGTTGGTGGTCGTAAGGAAAGTACAATATGTGAGAGGCTCGAAAGAATGTATGATTGGAAGAGCTTCACTCTACCTTTCATACAAACGGGTGGTGATGCATTGACAGGTCATACCAATGCACACTACTTTCGTTTTTTTTTAAAAGATGAAAAACTTGTAATGCAATGGCAACAGTATTCTCATGATACAAAATGAGAGCTACAACATTTACAGAGGTATGGATAACAACACATTGTATACTAATTGTATAATGAAGGAGTGGGTCCCAAATGATGAAGTGGTCTCTCAAGTTTCGACGGAGACAATCATAGTGTCTTGGCATTCAAGGGCAAAGAAATCAAAGAAGCGCATGGGATATGAGGTAGAAGGAAAAATAAAAATACCACAGCAAACTATTTTGCATATACACGAATTTTTAAGGATGCTGGCCATGGAGGAAGTAGAAGGAGACAATGCAAATGAAGAATGTCCATGATTAAAGCTTTGTATTGAAGTCCATTGAAGGATTTTATTTGGGTACTAGGCAAGAAGCCAATCCAAGACAATTATAATTAGAGTCATCACCTCCTATGTCAAATGAGAGTCAAAATATGCACTGGATGTCACCCAAGGGTCAAGGCTTGCCAAGACAATAGGGCGTTAATGCAGATGGCACCTGGCAAGGGACTATCACATTGAGCAATAAGACAATGGGGAGTCAATGCACCCAAGGGGCAAGACAACTTGTGGGAGTTAATGCAGATGGCACTTGTATTTTGCATTGGATGTCACCCAAGGGTCAAGGCTTGGCAAGACAATAGGGAGTTAATGCAGATGGCACTTGGCAAGGGACTATCGCATTGAGCAATAAGACAATGGGGAGTCAATGCACCCAAGGGGCAAGGCTTGGCAAGACAAGTGGGAGTCAAATTATGCAGATGGCACCTGGCAAGAGACTATCGTGACATTGAGCAATAAGACAATGGGGAGTCAAATTATGCAGATGGCACGAATTGAGGCTCTTTAAGAGCAACAATTTAAATTGTAAACATATGTTCAATCTATATCATTTTGGATATAAAGACTCTAGCTGAGAGCAACGTCTCTCAATGTAATCATATAATAATAGCTATAATTGCTATTATACCTCTTTGGTTCAATACAAAACTTGGGTCTTATGGCATCATGTCTTTTTTCTATTTATTAAAAGTTTTAAAAATTTTGTGCATATTGCGAGTGACAATGTTATTTTCATGAAATATTTAAGTCTCCTTTCATGGATTTATAAATTTATCACGTTAAGGAAAAACGTCAAGGAAAAATATTAAAAATAATTAAATTCACAAATAACTTAGATGTAGCTAGAATTTCTAATACAGGATTATTTCAAATTCTTGCATGTTGGTGCAAAAGTATAGATTTAAAAAACAATATTTTTATGTGAATATGATAGTGCCACAAAGTGAACTTTTGATTTGGGAAGAATATTTTCAGAAAGTAAAATTTTGATTTGGGAAGGATATTTTCACAAAGTAGTGTTTTCATTTGGGAAGGATTTTTGGGCTTCGTCCAAAAACAACAGAAAAAGTCCAAAATTAATGAAATAGGTGTTCTTGGTATCAGCATTGATGGGCTTCGTATCCACCTAACGACAATCACTGACAATTGTGCCAAGCTTCAAAACTCCATCCAATCATTGGATCGTAAGGTTGGTGAACATTTGACTCAGTGCAAGCTCTACACTGAACCAGTTCTAAATGTGTTATCTCTTCAAGATTTCTTTTCGTCACCAGCACCAGCAGTCCGAAATCCTATGAAAAATTGGCTGGTAAAAGTTCATCTCAAACCCCCGGGGGTACCTCCTTATAATTTAATTGCTTTAGTCAACACAGGGTCTGGATTCAACATCTGCAAATATCGGGCTCTTCCTGCTTCTTCTTGGCAACAACTTGAGACCCAGGATCAGATGCGTGGTTCGACAATGGGTGGCGGGCTTATTGCATGCAAGAGGTATGCATCAGAAATTCCTATCACTTTGGCTGGGCATTCCACCACTATTAGTTTTTATCAATTGGAATCCCAAGGGGTAGATCAGGTCATTACCTTTATGTCTTTTACATATCTTTTCATTGTACAAACAAATGGATGATAGCTCAAAGTGGATTATAGCATAACCTCCACTCATGACAGCTCAGAGTCAATTACAGATCATCCCTCCACTCTGCTTTTCCCTATATAAGAGCATCCTTGGCTCATTTGTAGGCAGATTCTGCCTCTAAGAGCTCTTGTATCCTCAGTTTTTTGCAATATATATCCAGCTTTCAAGCCTCCTTGCTTCAAACTCCCTTGTTTTCAGTTTCTTACTTTCAGTTTTGATTCATGCCTTTGTTTGCTCCACCGCTCTAAATCTCTTACGTCCTGTTCTTTGCCCCCGACTGGTCTTCACTGCTGTTACGCACCTCTCCTCATACCCACTTTCCTATCTATGTCTATTTCATTCACGGTTCGTCTCTCGATTTCTCCTTACCCCTCGGCATCATCATGGGTTCTCGCTCTTACTCCGTTTAGCTTTCTCTTTTCAGATCTATGTTCTCCTATCTCCCCATTGTTCCTTCCACCCAACACCCATCCTTTTTTATCTACGTTCTCCTATCTCCCCATTGTTGCTTCCACCTAGCACCCATCCTTTTTGGTATCAGAGCCTGTGTGTAAGAAGATCCAAGAGAGTATTGAGAGCTCCCCGTCAAAGGCTGAGAAAGAGCCGTGTTGAGGTTGAGCCGCCCCGCTTGAGGATTCGTCATCACAAAGTTTTCCACCCCAAAATGGCCATGGTGATTCGATCCCTCTCTTGTCATTTTTTTGCTCCCCGCCCCTTTTCCTCAGCTTCCTCATCTACAGAACTTACAGACAACAAGGTGGCATGGAATATGCCAATGATCAATGCTGATGATATTTACAAGTTCTCTGCGTTCCATTTCAAGGCTCTCAAACATGTAAAGGTATTCGAAGTAGTGATTAATGTGGCTGATGAGGGTTCCACCGGTGTTTATCTCCCTCTCTTTACTCCCCACGAGATTGATTGTTTTCAGTCTTCTAGATATAAATATATACATTATGGATGCTTTATCCTAGCTATAGAACCACTTTTTTGCACGGGTGTAAATGCTACTTGCATGGTTAGTTCGGTAGATACTTGCCACTATAATATTTAAGATGCCCGCATAGGACTCATCCATGGTAGCCTCAATCGAGAGCCTATTTATATAGTAGTCTATCCTAATTTCAAGATGTCTCTCACGGACCCCCACTTGTCCACTGCTCTATGTTTGTACGTCCAAATTAAAGGTTTAGCCATGAAGCCAAAAGCAGAGCACTGTGCCATCCATGTTCATTCTATGAATTATTTAATGTCTACCATTAATCCCGTCCCTCGCCATTTCACTGCTAATGACGAATGTATTATTTATAGAAAAACTAATGCTGAAGTGACCAGGTTCCATTTAGATGCTCTTCCTATGCCAAGAGAGTGGGAAATGGATTATCAGCAAGTCTAGGACTCCTCCTCTTCCAAAATGCCTATGTTTCAGGTTGATGATGCTCCAACAAAATCATTGGTTCGCCGTCGCACTCCAAGTGAAAAGGATAAGTGCGTTATGCGTTTATCTTTCCCATCAGCCTCTCATGTTTCTATTGCCGAAATCCCTCATGAGAGCCAAACTCGTGCCTTCGATGCTGCTCCTGACCTCTCCCCTAACAAAGTTGAATCTATCAGAGATTGGGTAGCTTCTACAACTGCATCCCGATTTCCTACTAATGCCAATCTATAGTATCGGCGCTCTACTGCTGTAAATCCGCGCAGATAGTTGCATTCCAATTTTGATAGTATCACTGCATCAGCTGATCGCATACCTCCGATGATGATGCTCCAACTTGTCAAGTGGCCACAGTCTAAAGGATTTCAAGCAACAACTGAAGCTGGTTTATTGAAGTCTATTCATGCCCCTTATGCCCTAACAGACAAAGATGACGATAACATGCCTGTCGAGCAGCAGCAGTTGAATTGGTGCAATTTGCACAACCTTGCTACTCAGGTATCTTTGGATGCTTGCCACTCTGCCCTGTATGATTTACAACTTGCTGTGGGCAAACTAGATCGTAGTATCCACACAGTGTTAGATGAGCTAGAGCAACTTCAGAAGGGCCATGCATCCTCTTCAACCCGGTCTGTATATAAGTCATTTCCTCCATCATTACCTCCCTCTTCGGCTAGTCCCCTCACAGAGCTGTGCTATCCTTCCAAAGCTCCCAGTCTTATGTTTTGGCCCCAGTTTTTTGATTCTATCGAGATGGTTGACTCTCCTTATGTAGTAGTTGATTCTCCTCTCGAAACGACAGATTGGTGTGCAGACACCCATCACCCAATCTATCGAGCATTTTGCATTGATGAACGGGATATGCTACAAGAGGACAGAGATGATCTCCAACAATTCCAACCTCTACACCCTCATATGGAAATACCTTCGCCACTTCCCACTTCACCACCTCCTTCTCCACCACCGCTTCCAGAATCTCCATTTCCATCTCGGCTAGGTTCTCCCCGAGCTTCCTCCATTAATTCCTTTGGTCCCATTCTCTACATGAACTCTGGAATTAAATTGGATTCTATGGAAGAAGATCCACCCCAAGCATCTACCTCACAAAAGCCCCCTCGGGAGCAATGGCGAGGCAAGTGCACAACATTTTTTGGCGGGCCTGGTTCTGAATTCATGAGAGGTGAATTCCAGACTCACTTCATTGATGGTGACTTTGATGAGCAGACTGATCTGCAGAAATGGCTTCAGCACAAATCCTTCCCTGGTTATATTTTAAATATTGATGCTATCTCACCACAGGCAATGAAGGATATTCTCAAAATATTCTATGGACACATGATGTCATTAGTCACGATCTATAGATGGAATCCAAGAGATGCTGTAGTTGAAACCACCAAAGGTTTCACCGGTGTTATTGCTAATTGGTGGGAGTTCTTATCAGATGAATCCAAAGAGCAAATCTTTGCAAGTGTTGATGCCAATCATCAACCTAATGCCCCGAATTCCCTCATAGCCGCAATCTCCAATCAGTTTCTTCCTACTTTCATGGATGATCGTGCCCAGGCAGCAAATGAATTTTCTACTCTTAAGCTATGCAATCTTTTTCATTTGGAAGCCTATAATGCACATGTGCAACAGTTGGTTTATAGAGTAGGCATTTTTTCTGACACCGCAGCAAAGCGTCATTACCTGTACAGCTTACTGCACCGACTTGGAGAAGCAGTCATGATGGTCATCGAAGCGCAGAAGAAGATTGTCAACATTGACAATCAATCGACTGAAATCCATAAGATAGTCACATATTATACTTTTGCTAACCTATTCCAGATGGTCCAAGTATACATCGTGGGTTTTTCCATTGAAATTTTCCATCTTTTGATTTACATACGTCCCAAGATCTTTCTGATTCTTCCTTTGCTCCTTCTCCAAGTAGAAGATTATCTTCAACAGATTTCTATTTCGCTCCTTTGGTCTTTTGGCCTCTTCACAGTATACATGACTCCTCCCCTAACTTTCTTCCTCCTCCTTTTTGGAAATCCGTAGTCACCACTCTCTCTGCCCCTGCTCCTCTGACCCAATCTCCACAACGACCCCCCTGTTTTGACCAATTTGAGAGCCTTGGGATCAGCATTGATGGGCTTCTTATGCACCCAACGACGATCACTGACAATTGTGCCATGCTTCAAAACTCCATCGAATCATTGGATCATAAGGTTGGTGAACATTTGACTCAGTGCAAGCTCTATACTGAACCAGTTCCAAATGTGTTATCTCTTCAAGATTTCTTTTCGTCACCAGCACCAGTAGTCTGAAATCCTATGAAAAATTGGCTGGTAAAAGTTCAGCTCAAACCCCCGGGGGTACCTCCTTATAATTTAGTTGCTTTAGTTGACACAGGGTCTCGATTCAACATCTGCAAATATCGAGCTCTTCCTACTTCTTCTTGGCAACAACTTGAGATCCAGGATCAGATGCGTGGTTCGACAATGGGTGGCGGGCTTATTGCATGCAAGAGGTATGCATCAGAAATTCCTATCACTCTGGCTGGGCATTGGTAATGCTTTTCTCAACGAACATCTGCCATTCAGGTTTAGGGTTTTTTTGGTTTCTGGGTTTTTTGGGTTTCTGGGTTTTTTGGGTTTAGGGTTCAGGGTTTTTTGGGTTTCTAGGAGAGGAGGTTCTTCTGGGAGCTCTCCATCAAAACTTCCTGAGGAGTTCTTGATATCAACATGGAAAGGTTGTTGTTGGTGAGGAAGATTCATCAGGCTATATACATTGGGGTCGTTATCTTTGGATGTTGGAGGAGCATGTAGCTAGCAATGAAGACATTCTAGAGTATCTGATTCGGAACATTCTAGAAGAGACACATTAGACTCGCCTTGGGAAATGACTTCCCATTGTTCGAGGTGTGCTACCATTGCAAAGAAACCTTTTAGTTGTTTTTGTTGTGGATTGCGGGGTTTCTCATGACAGTCACGAGCGAAATGGCCTTTGTTGCCACAAATAAAACATCCTACAGATTTGTTTTGTCGGAAGGAGCAGCGGCAAAGAAAACGTTGAGGCCTTCTAGAGTAGCGACGATGCCATCGGAGCTTTCAAATTTTAGGAAAGCTCGAGGACCCACATGAACATTTAGAAGGGTGAGATTTTGATGAATGGGAATGCTGGGAAGGATGACCATAACTAGAACCTAGAGAGCAAAAATTCTGATGACCCACAAACTGTTCACATATGGTCGGAGAAACAATACCAACCTTTTTAAGATTGCACCGGAGAGTGTATTCTGTACATTGTCGACGGATGTATACTTGGACCATCTGGAATAGGTTAGCAAAAGTATAATATGTGACTGTCTTATGGATTTCAGTTGCTTGATTGTCAATGTTGACAATCTTCGTCTGTGCTTTGATAACCATCATGAGTGCTTCTCCAATCGGTATGGTAAGCTGTACAGGTAATGATGCTTTGCTGCAGTGTCAAGAAAAATTCCTACTCTATAAACTAGTTGTTACACATGTGCATTGTGGGCTTCCAACTGAAAAAGATCGCATAGTTTAAGAGCAGAAAATTTATTTGCTGCTTGGGAGCGATCATCCGTGAAAGTAGGAAGAAACTGATTGGAGATTGCGGCTATGAGGGAATCCGGGGCATTAGGTTGATGATTGGCATCAACACTTGCAAAGATTTGCTCTTTGGATTCATCTAATAAGAACTCCCACCAATTAGCAATAACACCGGTGAAATCTTTGGTGGTTTCTACTGCTCCATCTCTTAGATTCCATCTATAGATTGTGACTAATGACATCATGTGTCCGTATAATATTTTGAGAATATCCTTCATTGCCTGTGGTGAGATAGCATCAATATTTAAAATATAACCAGGAAAGGATTTGTGCTGAAGCCGTTTTTGTAGATCAGCCTTCTCATCAAGGTCACCATCAATGAAGTGAGTCTGGAATTCACCTCTCATGAAATTGGATCCAGGCCTGCCAAAAAATGTTGTGCGCTTGCCTCGCCATTGCTCTCGAGGTGGCTGTTGTGAGGTAGATGCTTGGGGTGGATCTTCTTCCATAGGCTCCGGTTTAATTTCACAGTTCATGTAGAGAATGGGACCAAAGGAATTAACGGAGGAAGCTCAGGAAGAACCTGGTGGAGATTGTGGGAGCGGTGGTGGAGAAGGAGGCGGTGAAGTGGGAAGTGGTGGAGGTATTTCCATATGAGGGGGTAGAGGTTGCGATTGGTGGAGATCATCTTTGTCCTCTTGTAGCATATCCCGTTCATCAATGCAAAATGCTCGATAGATTGGGTGATGGGTGTCAGCCCACCAATCTGTCATTTCAAGAGGAGAATCAACTACTCCATAAGGATAGTCAACCATCTCGATAGAATAAAAAAACTGGGGCCAAAACATAAGACTGGGAGCTTTGGAAGGATAGCATGGCTATGTGAGGGGAGTAGCCGAAGAGGGGGGTAATGATGGAGGAAATGACAGAACGGACATGGATGGCAGAGTGCTCTGATTTTGGCTTCATGGCTAAACCTTTAATCTGGACATACAAACGCAGAGCAGTGGACAAGTGGGGGTCCATGAGAGACAAGTGGGGGAAGCTTTGGAAGGGTAGCACAGCTCTGTGAGGGGACTAGCCAAAGAGGGGGGTAATGATGGAGGAAATGACTTACATACAAACCAGGTTGAAGAGGATGCATGGCCCTTCTGAAGTTATTGTAGCTCATCTAACACTGTGTGGATACTACGATCTAGTTTGCCCACAGCAAGTTGTAAATCGTACAGGGCAGAGTGGCAAGCATCCAAACATACCTGAGTAGCAAGGTTGTGCGAATTGCACCAATTCAACTGCTGCTACTCGACAGGCACGTTATCGTCATCTTTGTCTGTTAGGGCATAAGGGGCATGAACAGACTTCAATAAATCATCTTTAGTTGTTGCTTGAAATCCTTTAGACTGTGGCCACTTGACAAGACGGAGCATCATCATTGGATGTATGCGATCAGCTGATGCAGTGATACTATCAAAATTGGAATGCGATTGTACAGGTGGATTTATAGTAGTAGAGCGGCGATACTGTAGATTGGTATCAATAGGAAATCGGGATGTAGTTGTAGAAGCTACCCAAGATTCTCTGATAGATTCAACTTTACCAAGGGAGAGATCAGGAGCAGCATCGAAGGCACTAGTTGGGCTCTCATCAGGGATTCTGGCAATAGAAACATGAGAGGCTGATGGGAAAGATAAACGCATAACGTGCTTACCCTTTTCACTTAGAGTGCGATGGCAAACCACTGATTTTGTTGGAGCATCCTCAACCTGAAACATAGGCATTTTGGAAGAGGAGGAGGCTTCGTCCAAGACTTGTTGATAATCCCACTTCCCACTCTTCTAACATAGGAAGAGCATCGAAATGGAACCTAGTCACTTCAGCATTAGTTTTGCCGTAGATAATACATTCGTCATTAGCAATGACATGGCGAGGGATAGGATTAATGGTAGACACTAAATAATTCACAGAATGGACATGCGGTAGGATGAGAGGTGTGTAGGTGTGTAAGAGCGGGGAAGACAAGTCGAGGGCGAAGAACAAGACGTAAGAGATGGAAAACGGTGGAACAGACAAAGGCATGAAGAAAAACTAAAAGTAAGAAACTGAGAACAAGGGAGTTTGAAGCAAGGAGGCTTGAAAGCTGGATATATATTGCAAAAAACTGAGGATACAAGAGCTCTCGGAGGCAGACTCTACCTACAAATGAGCCAAGGATGCTCTTATATAGGGAAAAGCAGAGTGGAGGGATGAGCTGTAATCCACTCTGAGCTATCATGCAGAGTGGAGGTTGTGCTGTAATCCACTTTGAGCTATCATCCATTTGTTTGTACAATGAAAAGATATGTAAAAGACATAAAGGTGAAGGTCTTACTCAGATATGAGAAGTGTATAATCATTTTATGAATTTTATTTAATTTTGTATAGGTCTCATGATGAAGGTCTTATCCAATTGAGGACAGTGTCTAATCACCATGACCGAGACATAGGACTTCTGGTTGTCTAGTATCAAGTGGAAGTAGTAATCCGCCATTGTGAATGTCCCAATAAGGTGCTCCCTAATGGGAGAGCATGTCTGGGAGCACATTTGAAGAGCCTTTTTTCCATTCTACTTTGAAATCATACATGGTAAAGAATTCCTACCAGCGAGTTAAGCATCCCCTGCCAATTTGTTTATCAATTCGACGGGTATAAAACGTCTTGAAGTTCTGGTTGTCGGTCCGGATGAGGAATTCTTTATTTAAGACAAAGAGTTCTAGCTTTTGAATTGCCCTTTTGACTGCTAGAATTTCTTTCTCAATTGCATGGTAATTGAGCTTAGCACCTTGAAAAGTGCCTGACCGGTAGGCACATACAACTTCTTCAGTGGGTGTCTTTTCAAGTAAGACTGCTCCCCAAAAATAGTCAGATGCATCTGTTTCAATTATCAGCTGTCTTGTGGTTGATGGAATGGTGAGAGATGGTAGCTGTTGAATCTTTTCTTTGATGTATTGCACTGCTTGTGTTTGGGGTGGACCCCATGTCGGACCATCTTTTTTGAGACAGAGTTGGAGAAGATGCCGATCTCGGGCCAACTGTTTATAAAAAGGGATATGTAATTTCAACATCCCAGGAACCTTTAGAGTTGAGTTTGATCCCTGATTTCATCTCGAAATGCAAGAAGGACCTTCAAGACAAGTTGCTGCATTTGAATATTACCCTTGTGGATGTGGACTCCTAAGAACTCAATCTTTTCCTGGCCAAGGGTGATTTTTTTGGCGGAAAGGGCCAACCCTTTGGATTTGATGAGATCATACACAATTTGGAGATGGTGGAGATGTGAATGGACATCCTTGCTATACACTAGTATGTCATCAATATAAACTAAACAAAAAGAATGATGCTGATTGAATATGGAATCCATGAACTTCTGAAATTCTACAGGAGCAGTTTTGAGATCAAAAGGGAGTACGTTCCATTGATAGAATCCCTGAGGAACGACAAATCCTGTCTTATGACGATCATTAGGATTAAGAACCACTTGCCAGAACCCTGCCTTGAGGTCGAACTTCGAGAAGATTGTAGCACGAGAAATTTTTTGCATAAGGTATTCTTTGTTAGGAATCGTCTAAGAAACGGACAAAATACATTTGTTTAGTGGCCTGTAATTTATGACAAGGCGCTTCTTACCTCTCTTTTGCTCTGAGTGTTTATTTACATAGAATGCCACTGCTGCCCACTCAGAGCGGGACGGTTCAATGAGACCCATATCCAAGAGTTCTTGGATTTCTTGGTTGCACAATTGTCGGTCAGCTTGGGTAAACCCAGATGGACTTTCTTTGAATGGTTTGGAGTTTTCTCGAAGAGGGAGGTTGACTTGATGCTGGAACACTTTCTTGAAAGCCGAAGGTGAGTCACTGCTGCAATCACCAATGAACTTTTGTTGCATATCCTCTACAATATCACCGCTCTACTACTGTAAATACGCCTGTACAGTCGCATTCCAATTCTGATAGTATCATTGCATCGGTTCATTGCATACATTCGATGATGATGCTCCGATCTGTTAAGTGGCCACAGTTTAAAGGATTTCAGGAAACTACTGAAAATGGTTTATTGAAGTATGTCCATGCCCTTTATGCCCTAACAGACAAAGATGATGATAACATGCCTGTCGAGCAGCAACAGTTGAACTGGTGCAATTCGTACAACCTTGCTACTCAAGTATGTTTGGATGCGTGCCACTCTGCCCTGTACGATTTACAACTTGCTGTGGGCAAACTAGATCGTAGTATCCACACAGTGTTAGATGAGCTACGACAACTTAAGAAGGGCCATGCATCCTCTTCAACCCAGTCTGTATATAAGTCATTTCCTCCATCATTACCCCCTTCTTCGGCTAGTCCCCTCACAGAGCCCTGCTATCCTTCCAAAGCTCCCTGGCTTATGTTTTGGCCCCAGTTTTCTGATTCTATCGAGATGGTTGACTCTCCTTATGCAGTAGTTGATTCTCCTCTCAAAACGACAGATTGGTCGGCTGACACCCATCACCCAATCTATTGAGCATTTTGCATTGATGAACGGGATATGCTACAAGAGGACAGAGATGATCTCCACCAATTCCAACCTCTACCCCCTCATATGGAAATACCTCTGCCACTTTCCACTTCACCACCTCCTTCTCCACAACCGCTCCTAGAATCTCCATTTCCATCTCCGCTAGGTTCTCCCCCAGCTTCCTCCGTTAATTCCTTTGGTCCCATTCTCTACATGAACTATCGAATTCAACCAGAGGCTATGGAAAAAGATTCACCCCAAGCATCTACCTCACAACAGCCCCCTCGGGAGCAATGGTGAGGCAAGCACACATCATTTTTTGGTGGGCCTGGATCCGAATTCATGAGAGGTGAATTCCAGACTCACTTCATTGATGGTGACCTTGATGAGCAGACTGATCTGCAGAAACAGATTCAGCACAAATCCTTTCTTGGTTATATTTTAAATATTGATGCTATCTCACCACAGGCAATCAAGGATATTCTCAAAATATTCTACGGTCACATGATGTCATTAGTCACAATCTATAGATGGAATCCAAGAGATGCAGCATTTGAAACCACCAAAGGTTTCACCATTGTTATTGCTAATTGGTGGGAGTTCTTATCAGATGAATCCAAAGAGCAAATCTTTGCAAGTGTTGATGCCAATCATCAACCTAATGCCCCGGATTCCCTCATAGCTGCAATCTCCAATCAATTTCTTCCTACTTTCACGGATGATCGTGCCCAGGCAGCAAATGAATTTTCTACTCTTAAGTTGTGCGATCTTTTTCAGTTGGAAGCCTACAATGCACATGTGCAACATCTGGTTTATAGAGCAGGCATTTTTTCTGACACTACAGCAAAGCATCATTACGTGTACAGCTTACCGCACCGACTTGGAGAAGCAGTCATGATGGTCATCGAAGCACAGATGAAGATTGTCAACATCGACAATCAACGGACCTATTCCAGATTATACTTTTGCTAACCTATTCCAGATGGTCCAAGTATACATCTGTCGACAATGTACAGAATACACTCTCCGATGCAAAGTTAAAAAGGTTGGTATTGTTTCTCCGGCTATATGTGAATAGTTTGTGGGTCATCAGAATTTCTTCCCTCTAGGTTCTGGTTATGGTCGTTCTTCCAAGCGTTCCCATTCATCAAAATGTCACCCTTCTAAATGTTCATGTGGGTCCTCGAGCTTTCCTAAAATTCAAAAGCTCCGATGGCATCATCGCTAGTCTAGAAGGCCTCATGTTTCTTCGCCGCCGCTCCTTCCGACAAAACAAATCTACAGGATGTTTTATCTGTGGCAAGAAAGGCCATTTTGCTCGTGACTGTCATGAGAAACCCCGCAATCCACAGCAAAAACAACTGAAAGGTCCCTTCACAATGGTAGCACACCCTGAACAATGGGAAGTCATTTCCCAAGGTGAGCTTGATGAGTCTCTTCTAGAATGTTCTGAATCAGATACTTCAGAATGTCTTCATTGCCAGCTACATGCTCCTCCAGCATCTGAAGATGACGACTCCAATGTATATAGCCTGACGAATCTTCCTCACCAACGACAAACTTTCCGTGTTGATATCGAGATCTCCTCAGGAAGTTTTGATGGAGAGCCCCTAGAAGAACCTCCTCTCCCAGAGGTTTTTGCTCCAGCTTTCGCTCGTAGCTATTCTCATGGTCACAGCCGAGGTCGTAGCCGACATCCTGGGTTTTTCCATCGAAATTATCCATCTTTTGATTTACATACATCCGAAGATCTTTCTGATTCTTCCTTTGCTCCTTCTCCAAGTAGAAGATTAGCTTTAGCAGATTTCTATTTCGGTCCTTCGGTCTTTCGGCCTCTCCACAGTGTACATGACTCCTCTCCTAGCTTTTTTCTTCCTCTTTTTTGGAAATCCCCAGTCACCACTCTCTCTGCCCCTGCTCCTCTGACCCAATATCCACAATGACCCCCCTGTTTTGACCAATTTAAGAGCCTTGGCATCAGCATTGATGGGCTTGGTATCCACCTAACGACGATCAGTACTGACAAATGTGCCAAGCTTCAAAACTCCATCGAATCATTGGATCGTAAGGTTGGTGAACATTTGAATCAGTGCAAGCTCTATACTGAACCAGTTCCAAATGTGTTATCTCTTCAAGATTTCTTTTCGTCACCAGCACGAGCAGTTCGAAATCCTATGAAAAATTGGCTGGTAAAAGTTCAGCTCAAACCCCTCGGGGGCACCTCCTTATAATTTAATTGCTTTAGTCGACACAGGGTCTGGATTCAACATCCACAAATATCGAGCTCTTTTGCTTCTTCTTAGCAACAACTTGAGACCCAGGATCAGATGCGTGGTTCGACAATGGGTGGCGAGCTTATTGCATGCAAGAGGTATGCATCAGAAATTCCTATCACTCTGGTTGGGCATTCCACCACTATTAGTTTCTATCAATTGGAATCCCAAGGGGTAGATCTGGTCATTGATAATGCTTTTCTTAACCAACATCTCCCCTTGGGGTATTCTACTAAAGAGAGGGTCCTTACCATAAATAACATCTTAGTACATATCCCTGCAAGAGAATCTCTCAAGGGTGTCCTCAAGCCATTTGAAGAGGACCTAGAGATTGTTCAACATTGTTCTTCCCCAGTTGACCTCCAATATGTCAAAGTTCCGCCCGAATATGATTCTACTCTAGGTGCCTCTCCAAATCTTGCCGAGTCATTTAGCCCATAGCCTTCTCCTCAAGATGCTCAACAACCCCTTCAAGGTGCTACAATCTTCTCGAAGTTTGACCTCAAGGCAGGGTTCTGGCAAGTGGGTCTTAATCCTAATGATCGTGATAAGACAAGATTTGTCGTACCTCAGGGATTCTATCAATGGAACGTACTCCCTTTTGGTCTCAAAATTTCTCCTGTAGAATTTCAGAAGTTCATGGATTCCATATTTAGTCAGCACCATTCTTTTTGTTTAGTTTATATTGATGACATACTAGTGTATAGCAAGGACGTCCATTCACATCACCGCCATCTGCAAATTGTGTATGATCTCATCAAATCCAAAGGGTTGGCCCTTTCCACCAAAAAAATCACCCTTGGCCAGGAAACAATTGGGTTCTTAGGAGTCCACATCCACAAGGGTAATATTCAAATGCAGCAACATGTCTTGAAGGCCCTTCTTGCATTTCCAGATGATCGAACTCAACTCCAAAGGTTCCTGGGATGTTTAAATTACATATCCCTTTTAATAAAGAGTTATCGGCATTTTCTCCAACTCTGTCTCAGAAAAGAAAAGGTTCAACAACTACCATCTCTCACCAATCCATCAGCCACAGGACAACTGATAATTGAAACAGATGCATCTGACCATTTTTGGGGAGCAGTCTTACTTGAAAAGACACCCACTGAAGAAGATGTATGTGCCTACCGATCAGGAACTTTTCAAGGCGCTGAGCTGAATTACCATTCAATTGAGAGAAATTCTAGCAGTCAAAAGGGCAATTCAAAAGCTAGAACTCTTTATCTTAAATAAAGAATTCCTCATCCGCACCGACAACCGGAACTTCAAGACGTTTTGTACCCGTCAAATTGATAAACAGATTGGCAGGGGACGCTTAGCTCGCTGGCAGGAATTCTTTACCATGTATGATTTCAAAGTAGAATGGAAAAAAGGCTCTTCAAATGTGCTCCCAGACATGCTCTCTCGTAAAGGAGCACCTTATTGGGACATTCACAATGGCGGATTACTACTTCCACTTGATACTGGACAACTAGAAGTCCTATGTCTCGGTCATGGTGATTAGACACTATCCTCAATTGGATAAGACCTTCATCATGACACCTGTACAAAATTAAATAAAATTCATAAAGTGACTAGACACTGCTCATATCTGAGTAAGACCTTCACCTTTATGTCTTTTACATATCTTTTCATTGTACAAACAAATGGATGACAGCTCAGAGTGGATTACAGCACAACCTCCACTCATGACAGCTCAGAGTGGATTACAGCTCATCCCTCCACTCTGCTTTTTCCTATATAACAGCATCCTTGGCTCATGTGTAGGCAGCAACATGTCTTGAAGGCCCTTCTTGCATTTCCAGATGAAATCAGGGATCGAACTCAACTCTAAAGGTTCCTGGGATGTTTAAATTACATATCCCCTTTTTATAAACAGTTGGCCTGAGATCGGCATCTTCTCCAACTCTGTCTCAGAAAAGATGGTCTGCCATGGGGTCCACCCCAAACAGAAGCAGTGCAACACATCAAAGAAAAGGTTCAACAGCTACCATCTCTCACCATTCCATCAGCCATAGGACAGCTGATAATTTAAACAGATGCACCTGACCATTTTTGGGGAGCAGTCCTACTTGAAAAGACACCCACTGAAGAAGTTGTATGTGCCTACCGGTCAGGAACTTTTCAAGGCGCTGAGCTCAATTACCATTCAATTGAGAATGAAATTCTAGCAGTTAAAAGGGCAATTCATAAGCTAGAACTCTTTATCTTAGATAAAGTATTCCTCATCCGCATCGACAACTAGAACTTCAAGACGTTTTGTACCCGTCGAATTGATAAACAGATTGGCAGGGGACGCTTAGCTCGCTGGCAAGAATTCTTTACCATGTATGATTTCAAAGTAGAATGGAAAAAAGGCTCTTCAAATGTGCTCCCACACATGCTCTCCCATGAAGGAGCACCTTCTTCACAACAACACGAAGCAACTATAGACGTGCTTGGTAGACGCGCAAAATAGCGGGCGCGTCTATAGGTGTTGCTTGAGTAGAGAAATTACGGGCGCTTCTAAATGCACGTTTAAAAGCTCATCTATGTGCGCGTAAATCAACGCGTCTATTTGCGCGTCTGACCTGAGAAAATACAGGCCCGTCTAACATCCCATCTATTAGCGCGTCTATTTGCGTGTGTATTTGCCCGTTTATTTGCGCGTTTACACTGAGAATCAGATGCACATTTAGACGTGTAAATAGACGCGCTCCAGAGAATATAGAAAGTGAGATTTTGGTGTACATCATTGCTTTCCAAACATTGCCCATGATTACCAAAGCACATAATTTTTTGCAAGCCCACATATACAAGAATTAAGTGAGATGAGGAGAATGAGACAATATGTAAAATAGTTTTGCCAATATCAATTGTGGGGCTACGGTTCAATCTCATCCTCAATGAGATCAACCCTTGCCAAACTATCTACTTCAAAATCCAAACAAGTGTTTAGATCTACAAATACATTCAACCCACTACTACTTGTGCCACTCATGTGCTCATCGAAATGAGCATCTCCAATGGTAGGCTCGTCCTCACGGGTAATGGCCTCAATATCTATATCTCCTATCTCATGATCATCCTCCTCTCTTGTATCACGGTCATCATCATGTCCATGGCCATGATCATCCTCCATATGCTCCATATTAGTAAATGTACTATACATCACTTTGGAACGTGGCATAATAGGTATGACATGCCACCATCTATTATTATCCACCATTGGTTGATAGACAACCTAATTCAAACACAAATACAATCATGTTACTTTTCTTGCATCAAATATTTAAAAGCGAGTATTTTTATGTGTGTGCACAGTACCTGTTCACATTGTTGCGGTAGTACTAGTGTGTCCTTCCTACTTTGCCAAAACTTTGTGGAGTCAATAGTTACAAAGCCACTTGCATGGCGTTTGATTGTTGCATTAGGGCCTCTTTCCACCACGTCCTTAAACCACTTTACATCCAAAACATACACAAAGAAGCGTCGAAAGTCAAGCATAATGATATCTTGGATTATGCCACAATAATCATCCATGGCTCCATTGGCTCCCTCAAAGCTAGCAATGACGCCGCAATCTTGTGTGTTTCTCTTATCATCAATCCGTTGTGTTCGAAAATGCTTGCCCTCACACCATATAGCATTGAACATAGTGCACTATACCAAGAAAAAATCAATTAAATAAGCAATCTAAATTATAAAAAGCTCCTAACTTATGCATAACATTCTATATACCGACCTTGCTCATGCATCCCCTAGCATACTCCCATTCTTCCATTGTGATATGCATCCCCTCATCTTTCTCTGCATTCTCCATTTCATCAAGTAGCCAATCCACATGAATATCCTTTGGAAGTGCTCTTAGATGCTGAGGGTATGGCACACGAGATCCGTGGTGTGTATGAAAGAGGGCCCTTTCTTCTTGTCTTCTTGCCTTTGCATCCTCGTATCTTGTCACCCATCTTTTCATCACATCACTATTAAGCACGCAAAAGAGGTTGATACTATTATGCAACTCCGTGTCTATTACTTTGTTGCATCCTTTTCCTTGAGGCACAATAGAGGTCATCCTTAGGTCTTCATCATCTCTCCATAGTCGTGGGAGAGAGCTATCCACATCAACAAGAAACTCAGAAATATATACAAGTGACTCTTGTACCAACCAACCCTCGGCCATGCTACGTTCGGGTCTTGCATTTTGTCTCATGAAGCCCTTCAAGGTCTTCATGAAGCACTCGAGGAAGAACAACCATCGTGCATGTATAGCACCACATATAGCAATCTCATCCACCAAATGTACTATGAGATGTAGTTGGCTTGTGAGAATAGAACGTGGAAATGTCTCCTCCACTAAACAAACCGCCTCCACTAACATAACTCAAGCATTCTCAAGCGTGGTGGGATCTATTTCCTTTGAGCTCACACACCTCACAAGCTCGCCCATCTCGTAAATACAATCTTTCACATCCTTCAATGCACTACATGAAATGCTAGTAGGTAGTATGAACTGAACCTGCGAGGAGGTGGTTGATTAGTTGCTTATAGCTATTCACTCACAAATTTGAAAGGAAAAAGATATTATGCATATAAAATACTTACTTGGAGCATCTTGTGCCAATCATGAGATTTCAAGCCATATAATTGCTCTACACCTCTTTTCTTGCTCTTTGTAAAGGCTCCCTTCAAACACCTCATGCATCCAGTGGGAGTACGAATTGTAGTAATAGCGCGCTTCACCGTCGCCATCTCTAGCTTTGATAACATCCACGGTGCACGAGGTAAAAAAACATGCCCATTTGGTCTCTCTTGAGGCCAAGCTTCACGCATCCTCCTTGTGGTATGTAGATCCTCCCTTATGCCTGCCGAATCTCGTGTCCCATTCAAATGCTCCCAAATGGTACATGCCACATTCTTGAAGATATGCATGGGATCAAGCAGGTGATTGATCTTGAAGTGGGACCAATATGGTAAACGATAAAAGATGGAGTATCTAAACAAAATAAAGTGTTAGCGTGCAATCTTTACTTTCAACCAATATAGCCAATCTTTACTTCCAGCCAATAGTTACAAACCCTTACCGGCTCATGCCAAGTGGTGGAGGAGTCATGGAACCGTCCCAAATTCTCATCCAATCTTCCACCGTGAGTGATTGTGGGAGGACTTCATTCCAAGGGGCAACATATCTATGATGATCACATGGGAGAAATCGATGGTGATTCTCATAGATGACCTTATTCAATGCGTTTGCCCATGAGGCAACTAGCGAAGGACCACAAACAGGACATGCATGGTAACCCGATGTAGTGAGACCTGAACAATAGATGCAATTAAGAGTGGAAGGTGGGTTTAGGGTGCCACGTCCTTTGCCTATTCATAATTTAAAAATGCAATGCTTACCTGAACACTCGCCATAGCCTGGGAAGTCATGCATCGTCCACATCAAGACTGCTTTGCAATTGAAGTCTCATGATGAGGGAGGCCTGCTCACATCATGCACCTCGATACCTCTCCAAAGTATCTCTAGCTCATCAATCAAAGGCTCCAAATAAACATCAGGGTTTTTGACTTTATGTTTCCCTGGAATTAGAAGGGACAGGATGACATGTCCTTTCTTAATAGCCATAGAGGGTGGAAGATTGTAATTCACCAATACCACTGGCCATACACTGTAAGACGTGCTTTTGAGACCAAATGGGTTCACACCGTCCATACCCAATCCAAGTCTCAAGCTCCTAGGTTCTTCCTTGAAGCTTGGCCATGTGTCTTCAATATGCTTCCACGCAGGAGAGTCCGCGGGAGTTCTCCACTTGCCATCGGTTGATCGATGGGAGGAATGCCATGACATGAGCTCTGCAATAGATTTGCACTTGAACATATGTTGGATGCGAGGGATTATGGGAAAATGTCGCAATACCTTACGAGGCACGTCCAAGGTTTTGAGATCTGCTCTCTATCTTGCCTCTCCACAAGTAGGACACTCTCTTGCATCCTTATGTAGTCCACGAAACAAAACGCAATCGTTGACACATGCATGGATGCACTTGTAATCTAATCCTCCAAGAGAGGTCACATGTTGCCTTGCCATATCTCTTGAGGTCGGTAATTTATTCTCCCTTGGAAGCATTTTACACAATAGCCTGCACGTGAAGCCATAAATGAGGAAAAGCATTCGAGTAATTGACCCACTAGCATAATTCACCATGTTTGCAAAATCGACTTTAAAGCTTACTTGAGTAATGCATTCAAACTTGCATTGCTCCATCCATAGATGGTTTGCAAGTTTAGTAACTCAAGGGAGGCACGTAGAACAGAGAATGTGCACCCCTCAAATAGTGGAGTTGATGCTGCGGTAAAAAGATCATCCTGCTCCATACTATTATCCCTCCCTTGATGGACATATAAATCCCATACCATATCATCAAAAACCTCCTCCTCCACGGCTTCATGAGGTAATGGCGGAGGGCTACTATCACCATCACTCCATGCATCCGTAACGGTCCCTCCTAAAGATCCCACCTCATATCGCCAATGCTTCGCCTCCTCATGATGGGCATAGGGTAACATGTGCGGGTGTGGCACTGCATCCTGTATCAAATTAAAATGGGATCATAACTCAAACATATGAACACCCATAGGTATCTCAATCAACCTTAACTTACAAACCCTTACCCTGTTTACGGTCACATCCCATTCTCCATACTTTGAGATATGATTGAGTGTAATCTTGCGTGCACGATACATGTTTCCTCGACATCGATCACACAGACATTTGATTTTTTGCTCCAACCACATTCCGCGATGGTGGATACGGAGGGATTCATCCTCACTGGAGCTACTTGTTGAAGATGGAGACATCCTACAAACAAACAACCCACCAAATTTGCTCTTCTTCAAATGCTTAATTAAAACTCTGTGTTGCGTCTATCGCCGCGTCTATAGTCGCGTCTAACATCCCCTCTAACGGCGCCTCTAAACGCACTTCTACTCTGTGTATTTAGACGTGCCTATAGACGCGACTATAGACACGGCTTTTAAACCTGCTTTTCGGCGCGCCGCTCGCTTTGCTTTTCTTTACATTACTTAAACTTCGCGAGTGGCTTCCTTCCTTCTTTATTAGCAGTTCCATAGATTTGAAGCTTAAGAGAGAGCCTCCCATACACACTTCCAAGCTTTCACTCAAGAGAAAGGGACCGTACCTACACTTACTTCCAAGCCTAAAGGAGAGGAGGAGTACGAACAAGGAGAAGAACCAAGTTTGGAAAAGAAAGAAGAACCTTCCATACCTTTATCCAAGTAAGTCCTTTTGAAGTTGTTCTTGTTTGGAAGTTTGCTCTTTCCAGTTTTGTACTTTCTCGCATCCAGGAAACACAGGATCTAGGTATGAGCATCACGTTTTTGTCGGGCGGAACGTCCTTTTTGACTTTTTAGAAATCTCGCCTGTCAGAGCACGTCTATAGGCACGTCTCAGGGCACGTCTAAAAGTGCATCTATAGGCGCGTCTAACCGTGCATCTGGCTTGTTGCAGACACACACAGATGCGTCTATAGATGCTCACACAGACGCCCTGTTAGACGCTCTATAGGCGCGTCTAACCGTGCATCTGGCTTGTTGCAGACACACACAGATGCGTCTATAGATGCTCACACAGACGCCCTGTTAGACGCATTGTTAGATGCACTATTAAATGCACTGTTAGATGCACTGTTAAACGCACTGTTAGACGGACTGTTAAACGCACTGTTAAATGCTCTGTTAGATGCGTCTATAGACGTGCAAATTAGACGGGTCTATAGACGCGCTTTGACAATAAGCCTCTTTTTTCTTCCCCTTTCTTCTCAGCTCATCAATAATAGATTTTTTTCCTTTTTTCCAGTTCAACATGTGGCCAGGAAGCACCCTCCTAGTCTTGCGGAGTTATACGGGTATATGACGGGTACCCTTAACACTCCCCATCCCATCTTATGTCCCTTCCCCCATGCCGTCAGGAGGTCCTTCTGTCTCGGCGAGCCGTTGACGTATTCCTTAGCCGTCGAGACTCGGTTCTCCAGCTACGAGTGGTCAGCGTAGTCCCGTGCAGTCCCCAGCTACGAGTGGCCAGCGTACGAGCTTGACACGACAGGGTAGCAGGCGTAGTAGCAGGGAGAGCGGTGGTAGATGCATGGCACAGTGCTTTGGGCCATGTGGCGATGAGGAGGAGGATGATTCAGATGATTTAGACGTGCCTCTGGGTGATGGTACGATTTATTATGACATCACTCAGACAGGAGGCATCTTGATGGATGCACGGGGGAAGGACATCATGGCCTTCATGCGCTCTGTAATTGCTAACAATTATAGAGATTGCTTTATCCACTTCAAAGACCAGCCAAAGAGGTTGGCTGATGAGACCCTTGCTGCTGTTCGTTCTAGGTATCCTAACCCCCCCAATCCCCAATTCACAGAAAAATGGGCCAAGTCAAAGATTGTTACGATACTTGGCAATAAAAGATCTTCGCGTAAAAGGCAGGCACTAGCGGAGCTTGCCAGGCTTGAGGCAGGTCAACCACCAAGGGGCCTGCCCCACACCGCTCACAAGCGTGAGTGGAAGAAGGCAATGAAGTCAATGAGGGAGGACCCCAATCTGCAGCACGTGGAGGCACGGAGGATCTAGATGGAGGAATATGGAAGCGCGCATTTTGGAGCAGGGGGTGTTGAATCATGGGAGGCCCAATTTGTAAGTATCGATCTCAAATTATATTGCTTATGTAGTTTATTAGGAGGTTGTTTCTTTGTACTAATCCCTCCGCAAAGTATGTCGTCATGCAGCTTGAGATCGTGGGCAGATACCCTACTCCTGTGGAGATAGCCTACCACCGCCACCATCGTAGAGGAGATACATGGAGGCACTTCTATGATGACGGGTTGATTACTGAGGAGCAGTATACCCGGGCTACTGGAGCGGCCCCCGAGGTATTTGAAAGTAATTAAATAATGCCAAAATTATAAGTAAAGATTTTATTTTTCATACATTGATATATGTTGTCCCTTGTTTACAGCCCCGTGCACACGACGATGAGGAAGAGGAGGAAGGAGGCGCATCAGGGAGCACAGAATGGAGCGTGGAAGGGAGCGAGGACCTGGAGAACATAGATTAGTCGTACAAGTAGTGCTAGCTACTCTTTTTTGTACTTAAAGCCACTGGCTTGGCTTTGTGCCTCTTGTATATACACTCCTCTTATTTTTTGTACTGAAACCACATGACGTGGCTTAGCTTCGTGCTATATGTATATACAAGCACTTTTTGAGCTTTCAATTTTATTGCGTTTTGGAGTTGTAATGTTTTATTTAGAATTGTAATTAAAATGCGGTTGGCTGTAAGAATTGAATTACACAATGTGGATATGGGATTCTTGTAACTATATAGCATACACAACATACACAGCATTCTGTTAAAAAAAAAAAAAAAAAAAAGCGTGTTTATCAGTGCGTTCAAAAACGCCTCTGTCTGTTCGATATGCGTCTATAGGCACGTTTATAAGCGCGTCTATTTATGCATGTAAATGTGCGTCTATACGTGCGTATGTTTGATATATAGACGCGCAATTAGACGCGGGTCTCCAGATGCGAAAATAGACGTGCCCATAAGTTTTTTATTTAGTTCAGTAAACGCGTCTGTGCGTGCGTCTATGGGTGCTTTGCCTTGTTGTGATTGGGACATTCACAATGGCGGATTACTACTTCCACTTGATACTGGACAACTAGAAGTCCTATGTCTCGGTCATGGTGATTAGACACTGTCCTCAATTGGATAAGACCTTCATCATGACACCTGTATAAAATTAAATAAAATTCATAAAGTGACTAGACACTGCTCATATCTGAGTAAGACCTTCACCTTTATTTTATTTCTTTTACATATCTTTTCATTGTACAAACAAATGGATGATAGCTCAGAGTGGATTACAGCACAACCTCCACTCATGACAGCTTAGAGTGGATTACAGCTCATCCCTCCACTCTGCTTTTCCCTATATCAGAGCATCCTTGGCTCATTTGTAGGCAGCAACATGTCTTGAAGGCCCTTCTTGCATTTCCAGATAAAATCAGGGATCGAACTCAACTCCAAAGGTTCCTGGGATGTTTAAATTACATATCCCCTTTTTATAAACAGTTGGCCCAAGATCGCGGCTTCTTCTCCAACTCTGTCTCAGAAATTATGGTCCGACATGGGGTCCACCCCAAACTGAATTAGTGCAACACATCAAAGAAAAGGCTCAACAGCTACCATCTCTCACGATTCCATCAGCCATAGGACAGCTGATAATTTAAACAGATGCACCTGACCATTTTTGGGGAGCAGTCCTACTTGAAAAGACACCCACAGAAGAAGTTGTATGTGCCTACCGGTCAGGAACTTTTCAAGGCGCTGAGCTCAATTACCATTCAATTGAGAATGAAATTCTAGCAGTCAAAAGGGCAATTCATAAGCTAGAACACTTTATCTTAAATAAAGAATTCCTCATCCACACCGACAACTAGAACTTCAAACGTTTTGTACCCGTCGAATTGATAAACAGATTGGTAGGGGACGCTTAGCTCGCTGGCAAGAATTCTTTACCATGTATGATTTCAAAGTAGAATGGAAAAAAGGCTCTTCAAATGTGCTCCCAGACATGCTCTCCCATGAAGGAGCACCTTATTGGGACATTCACAATGGCGGATTACTACTTCCACTTGATACTGGACAACCAGAAGTCCTGTGTCTTGGTCATGGTGATTTGACACTGTCCTCAATTGGATAAGACCTTCATCATGACACCTGTACAAAATTAAATAAAATTCATAAAGTGACTAGACACTGCTCATATCTGAGTAAGACCTTCACCTTTATGTCTTTTACATATCTTTTCATTGTACAAACAAATGGATGATAGCTCAAAGTGTATTACAGCATAACCTCGACTCATGACAGCTCAGAGTGGATTACAGCTCATCCATCCACTCTGCTTTTCCCTATAGAAGAGCATCCTTGGCTCATTTGTAGGCAGAGTCTGCCTCCGAGAGCTCTTGTATCCTCAGTATTTTGCAATATATATCCAGCTTTCAAGCCTCCTTGCTTCAAACTCCCTTATTCTCAGCTGATTTCTTACTTTTAGTTTTGATTCATGCCTTTGTCTGTTCCACCATTCTCCATCTCTTACGTCCTCTTCTTCGCCCCCGACTGGTCTTCCCCGCTGTTACGCACCTCTCCTCCTATCAACTTTCCTATCTACGTCTGTTTCATTCATGCTTCGTCTCCTAATTTCATCTTCTCCTTACCCCTCGGCATCATCATGGGTTCTCGCTCTTACTCCATTTAGCTTTCTCTTTTCAAATCTACGTTCTCCTATCTCCCCATTGTTCCTTCCTGAGAGTGCTCTCAACGGAAGCAAGAACGGAAAAGGGAGAGAGAGAAACAGAGAGCCACACAAGTTTTGGTGGGTGCAGAACACCCTTATCTTCTTTTTCATTCATTTATATATGTGTTTGAGTATTGTACATAACTGGGGTAAAGGCACAGTGACCTTTAACCCCCACAACCTCCCACTTAAAGGACAATTTGCCTTTAAGGGAGGACAACTAGTGACCATACTATATAATGCCCATTAATACACGACAATACTCAAACCGCTGACTAGGTAGACTCTTCGTCAGCATATTTGAAGGGTTATCATTTGTATGAACCTTGATAAGCTCTATGCACTTGTCCTCAAGTACCTCCCTGATGAAATGGTACCTGACCTCAATGTGTTTGGTCTTTGCATGAAACACCGGATTCCGTGCTAGTTGAATAGCACTCATGGAATCACTATGCAATGTTGGTACACCTGTATGAATCCCCAAATCTCCCACTAGCCAATCAAGCCATATAGCCTCCTTGCAACCCTCTATGGCTGCAACATACTCAGCCTCTGTGGTAGACAAAGCAACGCACTTCTGTGCACGAGACATCCACGACACTGCACCACCTGCAAAGGTGAACACATAACCAGAAGTGGATCTCCTACTATCCACATGCCCTGCATAGTTTGAATCTATGTACCCAAGTACACGCATGTCTCCTCTACCAAAGCAGATGCACATCTCCTTGGTACACTTCATGTACCTCATGATGCACTTAACTGCCTCCCAATGCCTCTTTCCTGGATTAGCCATATACCGGCTAACAACTCCCACTGCAAATGCAATGTCTGGTCTAGTAGCTATCATAGCATACATAAGACTCCCAACTGCTGATGCATAAGGAATTTTGGCCATCATGGCCCTTTCCTCATCTGATTTGGGACTATTTGTATGACTCAGTTTCACATATGGAGGCAATGGAGTACTCACTACCTTCCCCCCCTCCATATTGAAACGCTGCAATACTTTTGTAACATACTTCTTCTGTGAAAGCCAAAGGAGTTTCCTACTCCGATCACACGTGATGCGCATACCAAGAATATGACCTGCAAGTCCCAAATCCTTCATATCAAAGGCGTCATGCAACTTGGCATTTAATGCATCTAGCTCTTGCTAGCCAATAGCATATCATCCACATATAGTGCCAGGATTATCAGGCTATTATCCTTAGCCTTTTTAATGTAGAGGCAGTGATCAATTTCACTCCTTCTAAAACCCTCGGACCGAATGAAAGCATCAAACTTCTGATACCATTCTCTAGGTGCTTGCTTAACACCATAGAGACTCTTCTTCAACTTGAAAACTAAATGTTCTTTGCCCTTTTCTTCAAATCCTTGCTGCTGCACAATGTAAATTTCCTCATGCAGATCCCCATGCAAGAAAGCTGTCTTGACATCCATTTGCATAAGCTCCATATCCTCTGCTGCCACTAGTCCAAGCATGCATCTAAGTGTGGTCATATTCACAACCGGAGAGAATATCTCATCAAAGTCCACACCCTTCTCTTGCTTGAACCCTTTAGCAACCAAACGGGCCTTGTACCTAGGCACATCATCACCTGTGACCTTCATTTTGTAGACCCATTTACATGGCAATGCTTTCTTTCCATGTGGCAAAGAAACCAAGTCCCAAGTCTTATTCTTCATAAGTGAACTCATCTCTGATTGCATAGCATACTCCCACTTGAGTTGATCCTGGTGCATCATAGCCTCTCTATAGCAAGAAGGCTCCCCGCAATCAGTAAGCATCACATAGTCTACCCCTGGAACAAACATATCAGGCGGTCTAGACACTCTAGATGATCTTCTCAAGGGCATTTCATCTTGCTGTCCCACCTTCATATCAGCCACATTTGGCTCATCATTTCCACCAATAGATGATCCATCATCTACCCTTGATTGTATACCTGTGGGAGTACTTGGTGGTACCATTTCTTGCACATTTGGTGCATGGACAGCTTGTTGTCTATCAACATATGTAGGTGGATTCACATCCTGGAAAGTGATTCTCCTCATTTCCACATCCCTCATGGGTGCCTTATGCATCTTCTTCTCATTGAAGACTACATCATGGCTGCGTATGATCTTCTTTTCTTCTAGATCCCAGAGACGATAGCCCATCTCTCCACTTTCACCATAACCCAAAAAGATGCATTTCCTAGACTTAGGATCTAGCTTCTTTCAAAGCTCTTTTGGCACATGTGCATATGCCTCACACCCAAATATACACAAATGAGAGTAAGAGGTCTTCTTGCCAGTCCATGCCTCTTTAGGAATACCACCATCCAAACTCTTACTAGGTGATCTATTGATCACATGCACTGCAGTCTTCATTGCCTCAGCCCAAAAACTACAAGAAATACTTGCATTGGAAAGCATGCATTGCAACCTTTCTTGAATGGTACGGTTCATCTTTTTTGCAACTGGATTTTGATCTGGAGTACGAGGGGATGTGAGCTCCTTCTTAATCCCATGTGTATCACAGAAATGCTGAAAGTCATGAGAGAGATACTCTCCACCATTGTCAGTCCGTAGGCATTTAAGCATTCTACCTGACTGATTCTCAATCGAGGCCAGCCATTTCTGAAATACCTGGAACACATTACTCTTCCAAGCTATAGCATAAGCCCACACTTTCCTAGTTGCATCATCAATGAATGTCACATAGTATTCAGCCCCGCCTAACAACCGTGTAGGCATGGGACCACATACGTCTGAATGCACCAAATCAAGCTTTTCAAACTCTTTCTTTCCCCTTCTTTTATGGGCTGATTTAGTCTGCTTCCCATAGAGGCAGTGCTCACAAAATTCAAAATCAGAGAAACTCAAATGCGGTACATAACCCAAACGGCATAAGAGTTTCATTCCATTCTCCCAACCTGCAATGCCACAAAGAAGTGCTTGGCTGCTCGGTTATTGCAACAACATGATCAAATACCCCTAATACATGTAAGGGATACAAAGTCCCACACTTGGCACCCCTGGCCAAAAGCATAGAGCCCTTCTGAATTTTCCAACTCTGAAAGCCAAAAGTGGTGTGAAAACCAACATCATCTAGTTGACCCACTGAAATAAGACTCTTGGTCAGCTTAGGCACATGTCTCACATGTTTCAAAACAAATGCAGACCCATTTGCAAAAGAAAACTTTATGTCACCTACTCCCACTATGTCACATGCATGATCATTTCCAAGATGCACACAACCTGTCTTTCCACTGTTATAAGTGGAGAACCATTCCCTATAGGGAGTAACATGGAATGAGGCACTAGAATCCAAAATCCAATCCTGGGAATATGCATCATCTGAAGTGGTAAGCAACTCTACAGATAAACTAGACATGAAGAGAACGTCATTGTCACTATCATGTGTGACTGCATTGATCTCCTCGATCTTCACTTTTTATTTGTCCTACCTTGGACTCTCTTCCTTCTTATTTGCACCCCAATTTGCATTCTTTTTCTTATCCTTTTGCTCTCTTTTCAGCTTGTAGCAATCCTTTTTCATATGGCCCTTTTTGCCACAGTGGTAACACTCAATGTTTCGTGCCCTGGATTTGCTACGAGACTTCCCTCTTTCTTGGGACTTCCCCCTAAATTGTGATCTGCCCCTTTGCACATTTAAGGCTGCATCCTACTTATTGCCCTCCATAGACTTCCGTCTAATCTCCTCGGCCAACAAGCTACCCACAACATCATCAAATTTCAGTACTCCACTAGGTGCAGAGTTACTGACAGCTGTACGGAAGGTATCCCATGAGGATGGCAATGAACATAAGAGAAATATTGCCTTAGTCTCCATATCAAAATTCATCTTCTAAGCCTGAAGCTGGCTGAAAATAATATTGAATTCATTCAAGTGAGAAGCAATGGAGACCCCTTCCTTCATCTGCAACTCAAACAACCTCTTCATGAGGTAAACTTTATTAGAGGCGGTTTCCTTTTCATAAGTGGCACATAGTTTCTTCCACAAATCTTCCGTAGTCTGCTCATTTACTACTATGAAATAAACTGACTCTGCAAGATGAAGTCTAATGGTAGATTTTGCTAATGCATCCAACTCATTCCAAACATCCTTAGACATATTTGCAGGCTTAGCTTCAATCCCTGCCAAGGGTTTAATCTGCTTCTTTTGAATAAGCACATCTCTTATTTATTCTTTCCACAAAGAAAAGTTTGTCCCATCAAACTTTTTAATGTTAAAAAACTCCTTTTCAGACATGGAAGAGGATGCCATGATGCAAATGAAGCAAAAATCCCAAATGCTAGTGCCTACAAGAGAGAATCACACCAAATACCAGGTGCACCGAAATGTGTATGCCACAATAGAGTGAAATATCACCAAAACTCATGTCTCAAAGCATCTGACTCATGTGCATATACTATGCATCCATATGAGCAACTCTGGCCCAAAAGAAAATGCCAACTGCAATGGCAATCCAAAATGCCAATAAGTGCCAAATGACTCAAGCATAAACACCGTCCACTGGCATATGCATTAATAATATCTCATCCAAGAGAGCATAGCACTATCAGTGCATCACCTACAATGTGTCAAAGCTGTCCCTCAGCATAAAATAGCATCCATGTGCAAAGCGTCCATAAAAATAGCATCCCACAAGGCAATTTGGGCCTATCAGTGCATCCAATAAGGACCGCAATGCATCCAAATGGCCTATAAATCATCCACTGCAGCGCCCAATGCACACCACAAATGAGCGCACACTGCTAAAACTGCAACCAGAGTGATCTGCATAAGGTATGCTCAAAAAATCATAGTCCCACGGTAATGACCGCTACTGAAAATAGAACCTGAGATGCCTCAAAACATGGGCGCCATTGCATAATCGGACTCAGCAAGAAAATTTGCAAATATCTCTCTTCTGCCGGAACTCCAAAATCCCAACCGATGAGTGAGAAATGGGAGTCAACACTTATCCACTGCCATGTGGCATAAATCTAAGGTTTCAAAACCTTAGAATGAAAAATGCATATCAGAGAGACGAAATCGAATACACAGAGATCTACAACTCTGAAAATCCTCCACCGAATCGCGTAAGAACTGACAAGTAGGGGTTTTTGGGCGTCCGGAACGCAATGGGACAGACGGTTTTGGAAACTGTGGTCTCAATCACTGGGTCCAACACACGGACTGAAAAATGTTTCTGGAAATAGAGCTGTTTGTAAACTCCATCGAAGTGCGAATGATGAGCAACATAAATTTTAGAACCTCCTGAGTCCACCGGAATTGACAGATCTGCAAATGGTGGCTCCAAACTTGAGTTCCAACACCCAGGCAAAAAAATGCAAAAACTGACACAATGAGTCAGAAATCCAATGAAATGATCCCAGATTCAAGAATGAAGGTGTTTCCAAGCTCCTGAAGTGAAGTGGACACCAAAAGCAAGCAATAGTTGCCTCTACAAGTCAATACGGAGTCTTTGTCATCGAACGGAACAGGCAAAAGCTCAAAAAACGACTTTTTCTTTGAAAACACTTAATAGGCTCTCAAAACCACTTCGCAAAACCAAAGTGACTTTTCCAAAGGTTCCTCCAAGGTCTCTACACACTCGAATGCAAGTAAAGTTGCCCACAAAGCTTCCCACAGAGCTTCTCGTTCCTCCCACAGAGCTACTGAGCTTCAAGCATTCACGCACGCTCAGCTAGATCACCTGGGCTCTGATTCCAATTGAGAGTGCTCTCAACGGAAGCAAGAATGGAAGAGGGAGCGAGAGAAACAGAGAGCCACACAAGTTTTGGTGGGTGCAGAACACCCTAATCATGGATGATTTTTTCAAGTTAGTTTTGTTAAGAAACTAAATTGTTATATTGGCTTTGAAAGTTTGTATGCCCTAATAAAAATAAATGTTTGAAACATTCACCAAGATTTGAAACTTTTTTGCAAAAAAATTTAAAGTTTCGCCAAGATTTACATTTTTTCCTTCAAAATTCAAAATTCAAAATATAAAAAAGTACCACATTCTACCAATATTATGAAACTAGAAAAATGACATTGAAAACTTTCGCCAAGATTTTATATTAATATATAGGCATAGCTGTGATAAAAACATCCTTGACCCTAATCTTCTTTTTCATTCATTTATATATGTGTTTGAGTATTGTACATAACCGAGGTAAAGGTACAGTGACCTTTAACCCCCACACTTCCACCCAGCACCCATCCTTTTTTATCTACGTTCTCCTATCTCCCCATTGTTCCTTCCACCCAGCACCTGACCTTTTAGGGTTTAGGGTTTAGGGTTTAGGGCTCAGGGTTCAGGGTTCAGGGTTCAAGGTTCAGGGTTCAGGGTTCAGGGTTCAGCACCTGACCTTTTAGGGTTTAGGGTTTAGGGTTTAGGGCTCAGGGTTCAGGGTTCAGGGTTCAAGGTTCAGGGTTCAGGGTTCAGGGTTCAAGGTTTAGGGTTCAGGGTTCAAGGTTCAGGGTTCAGGGTTCAAGGTTCAGGGTTCAGGGTTTGCTGTACACTGAAAACACGAACGTCTGAGACAGGATCGAATAGGTACTTAGGCGGAGAAGGTATTTGAACCCATGATGATACCTAGAGGAATGGAGAAACTGAAAAAGGGGGACGATGCATTGAGAAAACACACGTAAACGGGAAACTCAATGATGGGAGACATATGACAAGAGTGCGATGAATGATGCAGAGCATAGAACAATACGTAAGTAACTTGGATAGGAAGATCGACAGAAGGAAGTAAGAACCACGGTGAAGGCATACAAGAAACTAAGAGATATGGAAACTTAAGAACAGAAGGCAAGGAGACTTGGAGGTTGGAAGCTGGAGTATATTGCAAAAGATACAAAACTCTTGAAGGCAGACTCTGCCTTACAAATGAGCCAAACAAGCCTTTATATAGGAGGGGTTTAGTGGCTTCTGAGTGGGGAATGAGCTGTATCGCACTATCTGAGTGGATATTTTATACAATAGATAAGACATAAAGGTGAAGGTCTTACCCAGGACTATAAGCAGTGTCTAATCACCGAATAGTTGTACAAGGTCATGATGAAGGTCTTATCCAATAAGGACAGTGTCTACTCATCATGACTCGAGGATAAGGATCCAGCAATCCCAGGCCCATTACCTGTGGGTGGGAGTAAACCATTATTGTGGGCTGCCCAAAAAGGAGCACCTTCACGGGATAGCAGATCTAGGAGGACATTAGTGCTACCTTTCTTCCATTCAATAGTGAAATCATACATAATAAAAAATTCCTGCCAGTGGGCAAGACAACCACGACCAATCTGTTTGTCGATCTTGTGTGTGAAGAAGGTCTTAAAATTCTGGTTGTCGGTGCATACAGTAAACTGCTTATTGAGAATAAACAATTCTAGTTTTTGTATAGCACGCTTCACTGCCAGGATCTCTTTCTCTATGGAGTGATAATTACATTTGGCTCCCTGGAAAGTACCAGAGCAGAAGGCACAGATGTTTTCCTGAGTGGGGGTCTTTTCAAGAAGGACAGTGCCCCATAAACGATCAGATGCATCTGTCTCAATGATAAGATTGGCATCTGCTGAAGGGATGCTGAGGGTAGGCAAATGCTGTACTCGTTCTTTGATGTGCCAAACTGCAGCAAATTGAGATTCAAACCAAGTTGGATCATTCTTGCACCGACACAATTGGAGCTGATATCTGTCTTTGGCGATTTGCTGGTAGAAGGAGGCAATATGATTAAGGCAGGCCAAAAACATCTGAAGTTGTGTCCGATCATGAATTTCATCGAGAAAAGCAAGCAAAGCTTTGAGCACATGTGCTTGCATTTGCAAAGTTCCCTTGTGAATAGGTACACCTAGGAACTCAATTGTCTCTGTGCCAATAGTGATCTTCTTGGCAGAAAGAGCTAAACCGTGTTGTCGGAGGAGATCATATACAATCTGGAGATGAGAAAGATGAGCATGCATATCTTTACTATATACAAGGATGTCATCAATATATACCAAACACAATGTATGGTAAGGATTGAAGATAGAATCCATAAAATTTTGAAATTCAACTGGTGCAGTCTTCAATCCAAACGGAAGGACATTCCACTGGTAAAATCCTTGGGGATCTATGAAACCTGTATTATGTCTATCCTCAAGGGCAAGGCCTACTTGCCAGAAACCTGCCTTTAAATCAAATTTAGAAAAAATAGTGGCACCACTGATTTTATGCATTAAATGCTCTTTGTTGGGTAGAGGATAAGACAAAGACATCAGGCACTTGTTGAGAGGCTTATAGTTGATAACAAGCCGTTTCTTCCCACGCTTCTGTTCTAAATGTTTGTTGACGTAGAAGGCTGCCGTTGCCCATTCAAAACGAGAAATAGAAATAAGACCAGCTTGGAGAAGTTCATCAATCTCTGAATTACACAAAAGCCTATCTTGTTGGGTGAAGCGGTAGGGACTTTCTTTGAAAGGCTTAGCACCGTCACAAAGAGGGAGAGACACCTGATGTTGGTACACATTCTTGAATGCCAGAGGTGACTCACTGCTACAGTCATTAATAAAATTTTCTTGCATTTGCTCTAGTGCAGTCATCATATACATGGTATGGGAATGAGAGCGCATACTCTTGGCTTCATCATCGCGAATCATTTATGGGATGAAAGCATCAAGTTCAGCTCTGACTGCAGGAGAAGCTGTGGGTGTGAGGAATTCAACAGGTGGAGAAATATGCGGAGAAACTAGCTCACACTTGTTGACAATCTGCAAGTCTTCATCATAAGGCCTTAAGACCTTATTAATCTTTTCTCTTGTAGGGATGTACACCGTCTTGTTAGCAATGGTAACCATCATGTGATATGTTGAGAAACCAAACGGAAGATGACGGTTGAGGAAGTCATTACCAATTACAATATCAACTCCTTGTGGTTCTAATTGGTAGAAGTCGATTGTTGTGGCATGACTGTGAAGCATAATGGGTGTTGCTGCAGTAAACCTTTTACATGCAATAGTACCACCACCCATCATAGACCCTTGCATTTGGTCTGTGATTGATAAGTCCTACCAATAGTAATGCAGAAGAGTATGGTATTTGCAGACATTGAATTCGGAGCTTGTATCTACAAGGCCTATAAGGGAGTACGGCTTTACATTCTCAATACAAATACAAACCTTAACAAGCCAAGTCTTCATGGGATTTCTAACTAGGGGAGCTTGTTGTTGAAAGAAATCATGGAATGAACATACTGCAGGATTGGTAGATGGCATAGCATCAGGGGTTGCATATAATGTACATTGGGTGAGGTGTTCAGAAACCTTTCTATCTAATGAATCTACCAAAGTTTGAAGCTTTGTACAATTTTCTGTGATGGACCTAAGGTGGATACGGAGACCATCTATGCTAATGCTGAGACTTTCAAACTGGTAATAGCATGGGGGTTTAGGAAGAGGTGTTGGATCAAATTCAGACTGGAGAGGAGGAACAGGAGCAGACAGGGATGTTACAAGGGTATGCTAAAAAGGAGGAGGAAGATATGTAGGGGTTGCTTCGTATGCTGTGCGGGGGATGGAATACAAAAGCACCTGAATATTTATTTACAGAGGGTATAGAGGGAGCTTGATACCTTGAAGACCAAGAAGGAGTCCGGGTAGAATCTGAGAGTTCTTCAAAAGTAAACAATTCTTGTTGATGGGAATTCGGATAAGGTTCACGAAATCCTGGATGATTCCCTTGCCCATGACCACGAGACCTGTTATGCGAGCAATGTGAGCTGCGTCTTGTAGCGGGATCATATGCTGTAGGTATTGGTGGTAGAGGAGCATCATCTTCATTAGAACCAGAAGATATTTCAACATCTACATGGCAGGGGTGTCATGGAAGAGGACGATTCATGAAACTGTAAATATTGGGATCATCTTCATCCAACCGGACTGAGTGGCCAATATTCATTGGCAATATTATCATCAAAATCACTGGGCTAAAGCTGGCATCTGAAACATTGAGGTGTATCAGACTCAGTGCATTCTACTAGGGACTAGGGACTCATATGTCTGGCCTTGGGAGACTACTTCCCATTTGTCTGGATGGTTGACCATGGCGAAGAAACTCTTCAACTGCTTTTGTTGTTGATTGCATGGTTGTTATGATAGTCTCAAGCAAAATGGCCTTTTTTGCCACAAATAAAACATGCAGAGGACTTAGGCTTACCAGTAAACCTTCGCTTTCTTAAAAACCTTTGTGGTCATCGAGAATAGCGCTTGTGCCATTTGAACTTGTGGATCTTAGGGAATTGGGACGAACCACATGCACATTTGTGATATTGAGATTTATGTCTCGAAGAGGTTCTGCGGGAGGAGCATTCTTTGAAAGAAGGAGGACAGAAGTTGCGATGTCCAATGAACTGATCACAAATGAGAGGAGAGGCAATGCCTATCCGTTTCAACTTCTTCTTGAGTGTATACTTTGACATTGTCTTGGTATGTAGACTTGAACCATCTGAAATAGATTTGAAAACGTGAAATCAGCAACGGTTTTTCGAACTTCAGTGGCCATACCTTCGATGTTGATGATCTTTGTCTGGGGCTTCGATGAAAGCCATGACTGCTTCCCATAAGCGATGTGGAAGACTATAAACATAATGTCGCTTGGCGGAGATATCAACAAAGATTCCAACGCGATACACCAATTGCTGCACATGGGCATTTTATGCTTCTAGCTAAAATAAATCGCATAGTTTGAGTGCCGAAAACTCATTTGCTGCTTGCATTCGATCATCAGTAAAAGTGGGAAGGAATTGATTTGAAATAGCGGCAATCAAAGCGCCAGGAGCATTTGGTTGATGATTGCCATCTACGCTTGAGAATATCTGTTCCTTTGATTCGGCAGAAAGGAACTCCCACCAGTTGGTGATTACGCCGGTGAATCCCTTGGTTGTTTCGACTGTAGCATCTCGGGGATTCCATCTGTAGATGCTGACCAGGGACATTTTGTGTCCATAAAAGATGTTCAAGATATCTCTCATTGCTTGGGGCGTAGCTGCATCAATATAAAGAATATACCAAGGGAAAGACTTATGTTGAAGATGCCGTTGTAAGTTAGCATGTTCATCTAGATCTCCATCTGTAAAATGAGTGGGGAACTGCTGGAATTCACCACGCATGAAATGAGAACTAGGAGCATCATAGAAGGCCATGTGTTTACCATGCCACTATTGCTGAGGCTGGGGCTGAGATGTGGAGGCCTGATTTAGATCTTCTTCTTCCATAGGTTCGACTTTAACACCATAATTCATATACAAAGGATGTCCTATAGATGCTATTGACGGAGAACCAGGATAAGGGGATTACGGTAGTGGAGGAGGAGAAGGAGGTGGAGACAGAGGTAGAGGAGGATCTACTTGTTCTATGCCAAACCAAAACTGAGGAGGAGCTATAGGTTCATGTTGAAGAGGAAATGCTGGGGGCAACACAGGAGGAATCTCAGGGGGGGATCATCTCCCAGAAAAGTCAATTGAGTATTTGGTTGATGATTGAAGACGCCGTTGCAAGTCAGCATGTTCATCTAGATCTCCATCTACAAAATGAATGGGGAACTGCTGGAATTCACCACACATAGAAGGCCATGCGTTTACCACACCACTGTTGCTGAGGCTGAGGCTAAGATGTGGAGGCCTAATTTAGATCTTCTTCTTCCATAGGTTTGACTTTAACACTAGAATTCATGTACAAAGGATGTCCTATAGATGCTATTTATGGAGAACTAGGATAAGGGGATTCCGATAGCAGAGGAGGAGAAGGAGGTGGGGATAGAGGTAGAGGAGGATCTACTTGTTCTATGCCAAACCAAAACTGAGGAGGAGCTATAGGTTCATGTTGAAGAGGAAGTGTTGGGGGCAACACAGGAGGAATCTCAGGAGGGGCTCATCTCTGAGAAAAGTCAATTGAGTATCTGGCTCATTGCGAAGAGCTCGATTGAGAGGATGATTGTAGTCAGCCCACTCAATAGTTTGGGCGCTAGGGGGACCATATGGATCATCATCATCACTATCAACCTCAAAAGGAGAATCTACCATAGAAATGCCATCAAGAACTAAAAACATGAAACTCTGAGCATTGGCTGGTCGTAGGGCATTATTCACAGGACTAGCAGATGCAGGAGGCAAAACAGGAGGGAAAGCTGTATACATAGATCTAATAGATGGAGTACTTGAATCTGATTGGAGATATTGGACTTTCTCTAGAATTGTATGTACTGTGCGGTCAAGTTTTTTGATAGCCAATTGGAGATCATATAAAGCTGAATAGCATGCATCAAGACAAGCTTGAGTAGCTATATTGTGAGAGTTGCACCAATTTAGTTGTTGCTACTCCACTGGAACATGATCATCTGTCTTATCAACAAGAGCATAGGGGCAAACCATCCACCGATTCTACTTCAGACCCAGAGGATTCAAGCCATTGGATGGGTTGGAACATTAACATCGGATGGACACATTCGGAAGCAGTGATATTATCGAAATTGGAATGCTTGTGAGGAGTATGATTCACTGCAACAGACCTGCGATACTGTAGGCTAGCATCAATCGGGTTCCTGGAGGCTGCACTAGCTATGACCCAGTCCTTTACTGCTTCAGCTTTGTCAGAAGATAGCTGAGCTTCTGAAACACCATCATGACTGTCATGCTCACGATTTGCACTGATGGAGAGAGAAACTTGGGATGAAGTGGGAAAAGACAATCGCATAGTCTTCTTGCTATGGCTGCTGGAAGGATGTCACTTGATCAAAGCTTTAAAAGGAGTGTCCTCAATTTGGAATTACAGCAATTGCGAGGAAGACTCATCAATAACTTGCAGGTAATCTATCTCCCACTCTGCTGGCATAGGGATAGCTTCAAAAGGGAAATGGGTGATCTCGGCATTGGTCTTACCATATAGGATGCACTCAGACTCAGGGTGAATATGGCGAGGAATAGGGTTGATGGAGGAGACCAGATAGTTAACTGAACGGACATGAATTGCACAATGTTCAGATCTGGGCTTCATTGACAAACCCTTGACTTGGACATATAATCTAAGAGCAGTAGAGAGATGGGGGTCATTTAGAGACATTTTGAAATTTGGGTAGACCACCGTATATACAGGTTCTTTGTCCAAGTTGCCATGAACTAGACCAATACGAGCATCCTTAAGATTAAGGTACCGAGTGTCGACTAGGCTGGCCATACATGTAGCATTAACTCCTAAATGAAAGAGAGGCTCTATTGCTAAGATGAAACATCCGTAATGGATTTAGGAGTATCCAGAATGTACAAATGAGTCGATTTCAGAAGGGGTGAACAAAGGAAGATAGACTCCGGAGGAGCCTTCATTGGAAACGTTGACACAGACTTCTTATATCTTCACATGCCGGAGACCTTGAACTAGAAGGCTGAGAATTTATATACTTCTTCTGGATCTATCAACGGAAGATTCCAAGTGCCTTGACCTTCTACTAGAGTAGTAGAGGACGAGGTGGAACGAGGACTAGAAATTCAGGCAGCAGACAGAGAGCGGATCACGTTGGCCATCATGGTAGCTAGACTAACGAACTTGTGATGTGTCCTCACATGGTGCAGCTCAACCTCTAAACGGCACTTCCCAAGCCTTGGCACCTTAATCTTAAGGATGCTCGTAATTGTCTAGTTCATGGCAACCTGAACAAAGAACCTGTATATATGGTGGTCTTCCCAAATTTCAAAATGTCTCTCAATGACTCCCATCTCTCTACAGCTCTTAGATTATATGTCCAAGTCAAGGGTTTGTTGATGAAGCCTAGATCCGAACATTGTGCAATTCATGTCCGTTCAGTTAGCTATCTGGTCTCCTCCATCAACCCTATTCCTCGCCATATTCACCCTAAGTCTAAGTGCATCCTAAATGGTAAGACCACACCCGTTTCCCTTTTGAAGCTGTCCCTACGCCAACAGAGTGGGAGATAGATTATGAGCAAGTTATTGATGAGTATTCCTCGCAATTGCCACAATTCCAAATTGAGGACACTCCTTCTAAAGCTTTGATCAAGCGATGTCCTTCCAGTAGCCATAGCAAGAAGACTATGCGATTGTCTTTTCCTGCTTCATCCCGAGTTTCTATCTCCTGTAGGATGGATCTTGATCATGATAGTCATGATGGTGTTTCCGAAGCTCAGCTATCTTCTGACAAAGCTGAAGCAGTAAAGGACTGGGTCACAGCTAGTGCAGCCTCCAGGTACCTGACTAATGCTAGCCTACAGTATGGCAGGTATGTTGTAGTGAATCATACTCCTCACATGCATTCCAATTTCGATAATATCATTGCTTTTGAACATGTCCATCCGATGTTAATGTTCCGGCCCATCCAATGGCCTGACTCCTCTATGTTTGAAGTAGAATCGGTGGATGGTTTGGCTGAATCAGCGCATGCTCCCTACGCTCTTGTTGATAAGATAGATGATCATGTTCCAGTGGAGCAGCAACAACTAAATTGGTGCAACTCTCACAATATAGCTACTCAAGCTTGTCTTGACGCATGCTATTCAGCTTTATATGATCTCCAATTGGCTGTCGGAAAACTTGAATTGGCTGTCGGAAAACTTGAATTGGCTGTCAGAAAACTTGACCGCACAGTACATACAATTCTAGAGGAAGTCCAATATCTCCAATCAGATTCAAGTACTCCGTCTATTAGATCTGTGTATACAGCTTTCCCTCCTATTTTGCCTCCTGCATCTACTAGTCCTGTGAATAATGCCGTGCAACTAGTGAATGCTCCAAGTTTCATGTTTTTAGTTCCTGATGGCATTTCTATGGTATATTCTCCTTTTGAGGTTGATAGTGATGATGATGATCCATATGGTCCCCCTGGCGCCCAAACTATTGAGTGGGCTAACTACAATCATCCTCTCAATCGAGCTCTTCGCAATGAGCCAGATACTCAATTGACTTTCTCGGAGATGAGCCCCCCCTGAGATTCCTCCTGTGTTTCCCCCAGCACTTCCTCTTCAACATGAACCTCTAGCTCCTCCTCAGTTTTGGTTTGGCATAGAACAAGTAGATCCTCCTCTACCTCTATCCCCACCTCCTTCTCCTCCTCCGCTATCGGAATCCCCTTATCCTAGTTCTCCATCAATAGCATCTATAGGACATCCTTTGTACATGAATTCTAGTGTTAAAGTCAAACCTATGGAAGAAGAAGATCTAAATCAGGCCTCCACATCTCAGCCTCAGCCTCAGCAATATAGGTGTGGTAAACGCATGGCCTTCTATGTGTGGTGAATTCCAGCAGTTCCCCATTCATTTTGCAGATGGAGATCTAGATGAACATGCTGACTTACAATGGCGTCTTCAATCATCAACCAAATGCTCCTGACGCTTTGATTGTCGCTATTTCAAATCAATTCCTTCCCACTTTTACTGATGATCAAATGCAAGCAGCAAATGAGATTTTGGCACTCAAACTATGTGATTTGTTTCAGCTAGAAGCATACAATGCCCATGTCCAGAAATTGGTGTATCGTGCTGGAATCTTTGCTGATATCTCCACCCAGCAACACTATCTCTATAGTCTTCTGCATCGCTTAGGGGAAGTAGTCATGGCCCTCATCTAAGCCCAGACAAAGATCATCAACATCGAAGGTATGGCCATTGAAGTTCAAAAAACCGTTGCTGATTTCACGTTTGTCAATCTATTTTAAATCGTTCAAGTGTACATACGAAGACAGTGTACAGAGTATACACTCAAGAAGAAGTTGAAACGGATAGGCATTGCCTCTCCTCTCATTTGTGAGCAGTTCATTGGACATCGCAACTTCTGTTCTCCTTCTTTTAAAGAACGCTCCTCCCGCAGAACCTCTTCGAGACATAAATCTCAATCTTGCAAATGTGCATGTGGTTCGTCCCAATTCCCTAAGATCCACAAGTTCAAATGGCGCAAGCGCTATTCTCGACGACCATAGAGGTTTTTAAGAGAGCGAAGGTTTACTGGTAAGCCTAAGTCCTGCGCATCTTTTATTTGTGGCAAGAAAGGCCATTTCGCTCGAGACTGTTTAGAACAACCACGCAATGAACAACAAAAGCAGTTGAAGGGTTTCTTTGCCATGGTCAACCATCCAGACAAATGGGAAGTAGTCTCCCAAGGCCAGACAGATGTGTCCCTGGTAGAATGCTCTGAGTCTGATGCACCTCAGTGTTTCAGATGCCAGCTTCACCCCACTGATTCTGATGATAATATTGCCAATGAATATTGGCACTCAGTCCGGTTAGATGAAGATGATCCCAATATTTAAAGTCCAGTTCTGATGAAGATGATGCTCCTCTACCACCAATACCTGCAGCATATGATCCCGCTACAAGACGTAACTCACATTGCTCGCATAATAGGTCTCGCGGTCATGGGTGAGGAAATCATCTAGGATTCCATGAACCTTATCCGAGTTCCCGTCAACAAGAATTGTTTACCTTTGAAGAACTCTCGGATTCTACCCGGACTCCTTCTTCGTCTTCAAGGTATCAAGCTCCCTCTATACCCTCTGTAAATAAATATTCAGGTCCTTATGTATTCTGTCCCCCGCACACCATACATGAAGCAACCCCTACATATCTTCCTCCTCCTTTTTGGCATACCCCTGTAACATCCCTGTCTGCTCCTGTTCCTCCTCTCTAGTTTGAATTTGATCCAACACCTCTTCCTAAACCACCATGTTATGACCAGTTTGAAAGTTTTAGCATTAGCATAGATGGTCTCCGTATCCACCTTAGGTCCATCATAGAAAATTGTACAAAGCTTCAAACTTCGGTAGATTCATTAGATAGGAAGGTTTCTGAACACCTGACCCAATGTACATTATATGCACCCCCTAATGTTGTGCCAGCTACCAATCCTACAGTATGTTCATTCCACGATTTCCTTCAACAACAAGCTCCCCCCGTTAGAAATTCCATGAAGACTTGGCTTGTTAAGGTTCGTAATTGTATTGAGAATGTAAAGCCGTACTCCCTTCTAGGCCTTGTAGATACAGGCTCCAAATTCAAGGTCTGCAAATACCATGCTCTTCCGCATTACTATTGGTAGGACTTATCAATCATAGACCAAATGCAAGGGTCTATGATGGGTGGTGGTACTATTGCATGTAAAAGGTTTGCTGCAGCAACACCCATTATGCTTCACAGTCATGCCACAACAATCAACTTCTACCAATTAGAACCACAAGGAGTTGATATTGTAATTGGTAATGACTTCCTCAAATATCATCTTCCGTTTGGTTTCTCAACATATCACATGATGGTTACCATTGCTAACAAGACGGTGTACATCCCTGCAAGAGAAAAGATTAATAAGGTCTTAAGGCCTTATGATGAAGACTTGCAGATTGTCAACAAGTGTGAGCCAATTTCTCCGCATATTTCTCCACCTGTTGAATTCCTCACACCCACAGCCTCTGCGCAGTCAGGAGCTGATGCAGCTGATGATTCTCAGCATCCCTTAGAAGGGATTGAACTTGATGCTTTCATCGCACAAATGATTTGCGATGATGAAGCCAAGAGTATGTGCTAACATTCCCATACCATGTATATGATGATTGTACTATAGCAAATGCAAGAAAAGTTTATTAATGACTACAGTAGTGAGTCACCTCTGGCATTCAAGAATGTGTACCAACATCAAATGTCTCTCCCTCTTCGTTACGGTGCTAAGTCTTTCAAAGAAAGTCCCTACGGCTTTACCCAACAAAATAGGCTTTTGTGTAATTCACAGATTGATGAACTTCTCCAAGCTGGTCTTATTTCTATTTCTCGTTCTGAATGGGAAGCGGTAGCCTTCTACATCAACAAACATTCAAAATAGAAGCGTGGGAAGAAACGGCTTGTTATCAACTATAAGCCTCTCAATAAGTGTCTGATGTCTTTGTCTTATCCTTTGCCCAACAAAGAGCATTTAATGCATAAAATTAGTGGTGCCACTATTTTTTCTAAATTTGATTTAAAGGCAGGTTTCTGGCAAGTAGGCCTTGCCCCTGAGGATTGTCATAAAATAGGTTTCGTAGTTCCCCAAGGATTTTACCAGTTGAACATCCTTCCGTTCGGATTGAAGACTACACCAGTTGAATTTCAAAAGTTTATGAATTCTATCTTCTGACCTTACCATACATTCTGTTTGGTATATATTGATGGCATCCTTGTATATAGTAAAGATATGCATGCTCATCTTTCTCATCTCCAGATTGTATATGATCTCCTCCAACAACACGGTTTAGCTCTTTATGCCAAGAAGATCACTATTGGCATAGAGACAATTGAGTTCCTACATGTACATATTCACAAGGGAACTTTGCAAATGCAAGAACATGTGCTCAAAGCTTTGCTTGCTTTTCTGGATGAAATTCACGATCAGACACAACTTCAGAGGTTTTTGGGTTGCCTTAATCATATTGCCTCCTTCTACCAGCAACTTGCCAAAGATAGATATCAGCTCCAATTGTGTCTGCGCAAGAATGGTCCAACTTGGTCTAAATCTCAATCTGCTGCAATTGGGCACATCAAAGAACGAGTACAACATTTGCCTACCCTCAGCATCCCTTTTGCAGATGCCAATCTTATCATTGAGAGAGATGCATCTGATCATTTATGGGGCGCTGTCCTTCTTGAAAAGACCCCCACTCAGGAAACTATCTGTGCCTTCCGCTCTGGTGCTTTCCAGGGAGCCGAATGTAATTATCACTCCATAGAAAAATAGATCCTAGCAGTGAAGCATGCTATACAGAAACTAGAATTGTTTATTCTCAACAAGCAGTTTTACTGTATGCACCGACAACTAGAATTTTAAGACCTGCACACGCAAGCTCGACAAATAGATTGGTCGTGGTCGTCTTGCCCAGTGGCAAGAATTTCTTACTATGTATGATTTCATTGTTGAATGGAAGAAAGGTAGCACTAATGTCCTCCCAGATATGCTATCCCTTGAAGGTGCTCCTTTTTGGGCAGCCCACATGAATAATGGTTTACTCCCACCCACAGGTAATGGGCCTGGGATTGCTGGATCCTTATCCTCTAGTCATGATGAGTAGACACTGTCCTTATTGGATAAGACCTTCATCTTGACCTTGTATAGCTATTCGGTGATTAGACACTGCCCGTAGTCTCGGATAACACCTTCACCTTTATGTCTTATCTATTGTATAAAATATCCACTCAGATAGTGCGATATAGCTCATTCCCCACTCAAAAGCCACTAACCCCCTCCTATATAAAGGCTTCTTTGGCTCATTTGTAAGGGAGAGTCTGCCTTCGAGAGTTTTGTATCTTTTGCAATATACTCCAAGTTCCATCCTCCAAGTCTGCTTGCCTTCTGTTCTTAAGTTTCCATATCTCTTAGTTTCTTGTATGCCTTCACCGTGGTTCTTACTTCCTTCTGCCGATCTTCCTATCCAAGTTACTTACGTATTGTTCTATGCTCCGCATCATTCGTCGCACTCTTGTCATACATCTCCCATCACTAAGTTTCCTGTTTACGTGTGTTTTCTCAATGCATCGTCCCCCTTTTTCAGTTTCTCCATTCCTCTAGGTATCATCATGGGTTCAAATACCTTCTCCGCCTAAGTACCTGTTCGATCCTGTCTCAAACATTCATGTTTTCAGTGTAGAGTTTACGTCTGCTTCGAGAGTTTTGTATCTTTTGCAATATACTCCAGCTTCCACCCTCCAAGTCTCCTTGCCTTCTGTTCTTAAGTTTGCATAACTCTTAGTTTCTTGTATGCCTTTGCTGTGGTTCTTACTTCCTTTTGCCGATCTTCCTATCCAAGTTACTTACGTATTGTTCTATGCTCCACATCATTTGTCGCACTCTTGTCATACATCTCCCAGCACTAAGTTTCCCATTTACGTGTGTTTTCTCAATGCATCATCCCCCTTTTTCAGTTTCTCCATTCCTCTAGGTATCATCATGTGTATCAGACTCAGAGCATTCTACTAGGGACTCATCTTTCTAGCCTTAGGAGACTACTTCCCATTTGTCTGGATGGTTGACCATGGCAAAGAAACCCTTCAACTGCTTTTGTTGTTAATTGTGTGGTTGTTCTGAACAGTCTCGAGCAAAATGGCCTTTCTTGCCACAAATAAAACATGCAGAGGACTTAGGCTTACCACTAAACCTTCGCTTTCTAAAAAACCTCTGTGGTCATCGAGAATAGCGCTTGTGCCATTTGAACTTGCGGATCTTAGGGAATTGGGACGAACCACATGCATTATGTCTTGAAGAGGTTCTGCGAGAGGAGCTTTTTTTGAAAGAAGGAGGACAGAAGTTGCGATGTCCAATGAACTGCTCACAAATGAGAGGAGAGGCAATGCCTATCCGTTTCAACTTCTTCTTGAGTGTATACTCTATACACTATCTTCGTATATACACTTGAACCATCTGAAATAGATTGGCAAACGTGAAATCAACAATGGTTTTTTGAACTTCAATGGCCATACCTTCGATGTTGATGATCTTTGTCTGGGCTTCAATCCTCTATGTCTTATCTATTGTATAAAATATCCACTCAGATAGTGCGATACAGCTCATTCCCCACTGAGAAGCCACTAAACCCCTCCTATATAAAGGCTTCTTTGGCTCATTTGTAAGGCAGAGTCTGCCTTCGAGAGTTTTGTATCTTTTGCAATATACTCCAGCTTCCAGCCTCCAAGTCTCCTTGCCTTTTGTTCTTAAGTTTCCATATCTCTTAGTTTCTTGTATGCCTTCGCCGTGGTTCTTACTTCCTTCTGCTGAGCTTCCTATCCAAGTTACTTACGTATTGTTCTATGCTCCGCATCGTTCATCGCACTCTTGTCATACATCTCCCATCATTGAGTTTCTCATTTACGTGTGTTTTCTCAATGCATTGTCCCCCTTTTTCAGTTTCTCCATTCCTCTAGGTATCATCATGGGTTCAAATACCTTCTCGGCCTAAGTACCTGTTCGATCCTATCTCAGACGTTCGTGTCTTTAGTGTACAGTTTACATCTACCCCTTTTGGTATCAGAGCTTCAAGTTGTTTGTGTTTGTGGTCCAAAAGAACAAGCGAGCTCCCCGCCAAGGCTTGGGAAGTGCCGTTTAGAGGTTGAGCTACACCGTGTGAGGACACAGCACAAGTTCGTTAGTCTAGCTACCACGATGGCCAACGTGATCCGCTCTCTGTCTGCCCAAATTTCTAGTCCTCATTCTGCCTCGTCCTCTACTACTCTAGTAGAAGGTCAAGCCACTTGGAATCTTCCGTTGATAGATCCAAAAGAAGTATATAAATTCTCAGCCTTCCAATTCAAGGCTCTCCGGCATGTGAAGATATCAGAATTCTGTATCAATGTTTCCGATGAAGGCTCCTCCAGGATCTATCTTCCTTTGTTCACCCCTTCTGAAATCGACTCATTTGTACATTCTGGATACTCCTACATCCATTACGAATGTTTCATCTTAGCGATAGAGCCTCTCTTTTGTTCAGGAGTTAATGCTACATGTATGGCCAGCCTACTAGTCGACACTCGGTACCTTAATCTTAAGGATGCTCATATTGGTCTAGTTCCTGGCAACCTGAACAAAGAACCTGTATATACGGTGGTCTACCCAAATTTCAAAATGTCTCTGAATGACCCCCATCTCTCTACAACTCTTAGATTATATGTCCAAGTCAAGGGTTTGTCGATGAAGCCCAGATCTGAACATTGTGCAATTCCTGTCCGTTCAGTTAACTATCTGGTCTCCTCCATCAAACCTATTCCTCATCATATTCGCCCTGAGTCTTAGTGCATCCTATATGGTAAGACCAATGCCAAGATCACTCGTTTCCCTTTTGAAGCTGTCCCTATGCCAGCAGAGTGGGAGATAGATTACCAGTAAGTTATTGATGAGTCTTCCTCGCAATTGCTGTAATTCCTAATTGAGGACACTCCTTCTAAAGCTTTGATCACAAGCGACGTCCTTCTAGCAGCCATAGCAAGAAGACTATGCTATTGTCTTTTCCCGCTTCTCGGTCCCGAGTTTCTATCTCCAGAAGTGCAGATCCTGAGCATGACATTCATGATGGTGTTTCTGAAGCTCAGCTATCTCCTGACAAAGCTGAAGCAGTAAAGGACTGGATCACAGCTAGTGCAGCCTCTAGGTACCTGACTGATGCTAGCCTATAGTATTGCAGGTCTGGCCCAGTGAATCATACTCCTCACGTGCATTCCAATTTCGATAATATCACTGCTTCTGAACGTGTCCATCCGATGTTAATGTTCCGGCCCATCCAATGGCCTGAATCCTCTAGGTTAGAAGTAGAATGGGTGGATGGTTTGGCTAAATCAGTGCATGCTCCCTACGCTCTTATTGATAAGAGAGATGATCATGTTGCAGTGGAGCAGCTACAGCTAAATTGGTGCAACTCTCACAATATAGCTACTCAAGCTTGTCTTGATGCATGCAATTCAGCTTTATATGATCTCCAATTGGCTGTCGGAAAACTTAATCAAACAGTACATACAATTCTAGAGGAAGTCGAATATCTCCAATCAGATTCAAGTACTCTGTCTATTAGTTCTGTGTATACAACTTTCCCTCCTGTTTTGCCTCCTGCATCTGCTAGTCCTGTGAATAATGCCCTGCGACCAGCCAATGCTTCGAGTTTCATGTTTTTACTTCCTCATGGCATTTCTATGGTAGATTATCTTTCGAGGTTGATAGCGATGATGATGATGCATATGGTCCCCCTGGCACCCAAATTGTTGAGTGGGTTGACTACAATCATCCTCTCAATCGAGCTCTTCGCAATGAGCCAGATACTCAATTGACTTTTCCTGGAGATGAGCCTCCCCCTGAGATTCCTCCTGTGTTGCCCCTAGCACTTCCTCTTCAACATGAACCTATAGTTCCTCCTCAGTTTTGGTTTGGCATAGAACAAGTAGATCCTCCTCTACCTCTGTCTCCATCTCCTTCTCCTCCTCCGCTACCAGAATCCCCTTATCCTGGTTCTCCATCAATAGCATCTATAGGACATCCTTTGTATATGAATTCTAGTGTTAAAGTTGAACCTATAGAAGAAGAAGATCTAAATCACTCCTCCACATCTCAGCCCCAGCCTCAGCAACAACGGCGTGGTAAACCCACAGCCTTCTATGATGCTCCTGGTTCTCATTTCATGCGTGGTGAATTCCAACAGTTCCTCACTCATTTTGCAGATGGAGATCTAGATGAACATGCTGACTTACAACGGTGTCTTCAACATAAGTCTTTCCCTGGGTATATTCTTGATATTGATGCAGCTACGCCCCAAGCAATGAAAGATATCTTGGAGATCTTTTATGGACACATGATGTCCCTGGTCAACATCTACAAATGGAATCCTTGGGATGTCGTAGTCGAAACAACCAAGGGATTCACCTGCATAATCACAAACTGGTGGGAGTTCCTTTCTGCCGAATCAAAGGAACAGAAATTCTCAACCAAACGCTCATGACGCTTTGATTGCCACTATTTCAAATCAATTCCTTCACACTTTTACTGATGATCGAATGCAAGCAGAAATGCAAGCAGAAAATGAGTTTTCGGCACTCAAACTATGCGATTTGTTTCAGCTAGAAGCATACAATGCCCATGTCCAGCAATTGGTGTATTGTGCTGGAATCTTTGTTGATATCTCCACCAAGCGACACTATCTCTATAGTCTTCCATATCGCTTAGGGGAAGCAGTCACGGCTTTCATCGAAGCCTAGACAAAGATCATCAACATCAAAGGTATGGCCACTAAAGTTCAAAAAACCGTTGTTGATTTCATGTTTGCCTATCTATTTCAGATGGTTCAAGTGTACATACGAAGACAGTGTACAGAGTATACACTCAAGAAGAAGTTGAAACGGATAGGCATTGCCTCTCCTCTCTTTGTGAGCAGTTCATTGGACATCACAATTTATGTCCTCCTTCTTTCAAAGAACGCTCCTCCCGCAGAACCTCTTTGAGACATAAATCTCAATCTCGCAAATGTGCATGTGGGTCATCCCAATTCCCTATGATCCGCAAGTTCAAATGGCGCAAGCGCTATTCTCGATGACCACAGAGGTTTTGAAGGTTTACTGGTAAGCCTAAGTCCTCTGCATGTCTTAGTTGTGGCAAGAAAGGCCATTTTGCTTCAGACTATTCAGAACAACCACACAATCAACAACAAAAGTAGTTGAAGGGTTTCTTTGCCATGGTCAACCATCCAGACAAATGGGAAGTAGTCTCCCAAGGCTAGACAAATGAGTCCCTAGTAGAATGCTCTGAGTCTGATACACCTCAGTGTTTCAGATGCCAGCTTCACCCCACTGATTCTGATGATAATATTGCCAATGAATATTGGCACTCAGTCCCCCGGTCGGATGAAGATGATCCCAATATTTAAAGTTTCATGAATCGTCCTCTTCCACGACACCCCTTCCATGTGGATGTTGAAATATCTTCTGGTTCTGATGAAGGTCATGCTCCTCTATCACCAATACTTGCAACATATGATCCCGCTACAAGACGTAGCTCACATTGCTCGCATAACAGGTCTTGCAGTCGTGGGCGAATCCAGGATTCCGTGAACCTTATCCGAGTTCCCATCAACAAGAATTGTTTACTTTTGAAGAACTCTCGGAGTCTACCCGGACTCCTTCTTTGTCTTCAAGGTATCAACCTCCCTCTATACCCTCTGTAAATAAATATTCGGGTCCTTCTGTATTTCGTCCCCTGCACAACATACATGAAGCAACCCCTACATATGTTCCTCCTCCTTTTTGGCATACCCCTATAACATCCCTGTTTGCTCCTCTTCCTCCTCTCCAGTCTGAATTTGATCCAACACCTCTTCCTAAACCCCCATGCTATGATTAGTTTGAAAGTCTCACCATTAGTATAGATGGTCTCCATATCCACCTTAGGTCCATCACAAAAATTTGTACAAAGCTTCAAACTTTGGTAGATTCATTAGATAGAAAGGTTTCTCAACACCTGACCCAATGTACATTATATGCAACCCCTAATGTTGTGCTAGCTACCAATCCTGTCGTATGTTCATTCCATGATTTCTTTCAACAAAAAGCTCCCCCAGTTAGAAATCTAATGAAGACTTGGCTTGTAAAGGTCCGTATTTGTATTGAGAATGTAAAGCCGTACTCCCTTATAGGCCTTGTAGCTACAGGCTCCAGATTCAATGTCTGCAAATACCATGCTCTTCTGCATTACTGTTGGCAGGACTTATCAATCACAGACAAAATATGAGGGTCTACGATGGGTGGTGGTAATATTGTATGTAAAAGGTTTGCTATAGCAACAGCCATTATGCTTCACGGTCATGCCACAACATCGACTTCTACCATTTAGAATCACAAGGAGTTTTGATATTGTAATTGGTAATGACTTCCTCAACCGTCATCTTCCGTTTGGTTTCTCTACATATCACATGATGGTTACCATTGCTAACAAGACGGTGTACATCCCTGCAAGAGAAAAGATTAATAAGGTCTTAAGGCCTTATGATGAAGACTTGCAGATTGTCAATAAGTGTGAGCCAGTTTCTCTGCATATTTCTCCACCTGCTGAATTCCTCACACCCACAGCCTCTCTGCAGTCACAGCTGATGCAACTGATGATTCTCAATGTCCCTTAGAAGGGACTGAACTTGATGCTTTCATCACACAAATGATTGGCGATGATGAAGCGAAGAATAGCACTCTCATTCCCATATCATGTATATGATGATTGCACTACAGAAAATGCAAGAAAAGTTTATTAATGACTTCAGCAGTGAGTCACCTCTAGCATTCAAGAATGTGTACCAACATGAGGTGTCTCTCCCTCTTCGTGACAGTGCTAAGCCTTTCAAAGAAAGTCCCTACGGCTTCACCCAACAAGATAGGCTTTTGTGAAATTCAAAGATTGATGAACTTCTCCAAGCTGGTCTTATTTACCTTCTACATGAACAAACATTCAGAACAGAAGCGTGGGAAATGGCTTGTTATCAACTATAAGCCTCACAACAAGTGCCTGATGTCTTTGTCTTATCCTCCGCCCAACAAAGAGCATTTAATGCATAAAATCAGTGGTGCCACTATTTTTTCTAATTTTTATTTAAAGGCAGGTTTCTGGCAAGTAGGCCTTGCCCCTAAGGATTGACATAAAACAAGTTTCATAGTTCCCCAAGGACTTTACCAGTGGAACATCCTTCCGTTCGGATTGAAGACGCCACCAGTTGAAAGTCAAAAGTTTATGGATTCTATCTTCAGTCCTTACCATACATTCTGTTTGGTATATATTGATGACATCCTTGTATATAGTAAAGATATTCATGCTCATCTTTCTCATCTCCAGATTGTATATGATCTCCTCTGACAACACGGTTTAGCTCTTTTTACCAAGAAGATCACTATTGGCATAGAGACAATTGAGTTCCTAGGTGTACATATTCACAAGGGAACTTTGCAAATGCAAGAATATGTGCTCAAAGCTTTGCTTGCTTTTCCCAATGAAATTGGCAATTGGACACAACTTCAGAGGTTTTTGGGCTGCCTTAATCATATTGCCTCCTTCTACCAGCAACTCGCCAAAGACAGATATCAGCTCCAATTGTGTTTGTGCAAGAATGGTCCAACTTGGTCTGGATCTCAATTTGCTACAGTTCAGCACATCAAAGAACGAGTACAGCATTTGCCTACCCTCATTATCCCTTCAGCAGATGCCAATCTTATCATTGAGACATCTGATCATTTCTGGGGTGCTGTCCTTCTTGAAAAGACCCCCACTCAAGAAACCATCTATGCCTTCTGCTCTGGTACTTTCCAGGGAGCTGAATGTAATTATCACTCCATAGAAAAAGAGATCATGGCAGTGAAGCATGCTATACAGAAACTAAAATTGTTTATTCTCAACAAGCAGTTTACTGTACGCACTGATAACCGGAATTTTAAGACCTTCTGCACATGCAAGATCGACAAACAGATTGGTCATCGTCATCTTGCCCGCTGGCAAGAATTTTTTACTATGTATGATTTCACTGTTGAATGGAAGAAAGGTAGCACTAATGTCCTCCCAGATATGCTATCCCGCAAAGGTGCTCCTTTTTGGGCAGCCCACAATAATGGTTTACTCCCACCCACAGGTAATGGGCCTAGGATTGCTAGATCCTTATCCTCCAGTCATGATGAGTAGACACTGTCCTTATTGGATAAGACCTTCATCATGACCTTGTACAGCTATTCGGTGATTAGACACTGCCCGTAGTCTCGGGTAAGACCTTCACCTTTATGTCTTATCTATTGTAGAAAATATCCACTCAGATAGTGTGATACAGCTCATTCCCCACTCAGAATTGATGGGCTTCGTATCCACATATGGCCGGAGAAACAATACCAACCTTTTTAAGTTTGTGCTAGAGAGCGTATTCTGTACATTGTCGACGGATGTATACTTGGACCATCTGGAATAGGTTAGCAAAAGTATAATATGTGAGTGTCTTATGGATTTCAATCGCTTAATTGGACTCAATGTTCACAATCTTCGTCTGTGCTTCGATGACTGTCATGACTGCTTCTCCAAGTCAGCGCGGTAAGGTGTACAGGTAATGACGCTTTGTTGCAGTGTCAGAAAAAATGCCTACTCTATAAACCAGTTGTTGCACATGTGCATTGTAGGCTTCCAACTGAAAAAGATCGTATAGCTTAAGAGCAAAAAATTCATTTGCTGCTTGGGCACAATCATGCGTGAAAGTAGGAAGAAACTGATTGGAGATTGCGGCTATGAGGGAATCTGGGGCATTAGGTTGATGATTGGCATCAACACTTGCAAAGATTTGCTCTTTGGATTCATCTAATAAGAACTCCCACCAATTAGCAATAACACCGGTGAAACCTTTAGTGTTTTCAACTGTTGCATCCCTTAGATTCCATCTATAGGGAAGGATTTGTGCTGAAGCCATTTCTGCAGATCAGTCTGCTCATCAAAGTCACCATCAATGAAGTGAGTCTGGAATTCACCTCTCATGAATTCGGATCCAAGCCCACCAAAAAATGATGTGCGCTTGCCTCACCATTCCTCCTGCGGGGGCTGTTGTGAGGTAGATGCTTGGGGTGGATCTTCTTCCATAAGCTCCAGTTTAATTCCAGAGTTCATGTAGAGAATGGGACCAAAGGAATTAATGGCGGAAGCACGGGGAGAACCTAGCGGAGATGGAAATGGCGATTCTGGGAGCGATGGTGGAGAAGGCGGCGGTGAAGTGGGAAGTGGCGGAGGTATTTCCATATGAGGGGATAGAGGTTGGAATTGGTGGAGATCATCTCTGCCCTCTTGTAGCATATCCCGTTCATCAATGCAAAATGCTCGATAGATTGGGTGATGGGTATCAGCCCACCAATCTGTCGTTTTGAGAGGAGAATCAACTACTACATAAGGAGACTCAACCATCTCGATAGAATCAAAAAACTGGGGCCAAAACATAAGACTGGGAGCTTTGGAAGGATATCACGGCTCTGTGAAGGGACTAGCCGAAGAGGGGGGGTAATGATGGAGGAAATGACTTATATACAGACCGGGTTGAAGAGGATGCATGGCCCTTCTGAAGTTGTTGCAGCTCATCTAACACTGTGTGGATACTACGATCTAGTTTTCCCACAGCAAGTTGTAAATTGTACAGGGCAGAGTGGCAAGCATCCAAACATACCTGAGTAGCAAGGTTGTGCGAATTGCACCAATTCAACTGCTACTACTCAACAGGCATGTTATCATCATCTTTGTCTGTTAGGGTGTAAGGGGCATGAACAGACTTCAATAAATCATCTTCAGTTGTTGCCTGAAATCCTTTAGACTGTGGCCACTCGATAGGTCGAAGCATCATCATCGGATGTATGCGATCAACTGATGCAGTGATATTATCAAAATTGGAATGCGACTGTACAGGGGGATTCACAGCAGTAGAGCAGTGATACTGTAGACTGGCATTAGCAAGAAATCGGGATGCAATTGTAGAAGCTACCCAATCTCTGATAGATTCAACTTTGTCAGGGGAGAGGTCAGGAGCAGCATCGAAGGCACTAGTTCGGCTCTCATTAGGGATTCCGGCAATAGAAACATGAGAGGCTGATGGGAAAGATAAACGCATAACACACTTACCTTTTCACTTGGAGTGCGACGGCAAACCACCAATTTTGTTGGAGCATCCTCAACCTGAAACATAGGCATTTTGGAAGAGGAGGAGCCTTCGTCCAATAGGTAGGGGTTTAGGGTTGAGGGTTGAGGGTTTAGGGTTTAGGGTTGAGGGTTGAGGTTTTAGGGTTGAGGGTTTAAGGTTTAGGGTTTAGGGTTGAGGGTTGAGGGTTTAGGGTTTAGGGTTTAGGGTTTAGGGTTTAGGGTTTAGGGTTTAGGGTTTAGGGCTGAGGTTTAGGGTTTAGGGTTTAGGGTTTAGGGATTAGGGGTTTAGGGTTTAGGGTGTAGGGTTTTAGGGTTTAGGCTTTAGGGTTTAGGGTTTAGGGTCAGCCTTTAGCGGGGAGCTCTCAATACTCTCTTGTATCTTCTTACCTACCTGCAAACCGGTTTAGGGTTTAGGGTTTAGGGTTTAGGCTCTGATACCAGAAAGGATGGGTGATGGGTGGAAGGAACAATGGGGAGATAGGAGAATGTAGATCAATGTGGCTGATGAGGGTTCCAGCAGTGTTTATCTCCCTCTCTTTACTGCCCATGAGATTGATTCTTTTCAATCTTTTGGATATAAATATATACATTATGGATGCTTTATCCTAGCTATAGAACCCCTTTTTCGCATGGGTGTAAATGCTACTTGTATGGTTAGTTTGGTAGATACTCGCCACTATAATATTAAAGATGCCCGCATAGGACTCATCCATGGTAGCCTCAATCGAGAGCGTGTTTATATAGTAGTCTATCCTAATTTCAAGAAGTCTCTCATGGACCCCCACTTGTCCACTGCTCTGCGTTTGTACGTACAAATTAAAGGTTTAGCCATGAAGCCAAAGTCAGAGCACTCTGCCATCCATGTCCGTTCTGTCATTTCCTCCATCATTACCCCCCTCTTCGGCTAGTCCCCTCACAGAGCCCTGCTATCCTTCCAAAGCTCCCAGTCTTATGTTTTGGCCCCAGTTTTCTGATTCTATCAAGACGGTTGACTCTCCTTTTGTAGTACTTGATTCTCCTCTTGAAACGACAGATTGGTGGGCTGACCCCATCACCCAATCTATCGAGCATTTTGCATTGATGAACGGGATATGCTACAAAGGACAGAGATGATCTCCACCAATTCCAACCTCTACTCCCTCATATGGAAATACCTCTGCCACTTCCCACTTCACCGCCTCCTTCTCCACCACCCCTCCCAGAATCTCCATTTCCTTCTCCGCCAGGTTCTCCTCGAGCTTCCTCCATTAATTCCTTTGGTCCCATTCTCTACATGAACTCTAGAATTAAATCGGAGCCTATGGAAGAAGATCCACCCCTAGCATCTACCTCACAATAGCCCCCTCGGGAGCAATGGCGAGGCAAGCGCACAGTATTTTTTGGCGGGGGCTTGGATCCGAATTCATGACAGGTGAATTCCAGACTCACTTCATTGATGGTGACCTTGATGAGCAGACTAATCTGCAGAAACGGCTTCAGCACAAATCCTTCCCTGGCTATATTTTAAATATTAATGCTATCTCACCACAAGCAATGAAGGATATTCTCAAAATAGTCTACGGACACATGATGTCATTAGTCACGATCTATACATGGAATCCAAGAGATGCAGCAGTTGAAACCACCAAAGGTTTCACCGGTGTTATTGCTAATTGGTGGGAGTTCTTATCAGATAAATCCAAAGAGCAAATCCTTGCAAGTGTTGATGCCAATCATCAACCTAATGCCCCGGATTCCCTCATAGCTACAATCTCTAATCAGTTTCTTCCTACTTTCACGGATGATCGTTCCCAAGCAGCAAATGAATTTTCTGCTCTTAAGCTATGAAATCTTTTTCAGTTGGAAGCCTACAATGCACATGTGCAATAGCTGGTTTATAGAGCAGGCATTTTTTTTGACACTGTAGCAAAGAGTCAATACCTGTACAGCTTACAGCACCGACTTGGAGAAGCAGTCATCATGGTCATCGAAGCACAGATGAAGATTGTAACCATTGACAATCAACCGACTGAAATCCATAAAACGGTCGCAGATTATAAGTCTTTTGCTAACCTATTCCAGATGGTCCAAGTACACATCCATCGACAATGTACAGAATACACTCTCTGGCAGAAACTTAAAAAGGTTGGTATTGTTTCTCGGGCCATATGTGAACAGTTTGTGGGTCATCAGAATTTCTGCCCTCCAGGTTCTAGTTATGGTCGTCCTTTTCGGCGTTCCCATTCATCAAAATCTGGCCCTTCTAAATGTTCATGTGGGTCCTTGAGCTTTCCTAAAATTTGAAAGCTCTGATGGCATCGTTGCTACTCTAGAAGGCCTCAACTTTTTCTTCGCCGCCGCTCCTTCCGATAAAACAAATCTACAGGATGTTTTATCTGTGGCAAGAAAAGCCATTTTGCTCGTGACTATCATGAGAAACCCTGCAATCCACAGCAAAAACAACTGAAAGGTTTCTTCACAATGGTAGCACACCTTGAACAATGGGAAGTCATTTCCCAAGGTGAGTCTGATGAGTCTCTTCTAGAATGTTCTGAATCAGATACTCTAGAATGTTTTCATTGCCAGCTACATGCTCCTCCAGCATCCGAGGATGACAACCCTAATGCATATAGCCTGATGAATCTTCCTCACCAATGACAACCTTTCCGTGTTGATATCGAGATCTCCTCAGGAAATTCTGATGGAGAGCCCCCAGAAGAACCTCCTCTCCCAAAGGTTTTTTCACGAGCTTTAGGTCGTAGCAATTCCCGTGGTGACAGCCGAGGTCGTGGCCCAAATCCTGGGTTTTCCCATCAAAATTTTCCATCTTTTGATTTACATACATCCGAAGATCTTTCTGATTCTTCCTTTGCTCGTTCTCCAAGTAGAAGATTACCTTGAGCAGATTTCTATTCAAGTCCTTCGGTCTTTCGGCCTCTCCAGAGTGTACATGACTCCTCCCCTAACTTTCTTCCTCCTCCTTTTTGGAAATCCCCAGTCACCACTCTCTTTGCCCCTGCTCCTCTGACCCAATCTCCACAACAACCCCCCTGTTTTGACCAATTTGAGAGCCTTGGCATCAGCATTGATGGGCTTTGTATCCACCTAACGACGATCACTCACAATTGTGCCAAGCTTCAAAACTCCATCGAATCATTGGGATCGTAAGGTTGGTGAACATTTGACTCAGTGCAAGCTCTATACTGAACTAGTTCCAAATGTGTTCTCTTCAAGATTTCTTTTCATCACCAGCACCAGCAGTCCAAAATCCTATGAAAAATTGGCTGGCAAAAGTTCAGCTCAAACCCCTGAGGGTACCTCCTTATAATTTAATTGCTTTAGTCGTCACAGGGTCTGGATTCAACATCTGCAAATAACGGGCTCTTCCTGCTTCTTCTTGGCAACAACTTGAGACCCAGGAGCAGATGCGTGGTTCGACAATGGGTGGCGGGCTTATTGCATGCAAGAGGTATGCATCAGAAATTCCTATCACTCTAGCTGGGCATTCCACCACTATTAGTTTCTATCAATTGGAATCCCAAGGGGTAGATCTGGTCATTGGTAATGCTTTTCTCAACCAACATCTCCCATTCAAGTTTTCTACTAAAGAGATGGTCCTTACCATAAATAACGTCTTGGTACATATCCCTACAAGAGAATCTCTCAAACGTGTCCTCAAGCCATTTGAAGAGGACCTAGAAATTGTCTGATAGTGTTCTTCCCCAGTTGACCTCCAATATGTCAAAGCTCCACTCGAATATGATTCTACTCCAGATGCCTCTCCAAATCTTGCATAGTCATTTAGCCCACAGCCTTCTCCTCAAGATGCTCAACAACCCCTTCAAGGAGCTAAGCTTGATGACTATATCAACAGCCTCCTCTAGGTAGAAAACAATAAGCAGCTCGGCCGAACTGTTCATATGCTTCATATGATGACAGTGCTGTTGGATATGCAACAGAAGCTCATTTGTGATTGCAGCAGTCACTCACCTATGGCTTTCAAGAAAGTGTTCCAGCATCAAGTCGACCTCCCTCTTCAGGAAAACTCCAAACCATTCAAAGAAAGTCCATATGGGTTTACCCAAGCCGACCGACAATTGTGCAACCAAGAAATGCAAGAACTCTTGGATATGGGTCTCATTGAACTGTCCCGCTCTGAGTGGGCAACAGTGGCATTCTATATAAATAAACACTCTGAGCAAAAGAGGGGTAAGAAGCGCCTTGTCATAAATTACAAGCCACTAAACAAATGTCTTTTGTCCGTTTCTTATCCGATTCCTAACAAAGAATACCTTACGCAAAAAATTTCTGGTGCTACAATCTTTTCGAAGTTCGACCTCAAGGCAGGGTTCTAGCAAGTGGGTCTTAATCCTAATGATCGTCATAAGATAGGATTTGTCGTTCCTCAGGGATTCTATCAATGGAACGTACTCCCTCAAATGGATGACAGCTTAGAGTGGATTACAGCACAACCTCCACTCATGATAGCTCAGAGTGGATTATAGCTCATCTCTCCACTCTGCTTTTCCCTATGTAAGAGCATCCTTGGCTCATTTGTAGGCAGAGTCTGCCTCCAAGAGCTCTTGTATCCTCAGTTTTTTGCAATATATATCCAACTTTCAAGCCTCCTTGCTTCAAACTCCCTTGTTCTCAGTTTCTTACTTTTAGTTTTCTTTCATGCCTTTGTCTGTTCCATCATTCTCCATCTCTTACATCCTTTTCTTCGCCCCCGACTGGTCTTCCCTGTCGTTATGCACCTCTCCTCCTACCGACTTTTCTATCTACGTCTGTTTCATTCATGCTTCGTCTCCTGATTTTTCCTTCTCCTTGGTGTCATCATGGGTTCTCGCGCTTACTCCATTTAGCTTTCTCTTTTCAGATCTATGTTCTCCTATCTCCCCATTGTTCCTTCCACCCAGCACCCATCCTTTTTTATCTACGTTCTCCTATCTCCCCATTGGTCCTTCCACCCAGCACCCATCCTTTTTGGTATCAGAGCCTGTGTGTAAGAAGATCCAAGAGAGTATTGAGAGCTCCCTGTTAAAGGATGAGAGAGAGCCGTGTTGAGGTTGAGCCACCCCACTTGAGGATTCCTTATCACAATGTTTTCCACCCCAAAATGGCCATGGTGATTCGATCCTTCTCTTCCCGTTTTTTGCTCTTTGCCCCTTTTCCTCTGCTTCCTCATCTACTAAACTTACGGACAACAAGGTGGCATAGAATATGCCAATGATCAATGCTGATGATATTTACAAGTTCTGTGCATTCCATTTCAAGGCTCTCAAACATGTAAAGGTATCCGAAGTAGTGATCAATGTGGCTGATGAGGGTTCCACCGGTGTTTATCTCCCTCTCTTTACTCCCCACGAGATTGATTCTTTTCAGTCTTCTTGATATAAATATGTACATTATGGATGGTTTATCCTAGCTATAGAACCTCTTTTTGGCATGCGTGTAAATGCTACTTGCATGGTTAGTTTGGTAGATACTCACCACTATAATATTAAAGATGCCCGCATAGGACTCATCCATGGTAGCCTCAATCGAGAGCCTGTTTATATAGTAGTCTATCCTAATTTCAAGATGTCTCTCACGGACCCCCACTTGTCCACTGCTCTGTGTTTGTACGTCCAGATTAAAGTTTTAGCCATGAAGCCAAAATCAGAGCACTGTGCCATCCATGTCCATTCTGTGAATTATTTAGTGTCTACCATTAATCTCGGCCCTCACCATGTCATTGCTAATGATGAATGTATTATCTATGGCAAAACTTATGCTGAAGTGACCAGGTTCCATTTTGATGCTCTTCCTATGCTAGAAGAGTGGGAAATGGGATTATTAGCAAGTCTTGGACAAAGCCTCCTCCTCTTCCAAAATGCCTATGTTTCAGGTTGAGGATGCTCCAACAAAATCGGTTGTTCACCGTCGCACTCCAAGTGAAAAGGGTAAGCGCGTTATGTGTTTATCTTTCCCATCAACCTCTCATGTTTCTATTGCCGGAATCCCTGATGAGAGCCGAACTAGTGCCTCCGATGCTGCTCCTGATCTCTCCCCTGACAAAGTTGAATCTATCAGAGATTGGGTAGCTTCTATAGCTGCATCCCGATTTCCTACTGATGCCAGTCTATAGTATCGCCACTCTAATGCTGTAAATCCACCTATACAGTTGCATTCCAATTTTGATAGTATCACTGCATCACTGATCGCATACATCTGATGATGATGCTCCAACTTGTCAATTGGCCACAGTCTAAAGGATTTTAGGCAACAACTGAAGATGGTTTATGAAAGTCTGTTCATGCCCCTTACGCCCTAACAGACAAAGATGATGATAACATGCCTGTCGAGCAGCAGTAGTTGAATTGGTGCAATTTGCACAACCTTGCTACTCAGGTATGTTTGGATGCTTGCCACTCTGCCTTGTACGATTTACAACTTGCTGTGGGAAAACTAGATCGTAGTATCCACACAGTGTTGGATGAGCTACAGCAACTTTAGAAGGGCCATGCATCCTCTTCAACCCGGTCTGTATATAAGTCATTTCCTCCATCATTACCCCCCTCTTCGGCGAGTCCCCTCACAGAGCCTTGCTATCCTTCCAAAGCCCCAGTATTATGTTTTGGCCCCAGTTTGCTGATTCTATCGAGATGGTTGACTCTCCTTATGCAGTAAATGATTCTCCTCTCGCAACGACAGATTGGTGGGCTGACACCCATCACCCAATCTATCGAGCATTTTGCATTGATGAACGGGATATGCTACAAGAGGACGGAGATAATCACCAATTCCAACCTCTACCCCCTCATATGGAAATACCTCTGCCACTTCCCACTTCACCGCCACCTTCTCCACCACCGCTCCCAGAATCTCCATTTCCATCTCTGCCAAGTTCTCCCCGAGCTTCCTCCGTTAATTCCTTTGGTCCCATTCTCTACATGAAATCTGGAATTAAACCAGAGCCTATGGAAGTATATCCACCCCAAGCATCTACCTCACAACAGCCCCCTCAGGAGCAATGGCGAGGCAAGCACATAGCATTTTTTGGTGGGCCTGGATCCGAATTCATGAGAGGTGAATTCCAGACTCACTTCATTGATGGTGACCTTGATGAGCAGAGTGATCTGCAGAAACGGCTTCAGCATAAATCCTTCCTTGGTTATATTTTAAATATTAATGCTATCTCACCACAGGCAATGAAGGATATTCTCAAAATATTCTATGGACACATGATGTGATTAGTCACGATCTATAGATGGAATCCAAGAGATGCAGTAGTTGAAACCAACAAAGGTTTCACTGGTGTTATTGCTAATTGGTGGGAGTTCTTATCACATGAATCCAAAGAGCAAATCTTTGCAAGTGTTGATGCCAATCATCAACCTAATGCCCCGGATTCCCTCATAGCCGCAATCTCCAATCAGTTTCTTCCTACTTTCATGGATGATCGTGCCTAGGTAGGAAATGAATTTTTTTCTCTTAAGCTATGTGATCTTCTTTAGTTGGAAGCCTACAATGCACATGTGCAACAATTGGTTTATAGAGCAAGAATTTTTTTATAACACTGCAGCAAAGCGTCATTACCTGTACAGCTTACCGCACCGACTTCGAGAAGCAGTCATGACGGTCATCCAAGCGTAGACAAAGATTGTCAACATTGACAATCAACCGACTGAAATCGATAAGATAGTCACAGATTATAGTTTTGCTAACCTATTCCAGATGGTCCAAGTATACATCCGTCGACAATGTACAGAATACACTCTTCGGCGCAAACTTAAAAAGGTTGGTATTGTTGCTTCGGCCATATGTGAACAGTTTGTGGGTCATCAAAATTTCTGCCCTCTAGGTTCTAGTTATGGTCGTCCTTCCTGACGTTCCCATTCATCAAAATCTCGCCCTTCTAAATGTTCATGTGCATCCTCAAGCTTTCCTAAAATTCTAAAGCTCTGATGGCGCCGTTGCTACTCTAGAAGGCCTCAACGTTTTCTTCGCCACAGCTCCTTCCGACAAAACAAATCTGCAGGATATTTTATCTGTGGCAAGAAAGGCCATTTTGCTCGTGACTGTTATGAGAAACCCCGCAATCCACAGCAAAAACAACTGAAAGGTTTCTTTGCAATGGTAGCAGACCTCGAACAATGGAAGTCATTTCCCAAGGTGAGTCTGATGAGTCTCTTCTAGAATGTTTTGAATCAGATACTCTAGAATGTCTTCATTGCCAGCTACATGCTTCTCCAGCATCCGAAGATGACGACCCCAATGTATATAGCCTGATGAATCTTCCTCACCCACGACAACCTTTTCGTGTTGATATCGAGATCTCCGTAGGAAGTTTTGATGGAGAGCCCCCAGAAGAACCTCCTCTCCTAGAGTTTTTGGCTCCAGTTTTTTTTCTGTGGTCACAGCCCAGGTCGCGGCCGACATCCTAGGTTTTCCCATCGAAATTTTCGATCTTTTGATTTTTATACGTGCGAAGATCTTTCTGATTCTTCCTTTGCTCCTTCTCCAAGTAGAAGATTACCTTGAGCAAATTTCTATTCCGGTCTTTCGGTCTTTCGGCCTCTCCACAGTGTACATGACTCCTCCCCTAACTTTCTTCCTCCTCCTTTCTGGAAATCCCTACTCACCACTCTCTCTGCCCCTGCTCCTCTGACCCAATCTCCACAACGACCCCCCTGTTTTGACCCATTTGAGAGCCTTGGCATCAGCATTGATGGGCTTCGTATCCACCTAAAAACGATCACTGACAATTGTGCCAAGCTTCAAAACTCCATCGAATCATTGGATCATAAGGTTGGCGAACATTTGACTCAGTGCAAGCTCTACACTGAACCAGTTCTAAATGTGTTATCTCTTCAAGATTTCTTTTCGTCACCAGCACCAACAGTTGAGCTCAAACCCTCGGGGGTACCTCCTTAAAATTTAATTGCTTTAGTCGACACAGGGTCTAGATTCAACATCTGCAAATATCAGGCTCTTCCTGCTTCTTCTTGTCAACAACTTGAGACCCAGGATCAGATGCGTGGTTCGACCATGGGTGGCGGGCTTAATGCATGCAAGAGGTATGCATTAGAAATTCCTATCACTCTAGCTGGGCATTCCACCACTATTAGTTTCTATCAATTGGAATCCCAAGGGGTAGATCTGGTCATTGGTAATGCTTTTCTCAACCAACATCTCCCATTCAGGTTTTCTACTAAAGAGATGGTCCTTACCATAAATAACATCTTGGTACATATCCCTACAAGAGAATCTCTCAAACGTGTCCTTAAGCCATTTGAAGAGGATCTAGAGATTGTCTGACAGTGTTCTTCCCCAGTTGACCTCCAATATGTCGAAGCTCCGCCTAAATATGATTCTACTCCAGATGCCTCTCCAAATCTTGCATAGTCATTTAGCCCACAGCCTTCTCCTCAAGATGCTCAACAACCCCTTCAAGGAGCTGAGCTCGATGACTATATCAACAGCCTCCTCCAGGTAGAAAACAATAAGTAGCTCTGCCAAACTGTTCATATGCTTCATATGATGACAGCACTGCAGGATATGCAACAAAAGCTCATTCGTGATTGCAACATTTACTCACCTTCGGCTTTCAAGAAAGTGTTCCGGCATCAAGTCGACCTCCCTCTTCGGGAAAACTCCAAACCATTCAAAGAGAGTCCATATGGGTTTACCCAAGCCGACCGACAATTGTGCAACCAAGAAATCCAAGAACTCTTGGATATGGGTCTCATTGAACCATCCCGCTCTGAGTGGGCGCAGCAGTGGCATTCTATGTAAATAAACACTCAGAGCAGAAGAGGGGTATGAAGCACCTTGTCATAAATTACAAGCCACTAAACAAATGTCTTTTGTCCGTTTCTTATCTGATTCCTAACAAAGAATACCTTATGCAAAAAATTTCTGGTGCTACAATCTTCTCGAAGTTCGACCTCAAGGCAGGGTTCTGGCAAGTGGGGCTTAATCCTAATGATCGTCATAAGGCAGGATTTGTCGTTCCTCAGGGATTCTATCAATGGAACGTACTCCCTTTCGGTCTCAAAACTGCTCCTGTAGAATTTCAGAAGTTCATGGATTCCATATTCAGTCAGCATCACTCTTTTTGTTTAGTTTATATTGATGACATACTACTGTATAGCAAGGATGTCCATCACATCTCTGCCATCTCCAAATTGTGTACGATGTCATCAAATCCAAAGGGTTGGCCCTTTCCGCCAAAAAAATCACCCTTGGCAAGGAAATGATTGAGTTCTTAGGAGTCCACATCCACAAGGGTAATATTCAAATGCAACAACATGTCTTGAAGGCCCTTCTTGCATTTCCAGATGAAATCAGGGATCGAACTCAACTCTAAAGGTTCCTGGGATGTTTAAATTACATATCCCTTTTTATAAACAGCTAGCTCGAGGTCGGCATCTTCTCGAACTCTGTCTCAGAAAAGATGGTCCGACATGGGGTCCACCCCAAACAGAAGCAGTGCAACACATCAAAGAAAAGGTTCAACAGCTACCATCTCTCACCATTCCATCAGCCACAAGACAGCTGATAATTGAAACAGATGCATCTGACCATTTTTGGGGAGCAAACTTGAAAAGACACCCACTGAAGAAGTTGTATGTGCCTACCGGTCAGGCACTTTTCAAGGTGCTGAGCTCAATTACCATTCAATTGAGAAAGAAATTCTAGCAGTCAAAAGGGCAATTCAAATGATAGAACTCTTTATCTTAAATAAAGAATTTCTCATCCGCAATGACAACCAGAACTTTAAGACGTTTTGTACCCGTCGAATTGATAAATAGATTGGCAGGGGATGCTTAACTCGCTGGCAGGAATTCTTTACCATGTATGATTTCAAAGTAGAATGGAAAAAAGGCTCTTCAAATATGCTCCCAGACATGCTCTCCCATGAAGGAGCACCTTATTGGGACATTCACAATGGCGGATTACTACTTCCACTTGATACTGGACAACCAGAAGTCCTATGTCTCGGTCATGGTGATTAGACACTGTCCTCAATTGGATAACACCTTCATCATGACACCTGTAGAAAATTAAATAAAATTCATAAAGTGACTAGACACTACTCATATCTGAGTAAGACCTTCACCTTTATTTCTTTTACATATCTTTTCATTGTACAATTAAATGGATGATAGCTGAGAGTGGATTATAGCACAACCTCCACTCATGACAGTTCAGAGTGGATTACAACTCATCCCTCCACTCTGCTTTTCCCTATATAAGAGAATCCTTGGCTCATTTTAGGCAGAGTCTGCCTCTGAGAGCTCTTGTATCCTCAGTTTTTTGCAATATATATCCAGCTTTCAAGCCTCCTTGCTTCAAACTCCCTTGTTCTCAGTTTCTTACTTTCTGTTTTCCTTCATGCCTTTGCCTGTTCCACTGTTATCCAGCTCTTATGTCCTGTTCTTCGCCCTCGACTGGGGTCTTCCCCATTGTTACGCACCTCTCCTCCTACCGACTTTCCTATCTACGTCTGTTTCATTCACGCTTCGTCTCCCGATTTCATCTTCTCCTTACCCCTCGGCATCATCATGGGTTCTTGCTCTTACTCCATTTAGCTTTGTCTTTTCAGATCTACGTTGAACTCCTATCTCCCCATTGTTCCTTCCACCCAGCACCCATCCTTTTTTATCTACGTTCTCTTATCTCCCCATTGTTCCTTCCAACCAGCACCCATCCTTTTTGGTATCAGAGCCTGTGTGTAAGAAGATCCAAGAGAGTATTGAGAGCTCCCCGTTAAAGGCTGAGAGAGAGAGGTGTTGAGGTTGAGCCTCCCCGCTTGAGGACTCCTTATCACAAAGTTTTCCACCCCAAAATGGCCATGGTGATTCGATCCCTCTCTTCCAATTTTTCTGCTCCCTGCCCCTTTTCCTTTGCTTCCTCATCTACGGATATTTTCTGCTCCCTGCCCCTTTTCTACTTCCTTTGCTTCCTCATCTACGGACAACAAAGCGGCATGGAATATGCCAATGATCAACGCTAGTCATATTTACAAGATCTCTGCATTCCATCTCAAGGCTCTCAAACATGTAAAGGTATCCAAAGTAGTGATCAATGTGGCTGATGAAGGTTCCACCAGTGTTTATCTCCCTCTTTTTACTCCCCACGAGATTGATTCTTTTCAGTCTTATGGATATAAATATATACATTATGGATGGTTTATCCTAGCTATAGAACCACTTTTTTGCATGGGTGTAAATGCTACTTGCATGGTTAGTTTGGTAGATACTCACCACTATAATATTAAAGATGCCCACATAGGACTCATCCATGGTAGCCTCAATCGAGAGGCTCTTTATACAGTAGTCTATCCTAATTTCAAGATGTCTCTCATGGACCCCCACTTGTCCACTACTCTGCGTTTGTACATCCAGATTAAAGGTTTACCCACGAAGCCAAAATCAGAGCACTATGCCATCCATGTCCGTTCTGTGAATTATTTAGTGTCCACCATTAATCGTGTCCCTCGACCTATCACTGCTAATGATGAATGTATTATCTATGGCAAAACTAATGCTGAAGTGACCAGGTTCCATTTCGATGCTCTTCCTATGCTAGAAGAGTGGGAAATGGGATTATCAGCAAGTCTTGGACGAAGCCTCCTCCTCTTCCAAAATGCCTATGTTTTAGGTTGAGGATGCTCCAACAAAATCGGTGGCTCGCCGTCGCACTCCAAGTGAAAAGGGTAAGCGTGTTATGTGTTTATCTTTCCCATCAGCCTCTCATGTTTCTATTGCCGGAATCCCTGATGAGAGCCGAACTAGTGCATTCGATGCTGCTCTTGATCTCTCCCCTGACAAAGTTGAATCTATCAGAGATTGGGTAGCTTCTACAGCTGCATCCCGATTTCCTGCTGATGCCAGTCTATAGTATCGCTGCTCTACTGGTGTAAATCCGCATGTACAGTTGCATTCCAATTTTGATAGTATCACTACATGAGCTGATGGCATACATCCAATGATTTCAAGCAACAACTGAAGATGATTTATTGAAGTCCTAACAGACAAAGATGACAATAACATGCCTGTCGAGTAGCAGCAAATGAATTGGTGCAATTTGCACAACCTTGCTACTCAGGTATGCTTGGATGCTTGCCACTCTACCCTGTATGATTTACAACTTATTGTGGGCAAACTGGATCGTAGTATCCACACAGTGTTAGATGAGTTGTAGCAACATCAGAAGGGCCATGCATCCTCTTCAACCCAGTCTGTATATAAGTCATTTCCTCCATCATTACCCCCCTCTTCAGCTAGTCCCCTCACAGAGCCTTGCTATCCTTCCAAAGCTCCCAGACTTATGTTTTGGCCCTAGTTTTTTGATTCTATCGAGATGGTTGACTATCCTTATGCAGTAGTTGATTCTCCTCTCGAAATGACAGATTGGTGGGCTGACACCCATCACCCAATCTATCGAGCATTTTGCATTGATGAACGGGATATGCTACAAGAGGACAGAGATGATCTCCACCAATTGCAACCTCTACCCCCTCATATAGAAATACCTTCGCCACTTCCCACTTCACCACCTCCTTCTCCACCACCGCTCCCACAATCTCTGCCAAGTTCTCCTCGAGCTTCCTCTGTTAATTCCTTTGGTTCCCATTCTCTACATGAACTCTGTAATTAAACCGGAGCCTATGGAAGAAGATCCACCCCCAGCATCTACCTCACAACAGCCACCTCGGGAGCAATGGCGAGGCAAGCGCACAGCATTTTTTGGTGGGCCTAGATCCGAATTCATGAGAGGTGAATTCTAGACTCACTTCATTGATGGTGACCTTGATGAGTAGGCTGATCTACAAAAACGGCCTCAGCGCAAATCCTTCCCTGGTTATATTTTAAATATTGATGCTATCTCACCACAAGCAATGAAGGATATTCTAAAAATATTATACGGACACATGATGTCATTAGTCATGATCTATAGATGGAATCCAAGAGATGGAGCAGTTGAAACCACCAAAGGTTTCACCGGTGTTATTGCTAATTGGTGGGAGTTCTTATCACATGAATCCAAAGAGCAAATCTTTGCAAGTGTTGATGCCAATCATCAACCTAATGCCCCGAATTCCCTCATAGCCGCAATCTCCAATTAGTTTCTTCCTACTTTAATGGATGATCGCGCTGATGATCGCGCTGTTGAGAGTTGTGGTGCCATGAGCACATGTAGAGCAAAGGTATGAGCAAAGGGGAAAGCTGCCACATGGCATGGAGGACATATCCCACATGTGAGCAAGCAAATGGATGTAAGTACCCTCACCTATAAAAGGGAGCTTCATTTGAAGTAATATCAATCAAGCACTTTGCACTATCTCAAGATTCTCTTTATGAGTCCAAGCTAAATCTATCTTGGAACCTAATTGACTTGAGATACATGTCATGAGCACTCTCTTCATCATGTTTCCACATAGGTTCCATCCACCTTAGAGCGCTCCATAGATCCTGAGGCACGCATGTTTTGTCATGGTATCAGAGCATAGGTTTAGCTCTCCTAGTTTAGCTCATTAGTAGCTCACTAGGATTGCTCCCATTCCTAGATTAGTTTTAGAATGTAAGATTAGTTTTAAATCTCGAGAATTCTTCATTTAGAGACTTGAGTTCATTGTGAGCTTGAGTGTTTCTTGGTGAGAGAGGAATTTCCGTCAATTCATTCCGTCCATGAGAGAGAGGTGTTTCTATTGAGATAAAAAGTTGTGAGGTTCTTCAGAGAGATCCCTTCTGAGAAAGAGATCTACTCTCCTATTCCGAGAGGAGAGATGGGTATCAAAGCCGACTAAGCAACACAAAGCACTTGTGAAGGGCAGCAATGATCCAACCGATCTCCAAAGCTTCAAGGACCTTGACTATCTCATGGTGACTCCATGGACTGCTCCAACGACTGCTCTCCTCATATTAGCCTTCAAGCAATTGTGGCTCATGAGGCGTAGCCTAAACTCCCTCCAGCCTACTCACGGATGAGACAAGCAATACATAGATGGAGCGAACTGCCATCTACAGACAAGTAGGGCAACGCCTTTAACTTACTGCTCCAAAAGACTCCCGCGACCTTCATTGTCTTCCTTATCAACCGCCACAGCATCAAGGTGCCTCCATCAAAAGGCTCTACAGCACAGTCAACGAACTGCAGCCATCGCCAACAACAGCCATCTGAGTTGCAAGCTTCTCTCAACTGAGTCGAGCTCCAAAGCCATCATCGACGAAGGTTCTTCCACAGCTTCAGTGCCATCTAAGAGCCCTCGGGTCCCTACGTCTCAAACGGTGCCGGATTCTGCAATGCCTTCAGCCTGCCGGATTTTCGACCCCTGTGACAACCACAAACGATGCAACCAAGCTCATCTGCAAATTTGAGGCAACAATAGTAAGGCTCTAGATCGCTCCATCAGCCCCAGGCATCGCCTCCACCGTGCGACCTTCTCCAAACAGCCGTGGGTGTCACCCAAGCCGCATTGCCATCGTCGCTTCTCTGCATGAAACTCCAACCTAAGGTTTCATACCTTAGGCCACCTGGCTGATTGCCACGTGGAAGATAACTCCTACCCACAGTTAGGTCAATGAGACCCTGGGTATAGTTAATGGCCACAAGAGTGACACGTGGTACCCTCATCACCTACAAGGGTTGGGTCAAGCTGTAGCGTTAGCCTTGGGTCAATTGTCTGGGTTGGAACATGGTTAGGTTTAGGTTCAGGGTTAGTTAACTGCCACATAAGCATGCATAGTCAGCAGTGCCACCTAAGCACATTGCCCCTACTAAGCACAGTATGAAATTCAGCATGTGAATCCCTGTGCCACATCATCAAAGGCCCTCTTCTTCACAAAAACTTTGACAAGGTGTAACTTGCAATCCAGGAGGAATTTGGACACGCTCCAAAAAGGAAAAGTGATCATCTTTTTGAGCTCTACACGCTTGTCAGATCAGAATCATTGTATGCAATTAGACACTGCCAATATTGAAAGAATTCAATTGGTAAGACCTTTGCAACCATTGGAAAAAGCAAAGCATGAATGCACACATCATTGTAAAAAGCAAGCCAAAAGCAGAAGTGCATGAGATGACCATAGTAGAAAGCATGGCATCCACACATAAAGCATCATGGCACATGGAAGAACAAAGCATCATGCATCAAGCTACGTCAAGCAAAGAAGCAAACGAGTCATCATCAAGCCATGAGCCAAAAGGTGACATCAATGGAATGTATTGAAAACCAAAACCCTTGCCAACCTTGCCTATCTTTTGTAAATCAAGCCTGACCACCTGAGAGTAGCTATGAAAGCACCCAGGGGAGGTATTGACATGTAAAAACCACACTTGACCACCTTAAGTAGCAATGTATGCACTAAGGGGAGGTGATGGAATGTAACTCACATCTGACCACCTTGCAGTAGCCAAAGAATCATGGCACCAAGGGGAGGTGTTGAGAGTTGTGGTGCCATGAGCACATGTAGAGAAAAGGTATGAGCAAAGGGGAAAGCTGCCACATGGCATGGAGGACATATCCCACATGTGAGCAAGCAAATGGATGTAAGTACCCTCACCTATAAAAGGGAGCTTCATTTGAAGTAATATCAATCAAGCACTTTGCACTATCTCAAGATTCTCTTTATGAGTCCAAGCTAATCTATCTTGGAACCTAATTGACTTGAGATACATGTCATGAGCACTCTCTTCATCATGTTTCCACATAGGTTCCATCCACCTTAGAGCGCTCCATAGATCCTGAGGCACGCATGTTTTGTCACGCGCCCAAGCAGCAAATGAATTTTCTACTCTTAAGCTATGCGATCTTTTTCAGTTGGAAGCCTACAATGCACATGTGCAACAGTTGGTTTATAGAGCAGGCATTTTTTTTGACACTACAGCAAAGCGTCATTACCTGTACAGCTTACCGCACCGACTTGGAGAAGCAGTCATGACGGTCATCAAAGCACAGACGAAGATTGTCAACATTGACAATCAAGCGATTGAAATCCATAAGATAGTCGCATATTATACTTTTGCTAACCTATTCCAGATGGTCCAAGTATACATACATCGACAATGTACAGAATACACTCTCTGGTGCCAACTTAAAAAGGTTGGTATTGTTTCTCCGGCCATATGTGAACAGTTTGTGGGTCATCAAAATTTCTGCCCTCCAAGTTCTAGTTATGGTCGTCCTTCCTAGCATTCCCATTCATCAAAATATCGCCCTTCTAAATGTTCATGTGGGTCATCGAGCTTTCCTAAAATTCGAAAGCTCCGATGGCATCGTCGCTACTCTAGAAGGCCTCAACATTTTCTTCGCCACCGCTCCTCCTGACAAAACAAATCTACAGGATGTTTTATCTCTGGCAAGAAAGGCCATTTAGCTCGTGACTGTCATGAGAAACCCCACAATCCACATCAAAAACAACTGAAAAGTTTCTTCGCAATGGTAGCACACCTCGAACAATGGGAAGTCATTTCCCAAGGTGAGTCTGATGAATCTCTTCTAGAATGTTCTGAATCAAATACTCTAGAATGTCTTCATTGCCAGCTACATGCTCCTCCAGCATCCGAAGATGACCACCCCAATGTATAAACCAGGTTCCATTTTGATGCTCTTCCTATGCTAGAAGAGTGGGAAATGGGATTATTAGCAAGTCTTGGACAAAGCCTCCTCCTCTTCCAAAATGCCTATGTTTCAGGTTGAGGATGCTCCAACAAAATCGGTTGTTCAGCGTCGCACTCCAAGTGAAAAGGGTAAGCACGTTATGCGTTTATCTTTCCCATCAACCTCTCATGTTTCTATTGCCGGAATCCCTGATGAGAGCCGAACTAGTGCCTCCGATGCTGCTCCTGATCTCTCCCCTGACAAAGTTGAATCTATCAGAGATTGGGTAGCTTCTATAGCTGCATCCTGATTTCCTACTGATGCCAGTCTATAGTATCACCGCTCTAATGCTGTAAATCCACCTATATAGTTGCATTCCAATTTTGATAGTATCACTGCATCAGCTGATCGCATACATCTGATGATGATGCTCCAACTTGTCAATTGGCCACAGTCTAAAGGATTTTAGGCAACAACTGAAGATGGTTTATGAAAGTCTGTTCATGCCCCTTACGCCCTAACAGACAAAGATGATGATAACATGCCTATCGAGCAGCAGCAGTTGAATTGGTGCAATTTGCACAACCTTGCTACTCAGGTATGTTTGAATGCTTGCCACTCTGCCCTGTACGATTTACAACTTGCTGTGGGCAAACTAGATCGTAGTATCCACACAGTGTTGGATGAGCTACAACAACTTTAGAAGGGCCATGCATCCTCTTCAACCCGGTCTGTATATAAGTCATTTCCTCCATCATTACCCCCCTCTTCGGCGAGTCCCCTCTTAGAGCCCTGCTATCCTTCCAAAGCCCCAGTATTATGTTTTGGCCCCAGTTTTCTGATTCTATCGAGATGGTTGACTCTCCTTATGCAGTAGTTGATTCTCCTCTCGCAATGACAGATTGGTGGGCTGACACCCATCAGCCAATCTATCGAGCATTTTGCATTGATGAACGGGATATGCTACAAGAGGACGGAGATGATCACCAATTCCAACCTCTACCCCCTCATATGGAAATACCTCTTCCACTTCCCACTTCACCGCCGCCTTCTCCACCACCGCTCCCAGAATCTCCATTTCCATCTCTGCCAAGTTCTCCCCGAGCTTCCTCCGTTAATTCCTTTGGTCCCATTCTCTACATGAACTCTGGAATTAAAGCAGAGCCTATGGAAGTATATCCACCCCAAGCATCTACCTCACAACAGCCCCCTCGGGAGCAATGGCGAGGCAAGCACATAGCATTTTTTGGTGGGCCTAGATCCGAATTCATGAGAGGTGAATTCCAGACTCACTTCATTGATGGTGACCTTGATGAGCAGATTGACCTGCAGAAACGGCTTCAGCATAAATCCTTCCTTGGTTATATTTTAAATATTAATGCTATCTCACCACAGGCAATGAAGGATATTCTCAAAATATTCTATGGACACATGATGTCATTAGTCACGATCTATAGATGGAATCCAAGAGATGTAGTAGTTGAAACCAACAAAGGTTTCACTGGTGTTATTGCTAATTGGTGGGAGTTCTTATCACATGAATCCAAAGAGCAAATCTTTGCAAGTGTTGATGCCAATCATCAACCTAATGCCCCGGATTCCCTCATAGCCGCAATCTCCAATCAGTTTCTTCCTACTTTCATGGATGATCGTGCCTAGGCAGGAAATGAATTTTTTTCTCTTAACCTATGCGATCTTCTTCAGTTGGAAGCCTACAATGCACATGTGCAACAGTTGGTTTATAGAGCAAGCATTTTTTCTAACACTGCAGCAAAGCGTCATTACCTGTACAGCTTACCGAACCGACTTCGAGAAGCAGTCATGATGGTCATCCAAGCGTAGACGAAGATTGTCAACATTGACAATCAACCGTCTGAAATCCATAAGACAGTCACAGATTATAGTTTTTCTAACCTATTCCAGATGGTCCAAGTATACATCCATCGACAATGTATAGAATACACTCTCCGGCGCAAACTTAAAAAGGTTGGTATTGTTGCTTCGGCCATATGTGAACAGTTTGTGGGTCATCAAAATTTCTGTCCTCTAGGTTCTAGTTATGGTCGTCCTTCCCGACGTTCCCATTCATCAAAATCTCGCCCTTCTAAATGTTCATGTGCGTTCTTTCGGCCTCTCCACAGTGTACATGACTCCTCCCCTAACTTTCTTCCTCCTCCTTTTTGGAAATCCCCAGTCACCACTCTCTCTGCCCCTGCTCCTCTAACCCAATCTCCACAACGACCCCCCTGTTTTGACCAATTTGAGAGCCTTGGCATCAGCATTGATGGGCCTCGTATCCACCTAACGATGATCACTGACAATTGTGCCAAGCTTCAAAACTCCATCGAATCATTGGATCATAAGGTTGGTGAACATTTGACTCAGTGCAAGCTCTATACTGAACCAGTTCCAAATGTGTCATCTCTTCAAGATTTCTTTTCATCACCAGCACCAGTAGTCCAAAATCCTATGAAAAATTGGATGGTAAAAGTTCAGCTCAAACCCCCAGGGGTACCTCCTTATAATTTGATTTCTTTAGACGACGACACAGGGTCTAGATTCAACATCTGCAAATATCAGGCTCTTCCTGCTTCTTCTTGGCAACAACTTGAGACCCAGGATCAGATGCGTGGTTCGAGAATGGGTGGCGGGCTTATTGCATGCAAGAGGTATGCATTAGAAATTGCTATCACTCTGGCTGGGCATTCCACCACTATTAGTTTCTATCAATTGGAATCCGAAGGGGTAGATCTGGTCATTGGTAATGCTTTTCTCAACCAACATTTCCCATTCGGGTTTTCTACTAAAGAGATGGTCCTTACCATTAATAACGTCTTGGTACATATCCCTGCAAGAGAATCTCTCAAGCGTGTCCTCAAGCCATTTGAAGAGGACCTAAAGATTGTTCGATAGTGTTCTTCCCCACCAGTTGACATCCAATATGTCAAAGCTCTGCCCGAATATGATTCTACTCCAGATGCCTCTCCAAATCTTGCCGAGTCATTTAGCCCACAGCCCATAGCCTTCTCTTTGGGACAACAAGGCGGCATGGAATATGCCAATGATCAACGTTGATGATATTTACAAGTTCTCTGCATTCCATTTCAAGGCTCTCAAACATGTAAAGGTATCCAAAGTAGTGATCAATGTGGCTGATGAGGGTTCCACTGGTGTTTATCTCCCTCTCTTTACTCCCCACGATATTGATTCTTTTTAGTCTTTTGGATATAAATATATACATTATGGATGCTTTATCCTAGCTATAGAACCACGTTTTTGCATGGGTGTAAATGCTACTTGCATGGTTAGTTTGGTAGATACTCGCCACTATAATATTAAAGATGCCCGCATAGGACTCATCCATGGTAGCCTCAATCGAGAGCCTGTTTATATAGTAGTCTATCCTAATTTCAAGATGTCTCTCACAGACCCCCACTTGTCCACTACTCTGCATTTGTACATCCAGATTAAAGGTTTATCCATGAAGCCAAAATTAGAGCACTGTGCCATCCATGTTCGTTCTGTGAATTATTTAGTGTCTACCATTAATCCCGTCCCTCGCCATGTCACGGCTAATGATGAATGTATTATCTACAGCAAAACCTCAGGGGGGTCACTCATCATATGTAACCCTATCACGTGAGTTCAACAGAAGGATTTTTTTTATTTCTAAAATTTACAGAAATAAATATACATAAGGGACTATTTAAAATAGTTTTGGAAAAAATTTACAGATTTGTATAGAAAAGAGGTATATTTTATTAATGAAAATTTTCACAGATAAGGGACTTTAAATATAGGCCTTGAACGCACGTGATATAGATGGTTTATACATAGTGACCCCCCCGAGGGAAAAACTAATGCTGAAGTGACCAGGTTCCATTTCGATGCTCAAAAATTGGGTTTTTTAGAGCACTAAATGTGTCACTTATATATAAATATGGCCTTACTAAGCTAAGCTAAAAGGTCAAGTGGTGACCTCTAATTTTAAAAAAAATGGCTCAGTGAAGTTATAATTCCCAAACTCGTGCATGGTGCCCCCATCCAATAACTATAGTAATAATAATAGTAGTCTCCTAACTCTAGTTCAATTTTAACACTATGAAGTGAAAATATGACACCATATGAAAAGAGTTTGTTGAATTCAACATATAAGTGGTGTATACATACACCATTTTTTTGAAAAAAAAGAGTTTGTTGAATTCAATATATAAGTGGTGTATAGATACACCCTTTTTTTAAAAAACAAACCATAAAATAAATTATCTTATTAGTTGTGTATAGATACACCATTTGTATGAAAAAAAGCATACAAAACATTATCTTATGCATCTGAATCTCATTCAGAGTGATCAGATTCATGTAATGTATTTGCGCTTGATGGGTCAAGTCTTGCCAAATGATGTTTAATTTGGACATGACTTGGATCAGGGATTGTGACACATTTTTCAACATTGTATCCATGCTTCTTTTTAAAACTTTGTGTCCTTGATTTCCAGCAATGAATAATGCTACTGACTTCCACCTCTGTTAATCCCTCATTATTTGGAACCCATTCACGTTTCTTTTGCAAGCATCCCTCATAGACTTGCTTTATTATATATCTTCTCGGGAGATTTTTCAATGGCTTTGGTTCATACCATAAAGTTGTAAATGTTATAGGAGTTCCCTTATCTTCTACTCAAATGCTGGAAGAGGTAGAGGCAGAGGTAGAGGAGGCCGAGATCTGGAGGCCATGGTAGAAATCAGAATATGCAACAAACTCAAGAAAACCAGTCCTTTGGAGGAGGACGTGGTAACTCTAGAGGCAGGGGGGGCCAAAGAGGTCGTGGTGGATGGCAAAGAGGCCAAAATGCAAACAACAATGTTGAATGCTACTATTGTGGTAAAATGGGTCATATGGCTAAAGACTACTACAAAAAGCAGAATGACATTATAAATGGAAAATTGCAGCAAGGCAATTATGCATCCTCTAGTAGATAGGGTGATGACAAAAATCAGCATTTATTTATGGTGCAGCACATGATTTAATCCTCATTGTTGAGGATATGAAAAATAACGGTTGCTTGATAGCAAAAGGAAAGAAGAAGGGCGGGATGTTTACGTTGGATGCAGACATGCCTGAATTGAGTGCAACAATGTTTGCACATGGGACCGGTGTAGTTGCAGATATTGATATCTGGCATAAACACATTGGTCATGTTAATGTATAGTGACTTAAATCAATGCAGGCCCAAAATATTGTTGCAGGATTGCCTAAATTCAAGGTTGGAGAAATGCATAAGGTATGTGAAGCCTATCAATTTGGAAAACAGGCAAGGAAACCATTTCCTAGACATGTTCAAGAGAGTAAGAAGCCATTGTAATTAATCCACTCTGATGTGTGGACTACTAAAGCTGCATCTATTGGAGGAGGTCATTATTTTGTCACTTTTATTGATGACTACAGCAGAGAAGTTTGGGTGCATTTTATGAAAAAGAAAAGTAAAGTGTTTGGGCATTTCAAAGCTTTTAAAGCTATGGTTGAAAAAGAAACAAGCTTGCAAATAAAATGCCTAAGGTCAGATGGAGGGGGAGAGTACCTCTCAAATGAGTTTGCAAGGTTCCTGCAGGAGCATGGCATAAAGCAGCAATATTCATGCAGTCATACCCCACAGCAAAATGGACTTGCAGAAAGGAAAAACAGGCATATTGGAGAGGTATCTCAGGCCATGCTAAATGAAAAAGACCTACCAGATTATTATTGGGCTGAAGCAGTTGCTACATCAGTCTACATAATGAACAGGACTCCCACTGCAGCAATACATGGCATGACTCCAGGAGATGTATACTGGTAGGAAACCAAATATTTATCATTTGAAAATTTGTTGTTGCATTGCCTATGTTCATGTGCCAGATGAGTTGAGGTCCAAGTTGGATCCAAAAGCTGAGAAGTGCATCTTTATTGGTTATTCTCTATAGCAGAAAGGGTATAGATGCTATAACCCTTCTACTCGTAAGTTTACAGTGAGCAGAGATGTTGTTTTTGATGAGATGAGCAGCTGGTATAAACCAGTAAATGTGATTGATGATGTAGATGCACAAAATGGTAATGCTGCATAGAATTCACAGTAGCAATCACAAAATATTAGTGGACGTGCAGTGTCCTCTAGCAATGGTTCACATACTTCGCCATGGACAGGCAGATAGTGGTATGCAGGTATCACGAAAAGAAAAAGAGAAGGTAGATCAGCCCATGTTTGATGTGAATGTAGGTCACTCTTATGTGGATGGTGAATCCAGTGGCTCAGAACAGAGCATGGATGATGAGTTGGGTATTCCTTCTGTTGTTACACCTGGAGTAAGGAAGACTAGGGATGTTTTGAGAGCACCTAGAAGTGAGCCTATTTTGCGTAGGTCTACCAGAGCTAGGTATCCTGTGGATAGGCTGAGAAAGCCATGGATGAAGAAATGGATGCCTTGGAAGCAAATGCTACATGGGAATTGGTGCCTTTTCCCAAAGACAAGAATGCAATTGGCTGTAAGTGGGTTTATAAGCTGAAGCACAATGCAGATAGTTCTGTGAACAGATCTACAAGGCAAGATTAGTTGTCAAGGGGTATGCACAGAAATATGGCATTGATTATGAAGAAACATTCAGTCCGGTTGCAAGGATGGCAACTATAAGAGCAGTCATTGCTATGGCTGCATCAAAGGGATGGTCTTTACATCAGATGGATGTAAAGAATGCCTTCTTGCATGGTGATTTGCAAGAAGAGGTCTTTATGGAGCAGCCAACAGGTTATGTTCATGCTATTCATCCTGAGTTTGTTTGCAGGTTGAAGAAAGCCTTGTATGGCTTGAAGCAAGCACCTAGAGCATGGTCTGACAAGATAGGACAGTATCTTGTCACTATTGGATTTCAGATTTCCAAGGCAGATTTCTCACTCTATGTGAGAAAAACAGAGAAAGGGATTATGCTGCTGGTCATCTATGTTGATGATTTGATCATCACAGGTGATAGTGATGAAGATATCCTTCATGTGAAAATGCTATTGAGGCAAAAGTTTGAGATGAAGGATTTGGGATTGAGCTCGAGGGGGAGTGTTGAGATATCGAGCTCCACTCGCGATATGCCAGGGTGACTGTTGTGCATTTATGTCACCGACCTGTTAGCTAGAGATGCGGTTGGTACACCGCCCACGAATTGGTGCCTTTTCCCAAAGACAAGAATGCAATTGGCTGTAAGTGGGTTTATAAGCTGAAGCACAATGCAGATAGTTCTGTGAACAGATCTACAAGGCAAGATTAGTTGTCAAGGGGTATGCACAGAAATATGGCATTGATTATGAAGAAACATTCAGTCCGGTTGCAAGGATGGCAACTATAAGAGCAGTCATTGCTATGGCTGCATCAAAGGGATGGTCTTTACATCAGATGGATGTAAAGAATGCCTTCTTGCATGGTGATTTGCAAGAAGAGGTCTTTATGGAGCAGCCACCAGGTTATGTTCATGCTATTCATCCTGAGTTTGTTTGCAGGTTGAAGAAAGCCTTGTATGGCTTGAAGCAAGCACCTAGAGCATGGTCTAACAAGATAGGATAGTATCTTGTCACTATTGGCTTTTAGATTTCCAAGGCAAATTTCTCACTTTATGTGAGAAAAACAGAGAAAGGTATTATGCTGCTTGTCATTTATGTTGATGATTTGATCATCATAGGTGATAGTGATGAAGATATCCTTCATGTGAAAATGCTATTGAAGCAGAAGTTTGAGATGAAGGATTTGGGAGAGCTGCGTTATTTCTTGGGCATTGAGGTGATTAGATCACCAAGTGGGATACGGCTCTTGCAGAGGCAGTATGGATTGGACATGCTGTCCAAATATGGGATGACAGGTTGTAAGCCTATTTCAGTTCCTTTGGAGCAGAATGTGAAGCTAAGCGCAGATGCAGGTGAGCTTCTGGAAGACCCTACTATGTACAAACGCATAGTAGGAAGTTTGATTTATATGACTATTATTAGGCCAGATTTGAGCTATGCTATTGGATTGGTAAGTCAGTTTATGCAGGCTCCAAGGAAACCGCATTTGGATGCAGCTAGATGCATACTCAGGTATGTGAAGTCCACATTGCAGTATGGACTATTTTATGAGGCTAGGGTTCATATACGGTTGCATGGATACACTGATGCTGATTGGGCTGGTAGTATTTCTGATAGACGATCTACCAGTGGATATGTGTTCTCTTTCGGGAGTGCTGCAGTCACTTGGAGCATCAAGGTGAAATAGCCTAAAGTTGCCTTGTCGAGCATAGAGGCTGAGTACAGGGGTGCAGCAATGGCTGCATGTGAGGTAGCTTGGTTGCATAAGCTACTTTATGATATGCATCAGTCTACAAATGGGCCAGTTTTCATTTATTGTGACAACATGAGTAGTATACACTTGGCAAATAACCCAGTCTATCATGCTAGAACAAAGCACATTGAGGTGTATTATCACTATGTGTGGGAAAAGGTTTTACTAGGTCTTATTGATCTAGTTTATGTCAGCACAGAGGATCAAGTAGCTGACATATTCACGAAGGCATTGGGCACAGAAAAGCTGCGCAAGTTTAGAGACCTACTTGGTGTGCAAGAATTGGGATGCGGTTGGTACACCGCCCACGAATAATAGCTGGATGACAGCTATCCTTATCTACTCTAGTTTGTGGCTCAGTTAGTATGCCACCTTAGTTAGTTGAGTTTGGTTTGAGACCCACATATAGGGATCTTCTATTTCTTTGTACTAGAGTTCTTTTGGCTTACACAACTAAGAAGAGGAAAACTGTTTTCAGCCTCCACCTTTGTGTGGATTCCCCCATTGTGATTGTGAGAAAGCCCCAAGTGAGACTCCTTCTCTCTCTCCCACAATCTTCACATGGTATCAGAGCCTTGTTCGTGGTAAGGAGCTCAAGAAAGCAAGCCAAGTTCGTGGTGTCCTGGTAAGAGGACCAGTGTTGCTTTCCTATTTCGAGTTTGGGAGCAAATCTCTGCAGGTAGCACAGCCAGAAGTGCAGGAGTGCACTGTTTCAGATTGAGACGCCCTTCGCGGTGTGGCGAGAGCGTAGTATATGCTGTGGGAGTGGGCGAAGCCCTTAGTGACTTTATTTTTCTGATTTGAGGCCGTTTCGGGGCCCGTTTTGAAGGCGGAAGTTCTTCGCAGGCACTCAGAAAAAGGCCCTGTTTTTGGTTGTGCGACCACTGCGCGGCTAGTCGGAGGAAAGGTGCTGCAGAAATTGCATCGTATGCCTGTGTGCAGAGATATTGGGAGTTGCAGATTCATGCCTGTTGCCTATTGATGCAAAATCGTCACTAGGAAGTGACTGTGTGGTAAAATACCACTTTCGTCAGTTTTGCAGATCTGCCCGTGTGAGGCAAAAGCTGTGTTTTTTGCAGTGACAGAATATTTTGCAGTGTTCTGTAATGGAATCTGATTGTCTTTCGTAGATTGTCACTGAAAAGCTTGACAAGAACAACTTCCAGGCATGGAAGTTTAGAATGACGAATTTCTTGATGGGAAAAGGCTATTGGGAATTCATTACAGGAAATGAAGAAGAACCTGTTCTTCCTAATGTTCCCAGTCAACAGGAAATGCAGGCATTCAAAGGATGGCATGAGAGAGCCAAGAAAGTTATGTACTAGCTGTCTATCAGTATTTCAGACTCCATGATTGTGCATATTCAGGATGCAAATACGCCAAAGGAGGCATGGGATACTTTGGCAAAAATGTATAGCACAAATACGCAAGCCAGGAAAATGCAACTCAAACAGGAGTTGCACAATGTGCAGAGAGAAAATTTGAGCATAAATGACTACCACATGAAAGTGAAGAAAATTGCAGATGCACTTGCTTCCATTGGGTCGCCAGTGGATGATGATGATTTGGTTTCTGTGACCTTGAATGGTCTAGGAAAGGATTATGCACAGTTCCGGACATCCATTGCCGTCCGTGAAAACTTTCCTGATTTTGAGGAGTTGATTGCTCTTCTAATTTCTGAAGAGCAGAGAAATGGGGGTGCATCTTCTTCAGCAGGAACTTCAAAAGAAACTGTCTTCTACTCAAATGCTGGCAGAGGTAGAGGCAGAGGTAGAGGAGGCCGATCTGCAGGCCGTGGTAGAAATCAGAATATGCAGCAAACGCAAGAAAACCGGTCCTATGCAGGAGGACGTGGTAACTCTAGAGGTAGGGGGAGCCAAAGAGGCCGTGGTGGATGGCAGAGAAGCCAAAATGCAAACAGCAATATTGTTGAATGCTACTATTGTGGCAAAATGGGTCATATGGCTAAAGACTGCTACAAAAAGCAGAATGACATTATGAGTGGAAAATTGCAGCAAGGCAATTATGCATCCTCTAGTAGACAGGGTGATGACAGAAATGAGCATTTGTTTATGGTGTAGCATATGACAAATTCTGTAACAAGTGCAGAAGAAAGCAATGATGTGTGGTATGTTGACTCGGGTGCGTCAAACCACATGACAGGTCACGCTGAATGGATGCAGGATGCAAGAAAAATGGAAAAACCAGGATTTGTGGAGACTGGTGATGATACTGCACATCCTATTGTGCAGATTGGCAAAATTCCTTTGTCTATGCAGGATGGGAAAAAGAAATACTTGTCTGATGTATTTCATGTCCCGAACATCACCAAGAACCTGGTTTCTGTTGGTCAGATGGTTGAGCAGGGCTTGCAGGTCAGATTTAATCCTCATGGATGCTTTGTTGAGGATATGAAAAATAATGGTCGCTTGATAGCAAAAGGAAAGAAGAAGGGCAGGATGTTTACATTGGATGCAGACATGCCTGAATTGAGTGCAGCAATGTTTGCACATGGGACCGGTGTAGTTGCAGATATTAATATCTGGCACAAACGCATTGGTCATGTTAATATACAGCGACTAAAATCAATGCAAGTCCAAAATATTGTTACAGGATTGCCTAAATTCAACGTTGCAGAAATGCACAAGGTTTGTGAAGCCTGTCAATTTGGGAAACAGGCAAGGAAACCTTTTCCTAGGCATGTTCAAGAGAGTATAAGACCATTGGAATTAATCCACTCTGATGTGTGGACTACAAAAGCTGCATCTATTGGAGGCTGTCACTATTTTGTCACATTTATTGATGACTTCAGCAGAAAACTGTGGGTGTATTTTATGAAAAAGAAAAGTGAAGTGTTTGGGCACTTCAAAGCTTTCAAAGCTATGGTTGAAAAAGAAACAGGCCTGCAAATAAAATGCCTAAGGTCAGATGGAGGGGGAGAGTACCTCTCAAATGAGTTTGCAAGGTTCTTGCAGGAGCATGGTATAAAGCAGCAATATTCATGCAGTCATACCCCACAGCAAAATGGAATTGCAGAAAGAAAAAACAGGCATATTGGAGAGGTGTCTCGGGCTATGCTAAATGAAAAAGATCTACCAGATTATTATTGGGCTGAAGCAGTTGCTACAGCAGTCTATATAATGAACAGGACTCCCACTGCAGCAATACATGGCATGACGCCAGAGGAGATGTATACTGGTAGGAAACCAGATATTTCTCATTTGAAGATTTTTGGTTGCATTGCTTATGTCCATGTGCCAGATGAGTTGAGGTCCAAGTTGGATCCAAAAGCTGAGAAGTGCGTCTTTATTGGTTATTCTCTGCAGCAGAAAGGGTATAGATGCTATAACCCTTCTACACGTAAGTTCACAGTGAGCAGAGATGTTGTTTTTGATGAGATGAGCAGCTGGTATAAACCAGTAAATGTGATGATTGATGTAGATGCACAAAATGGTAATGCTGCACAGAATGCACAGCAGCAATCACAAAATATCAGTGGACCTGGAATGTCCTCTACCAGTGGTTCACATACTTCGCCATGGACAGGCAGATTGAGATCAGGAGAATCCCCTCAAAGCAATGCAGATAGTGGTACGCAGGTATCACTACGCAGGTATCACGAAAAGGAAAAGAGAAGGTAGATCAGCCCATGTTTGATGTGAATGCAGGTCACTCTTATGTGGATGGTGAATCCAGTGGCTCAGAACAGAGCATTGATGATGAGTTGGGTATTCCTTCTGTTGTTACACCTAGAGTAAGGAAGACCAGGGATGTTTTGAGAGCACCTAGAAGTGAGCCTATTTTGTGCAGGTCTACCAGGGTTAGGTATCCAGGTATCCTGTGGATAGGCTGAAACATGATGGATTTACAGCCATTCACTATGCCTATATGGTCAAAGTGATACAGGAACCAGAACCCACTTCTTTTGAGCAAGCCATGGGAAATGAAAAATGGGAGAAAGCCATGGATGAAGAAATGGATGCCTTGGATGCTAATGCTACATGGGAATTGGTGCCTTTGCCTAAAGGCAAAAATGCAATTGGCTGTAAGTGGGTTTATAAGATCAAGCACAATGCAGATGGTTCTGTGAATAGATACAAGGCAAGATTAGTTGTCAAGGGGTATGCACAGACATATGGCATTGATTATGAAGAAACTTTCAGCCCGGTTGCAAGGATGGCAACCGTAAGAGCAGCCATTGCTATGGCTGCATCAAAGGGATGGTCTTTACATCAGATGGATGTAAAGAATGCCTTCTTGCATGGTGATTTGCAAGAAGAGGTCTTTATGGAGCAGCTAGCAGGTTATGTTCATGCTATTCATCCTGAGTTTGTTTGCAGGTTGAAGAAAGCCTTGTATGGCTTGAAGCAAGCACCTAGAGCATGGTCTGACAAGATAGGACAGTATCTTGTCACTATTGGCTTTCAGATTTCCAAGGCAGATTTCGCACTCTATGTGAGAAAAACAGAGAAAGGGATTATGCTGCTGGTCATTTATGTTGATGATTTGATCATCACAGGTGATAGTGATGAAGATATCCTTCATGTGAAAATGCTATTGAGGCAGAAGTTTGAGATGAAGGATTTGGGATTGAGCTCGAGGGGGAGTGTTGAGATATCGAGCTCCACTCGCGATATGCCAGGGTGACTGTTGTGCATTTATGTCACCGACCTGTTAGCTAGAGATGCGGTTGGTACACTGCCCACGAATAATAGCTAGATGAAAGCTATCCTTATCTACTATAGTTTGTGGCTCAGTTAGTATGCCACCTTAGTTAGTTGAGTTTGGTTTTGAGACCCACATATAGGGTTCTTCTATTTTCTTTGTACTAGAGTTCTTTTGGCTTACACAACTAAGAAGAGGAAAACTGTTTTCAGCCTCCACCTTCGTGTGTATTCCCCCATTGTGCATGTGAGAAAGCCTCAAGTGAGACTCCTTCCCTCTCTCCCACAATCTTCACAGGTGGGGAAGGGGGAGGGGAGGGGGCTGACGGGAGGGCAGGAGGAGAGGAGGGAGGGGGGAAGGGGGAGGGGAGGCAGGGAGGGGCCCGACGGGAGGGGGAGGCAAAGGGGGAGGGGAGGCGGGAGGGCGGGGGGAGGGGGGAGGAGAGGAGAGAGGGGGGGGTGATAATACCCCCCCTCCCACCTGTTGTGTGTGCAACAGGTGGGGGGGGTAATAATTCCCCCCCCACTTGTGTGCACAATAGGTGGGGGGTAACCCCCCTCCCTCCTCTCCTCCCGCCCTCTCGCCCCCTCCTTGCCCTCCCTTCCCCGCCTCCCCTCCCCCTTCCCTGGCCATTAAACCCCCCTCCCTCCTCTGCTCCCGCCCTCCCGTCGCCCCCTCCCCCTTCCCCACCTCCCCTCCGGTTGGCCCCCTCCCTTCCTCCGCTCCCTTCCCCTCTCCTCCCGCTTCCCCCCCTCTTCTCCCTCTTTTTTAAGGCACGGAGCGGTGAGGAGGATGGGAGGGGAGGGAGGAGGGAGAGGAGAGGGCAGTTCGGAGGGAGGAGGCAGGCGGGGAGGCAGGAGGGAGGAGGGAGAGGAGGTAGGCGGGGAGGTGGGAGGGAGGAGGGAGAGGAGGGAGGCAAGGAGGCGAGAGGGTGGGGAGGGCACAGACGGGAGGGGGAGGCAGGAGAGAGGGGAGGGGGTTGACGGGAGGGCGCAGACGGGAGGGGGAGGCGGGAAAGAGGAAGAGAGAGGTGGGATGGCGGGGAGGCAGGAGGAGAGGAGGGGGTTAACCCCCAACCTATTGCGCATGCAATAGGTTGGGGGTTATTCCCCTCCCCTATCCTAAGCCCTTAAAGGGCTTTAAATTTTTATTTTATTTTTAAAGATAAAAAAATTAATGTAATTTAATTTTAAAAAGAAAAAAAAGACGAAAAAAATTAATTAACTTAATTTATTTTTAAAAAATAAAAAAAGTTAAAATAAATAAAACTTAAAAAAAATTAATTAAATAAAATTTTAAATATAAAAGGAAATTAATTAATTAAAATAAAATAAAATAAAATAAAATAATTAAAAAAAATACGAAAAAAATAAATTAATTTTATTTAATTTTAAAAATTAAAAATAAATAAAACTTAAAACAATATTTAATTAGAAATTTATTTAATATTTTGAGTTTTATTTTTGATTATTTTTCAGAAAACTATGGCTTCCAGTTTTGGTTCCAAGGTGTCTTTCAAATACCTTGAACATGCTTGGTATTTTATGGAGTGCAAATCAAAGTATTTTTTGGTGATCACTGCAGAGAATGTGTCAAGCGTGAAATATTCTCCAGAGGCAGTAAGAAATGGTGGCATGGTCTCAAACATCAACATTAAAAAAAACAATTTGATAGAAGTTGTGTGCAAAGGAAAGAATGACGAGGTGGTTTACAAGTTACGAGTTACGCACAAGCACTTCTTGAAGCCCTTACCAGATTCAATTGAGGGATCCCAATAATTATGTAGTGCCTTAGAAGCATTGAAGAAAATGTGGGATGCATTTCCAAGTGGTGATGTTGTACCTTCAGCAGAAGTAAGTGCAACAGTAAGTATGCCATCTATAACATGTAACCCTCAAGTTGTACCGCCAATATCTGTGGTGATAACTACGGTAACTCCGGCAAGAGTAACTACAATATCTACGGCAGTAACTACAATATCTCCAACTATACCTACACCATCGACTGCTACAACTACAGGAACAAGAAGGAGTGATCGTGGAGCAGATTCAAGTTCTACAGCTATTCCCAGAAAGAGAGCAAAAATAACTCCTACTCCACATGCAGATCGTTCAAGTGCAGGTTATTTAAAACCAGGCAAAAAATTGGATAGCGATGAACAAGAGTATCCACAAGAAGAAGATACAAGTCTCGAAGACTTTTCTATAAGTGTGGCACTTACATCCTCGAGAGGATGAGGGGTACATTTGGGGATTTTCACAATTCAGTGTGGCCACAATGCTTATTGATCAAGCTTCATTGTTTACAAATCAAAGAAAACTAGATAAGACATTTGCACGCAAATTGTATGAAGATATGAGGAAAACAAGAACTCCAGTTGCCACTAATATCACTCTTCATCCTATGGAGTTTAAGAGACTTCAAGAAGATGATCCTACATTGTCTGATGTCACATTTCAAAAGCGTGTGGACTTTCTGGATGCTTTTGAGAACTTTAGAAGGAGTGACTTTGTTCGTGGAGAGGCTTTGTACCAAAGCCGATATGGGACTGACATAGAGAAGAGATACATGCTAGCAAAGAATAGATTCTTGAAAAGATGCAGGTTTGAGCCCATTGATAAGAAACACTTTTGTGAAGCTTGCAGGATTGCCCTTGATGAGGAAAGAAGAGGAAACTTGCCACAAATTGAGTGGATGGAAAAGTTTCAACGGATCATTTGTCATGTATGCATATTTAACGATGACTCAAAGTACATTCTAGAATCAGAAAGGCTGAATTCTGCTCCATTTAGGTTGAAAAAAAGCTCTTCTCTTTCTAAGATCTTGAAAAGGCAACAGAGTTATGGATGGGCTATGGAAAACCACAAACGGTGAAGGGCAGGAGACCTACATCTGAGTACATGGCAAAGAGGACTCGGTTCTATAGATGCTTGAAAGGTGTTGTAAGCAATATGCAAGGCATACCAAGTAATAAGGTTGAGGCAAAGGATTTGAACACCGCAAGAAGATCCTAAGTGGTGACTGCTTCTTTAGAAAGAAGAGCAAGCATAGCAACTTGGATGAAGTGGTCACCCGAATGATTCAAAGTGAGGCTGCTCTCTCGGCACTATTGTTTTTATTGAAATCTGATGATGAGTTAGCTGGCAAGTCAATTGATGTGGATAAGAAGAAAGCACTTAGCCTAGTTCAACTCCTTGATAAGACATGGCCTAGAAAGTGGTTGGCTTCAATGGATGTAGATGCCACACCAACAAAGGATCTAAGAGCTAAAATGCTAAAGGTTGTTGAGACATAATTTATGGACATCAAGAAAAAGGCCTTGCAGTCCACTGCCCAAGGTAGAGCAATTGTAAATGTCATTGATACCCCCCATCAAATTGAGTTCTTTGACACATATTACAGTTGCACTACCTTCTTTGAAGAGGAAAATGTCAAAGAAGAGGGTAGTGAGAAAAATGTCAAAGACGAGGGTGATGATTCTAGCTTAGGTGATGATGAGGATGAAAGCTCTGCATCCGCGATGACTTACACCAAGAAGAAATATGCACAAAGAATAAGGGTGATCAATTGTCAACTAGAGTCAAGGAGGTTCCACTCATCATACGGGAAGGCTCGCGGCAGCAAGAAGTAGTAGTACAGCACGTCACAGGAAAAGGTAAGGCTAAAGAGGTGGAAGAACTTCCCTTGAAATTAAAAGTGAGGAAGGCACCCTTGATCTTGGGTGAAGGACATGCAAGTGGATCAAGCAAGGAATCCTTACTCAAAGAAGGTATGGATGAGGCAAAGCATGACCAGGAGGAGTTACCAGGAGGCATAGATGGTTCTTCAACCATGACCTTACAGACTCCAAAGCAGCCTACTAGTCAGGAACCTAGTAGCCAGGTCCCTACTCACCAAGAACTTGGCCATGAGACTCTAGAGCAGCCTACTAGTCAGGTGCTTGGAACTGAAGAGCAAACTACTGAGGACCTTGCTACCGAGACTCCAGTCTTAGAGCAACCTATTAGTCAAGACCCTACTAGTCAAGGGCCTGGCATTGAAGATATTGGTAGTGAGTAACATGATGGCTGTCGGCTTTGTAATCACAAGTTTTGAACTTCTATGTAAAGCAAATATCTAATAAAAAGTTTACTACTTTTTTGATTTCTTTACTCTCATTATTGTGTATAAAGATTGTTTATGAGGTCCATTTTATACTTAATGGTGTATTTTAAACTTTATGTCAAATGTATTTTTATAGTTAAGGTTGTTTTTTAATACCAAGTGAGGTGTATATGTACACCACTTACACATAAAAGGATTTATCTACACTACCTTTCTAAGGGGCTTATGAACACCACCTTTCTAAAAGAAATGGTCATAAAGGTGTGTGCACACCACTTATACATAAAGGTGTTTATTTACACCACCTTTCTAAGAGAATTGGTCATCTATTATTGGTCATCTATTGATGTTCTTAGGTGATAGTAGCTCAATTCACAAGAAGTTATGAAGATTTTTATGTAGACCACCTTTGTAAGAGATTTGGTTATGCATTGATGTTCTTAGTACTTAATCATCAAATCTTTTGTTTTGAGTTGTCAAATCTAGTTCAAAAAACAACATTACTAGTATATTCAAAATTTTTGGACTGTTCTTTAGTCCATTTCTCAAATTGGACTTTACACAAGTCCAAAAATTTTGAATAGTGTGTTCCAGGTAGGAAATGAATTTTCTACTCTTAAGCCATGTGATCTTTTTCAGTTGGAAGCCTACAATGCACATGTACAACAGCTGGTTTATAGAGCTGGCATTCTTTTTGACACTGCAGCAAAGCGTCATTACCTGTAAAGTTTATTGCAACGACTTGGAGAAGCAGTCATGACGGTCATCGAAGCGCAGACGAAGATTGTCAACATTGACAATCAACCAACTGAAATCCATAAGACAGTTGTAGATTATACTTTTTCTAACCTATTCCAGATGGTCCAAGTATACATCCGTCGACAATGTACAGAATACACTCTCCCACACAAGCTTAAAAAGGTTGGTATTGTTTCTCCGGCCATATGTGAACAGTTTGTGGGACATCAAAATTTCTGCCCAGATACTCCAGAATGTCTTCATTGCCAGCTACATGCTCCTCCAGCATCCAAAGATGACGACCCTAATGTATATATCCTGATGAATCTTCCTCACCAACAACAACCTTTCCATGTTGATATCGAGATCTCCTCAAGAAGTTCTGATGGAGAGCCCCCAAAAGAATCTCCTCTCCCATAGGTTTTTGCTCCAGCTTTTGATCATAGCAATTCCTGTGGTCACAGCTGAGGTTGTGGCTGACATCCTGGGTTTTCCCATCGAAAATTTCCATCTTTTGATTTACATACATCCGAGGATCTTTTTGATTCTTCCTTTGCTCCTTCTCCAAGTAGAAGATTACCTTTAGTAGATTTCTATTCCGGTCCTTCGGTCTTTCGGCCTCTCCACAGTGTACATGACTCCTCCCCTAACTTTCTTCCTCCTCCTTTTTGGAAATCCCCAGTCACCACTCTCTCTGCCCCTGCTCCTCCGATCCAATCTCCACAATGACCCCTCTGTTTTGACCAATTTGAGAGTCTTGGCATCAGCATTGATGGACTTTGTATTTACCTAACGACGATCACTGACAATTGTGCCAAGCTTTAAAACTCCATCAAATCATTGGATCATAAGGTTGGTGAACATTTGACTTAGTGCAAGCTCTGTACTAAACCAGTTAAAAATGTGTTATCTCTTCAATATTTCTTTTCGTCACCAAGACCAGCAGTGCAAAATCCTATGAAAAATTGGCTGGTAAAAGTTTAGCTCAAACCCTCGGGGGTACCTCCTTATAATTTGATTGCTTTAGTCGACACAGTGTCTAGATTCAGCATTTGCAAATATCGAGCTCTTCCTGCTTCTTCTTGGCAACAACTTGAGACCGAGGATCAGATGCATGGTTTGACAATGGGTGGTGGGCTTATTGCATGCAAGAAGAGCCTTCAGGACATGTTGTTGCATTTGAATATTACCCTTGTAAATGTGGACTCCTAAGAACTCAATCGTTTCCTGACCAAGGGTGATTTTTTTGATGGAAAGGGCCAACCCTTTTGATTTGATGAGATAAATACACAATTTGGAGATGGCGGAGATGTGAATGGACATCCTTGCTGTACACTAGTATGTCATCAATATAAACTAAACAAAAAGAATGATGCTGACTGAATATGGAATCCATGAACTTCTGAAATTCTACAGGAGCGCCAAAAGGGAGTACGTTCCATTGATAGAGTCCCTGAGGAACAACAAATCCTGTCTTATGGCGATCATTAGGATTTAGACCCACTTGCCGCAACCCTACCTTGAGGTCGAACTTCGAGAAGATTGTAGCACCAGAAATTTTTTGCATAAGGTATTCTTTGTTAGGAATCGGATAAGAAACGGACAAAAGACATTTTTTTAGTGGCTTGTAATTCATGACAAGGCGCTTCTTCCCCTCTTCTGCTCGGAGTGTTTACTTACATAGAATGCCACTGCTGCCCACTCAGAGCGGGATGGTTCAATGAGATGCATATCCAAGAGTTCTTGGATTTCTTGGTAGCACAATTGTCGGTCACCTTGGGTAAACCCATATGGACTTTCTTTGAATGGTTTGAAGCTTTCCCGAAGAGGGAGGTCATCTTGATGCTGAAACACTTTCTTGAAAGCTGATGGTGAGTCACTGGTGCAGTCACGAATGAACTTCTATTGCATATCCTGCAATGCTGTCATCATATGAAGCGTATGAACAGTTCGATGGAGCTGCTTACTATTTTCTACTTGGAGGAAGCTGTCGATATAGTCGTCCAGCTCAGCTCCTTGAAGGGGTTGTTGAGCATCTTGAGGAGAAGGCTGTGGGCTAAATGACTCGGCAAGATTTGGAGAGGCATCTGGGGTAGAATCATATTCGGGCGGAGCTTTGACATATTGGAGGTCAACTGGGGAAGAACACTGTCGGACAATCTCTAGGTCCTCTTCAAATGGCTTGAGGACACGCTTGAGAGATTCTCTTGTAGGGATATGTACCAAGATGTTATTTATGGTAAGGACCATCTCTTCAGTGGAAATCCCGGATGGGAGATGTTGGTTGAGAAAAGCATTACCAATGACCAGATCTACCCCTTGGGATTCGAATTGATAGAAACTAATAGTGGTGGAATGCCCAGCAAGAGTGATAGGAATTTTTGATGCATACCTCTTTTATGCAATAAGCCCGCCACCCATTGTCGAACCACGCATTTGATCTTGGGTCTCAATTTGTTGCCAAGAAGAAGCAGGAAGAGCCCGATATTTGCAAATGCTGAATCTAGACCCTGTGTCGACTAAAGTAATCAAATTATAAGGAGGTTCCCCTGGGGTTTTGAGCTGAACTTTTTCCAACCAATTTTTTATAAGATTTCGGACTGTTGGTGCTACTGACGAAAAGAAATCTTGAAGAGATAATATATTTGGTACTGGTTCAGTATAGAGCTTGCACTGAGTCAAATGTTTACCAACCTTACGATCCAATGATTCGACGGAGTTTTGAAGCTTGGCACAATTGTCAGTGATCGTCGTTAGGTGGATACAAAGCCCATCAGTGCTGATGCCAAGACTCTCAAATTGGTCAAAACAGGGGGGTCATTGTGGAGATTGGATCAGACGAGCAGGGGCAAAGCGAGTGGTGACTGGGGATTTCCAAAAAGGAGGAGGAAGAAAGTTAGGGGAGGAGTCATGTACACTGCGGAGAGGCCAAAAGACCAAAGGACCGGAACAAAAATCTGCTGAAGGTAATCTTCTACTTGGAGAAGTAGCAAAGGAAGAATCAAAAAGATCCTCGGACGTATGTAAATCAAAAGATGAAAATTTTCGATGGGAAACTTGAGACCCAGGATCAAATGCGTGGTTCGACAATGGGTGGTGGGCTTATTGCATGCAAGAGGTATGCATCAGAAATTCCTATCACTCTGGCTGGGCATTCCACCACTATTAGTTTCTATCAATTGGAATCCTCAAGCGGGGTGGCTCACCTCAACACGGCTCTCTCTCAGCCTTTAATGGGGAGCTCTCAGTACTCTTTTCCTTCATGCCTTTGTTTGTTCCACCGTTCTCCATCTCTTACGTCATGTTCTTCGTCTTCCCCACTCTTTCCCATCAGCCTCTCATGTTCGTTTGCCGAAATCCCTGATGAGAGCCAAACTAGTGCCTCCGATGCTACTCCTGATCTCTCCCCTGACAAAGTTGAATCTATTAGAGCCCGTGTGTAAGAAGATCCAAGAGAGTACTGAGAGCTCCCCATTAAAGGCTGAGACAGAGCCGGGTTGAGGTTGAGCCACCCCGCTTGAGGATTCCTTATCACAAAGTTTTCCACCCCAAATTGGCTATGGTGATTCGATCCCTCTCTCCCATTTTTCTGCTCCCCGCCCCTTTTCCTTTGCTTCCTCATCTACTGAACTTACGAACAACAAGGCGGCATGGAATATGCCAATGATCAACGCTAATAATATTTACAAGTTCTCTGTGTTCCATTTCAAGGATCTCAAACATGTAAAGGTATCCGAAGTAGTGATCAATGTGGCTGATGAGGGTTCCACTAGCATTTATCTCCCTCTCTTTACTCCCCATGAGATTGATTCTTTTCAGTCTTCTGGATTTAAATATATACATTATGGATGCTTTATCCTAGCTATAGAACTGCTTTTCCGCATGGGTGTAAATGCTACTTGCGTGGTTAGTTTGGTAGATACTCGCCACTATAATATTAAAGATGCCCACATAGGACTCATCTATGGTAGCCTCAATTGAGAGCGTGTTGTACGTTCAGATTAAAGGTTTAGACATGAAGCCAAAATCAGAGCACTATGCCATTCATGTCCGTTCTGTGAATTATTTAGTGTCTCCATTTTGACGCTCTTCCTTTGCCAGAAGAGTGGGAAATGGATTATCAGCAAGTCTTGGACGAAGCCTCCTCCTCTTCCAAAATTCCTATGTTTTAGGTTGAGGATGCTCCAACAAAATCGGTGGTTTGCCATCACACTCCAAGTGAAAAGGGTAAGCGCGTTATGCATTTATCTCTCCCATCAGCCTCTCATGTTTCTATTGCCGGAATCCCTGATGAGAGCCAAACTAGTGCCTCCGATGCTGCTCCTGATCTCTCCCCTTACAAAGTTGAATCTATCAAAGATAGCTTCTCCAGCTCCATCCCGATTTCTTGCTGATGCCAGTCTACAATATCGCCGCTCTACTGTTGTAAATCCGCTTGTACAGTCGCATTCAAATTTTGATAGTATCACTACATCAGCTGATCGCATACATCCAATGATGATGAACCGACCTGTCAAGTGGCCATAGTTTAAAGGATTTCAGGCAACAACTGAAGATGGTTTATTGAAGTCTGTTCATGCCCCTTATGCCCTAACAAACAAAGATGATGATAACATGCTTGTCGAGCAGCAGCAGTTGAATTGGTGCGATTCGCACAACCTTGCTACTCAGGTATGGTTGGATGCTTGCCACTCTGCCCTGTATGATTTACAACTTGCTGTGGGCAAACTAGATCATAGTATTCACACAGTGTTAGATGAGCTCTAGCAATTTCAGAAGGGCCATGCATCCTCTTCAACCCAGTGTGTATATGTGTCATTTCCTCCATCATTACCCCCCTCTTTGGCTAGTCCCCTCACAGAGACCTGCTATCCTTCCAAAGCTCCCAATCTTATGTTTTGGCCCCAATTTTCTGATTCTATTGAGATGGTTGACTCTCGTTATGCAATAGTTGATTCTCCTCTCGGAACGATAGATTGGTGGAGTGACACCCATCACCCAATCTATCGAGCATTTAGCATTGATGAACGGGATATGCTACAAGAGGACATAGATGATCTCCACCAATTCCAACCTCTAGCCCCTCATATGGAAATACCTCCGCCACTTCCCACTTCACCGCCACCTTCTTCACCACCACTCCCGGAATCTCCATTTCCATCTCCGCCAGGTTCTCCCTGAGCTTCCTTCATCAATTCCTTTGGTCCCATTCTCTACATGAACTCTGGAATTTAACCTGAGCCTATGGAAGAAGATCCACCCCAAGCATCTACCTCACAACAGCCCCCTCGGGAGGAATGGCGAGGCAAGCACACATCATTTTTTGGTGGGCCTGGATCCGAATTCGTGAGAGATGAATTCCAGAATCACTTCATTGATGCTGACCTTGATGAGCACATTGATCCGTAGAAACGGCTTCAGCACAAATCCTTCTCTTGTTATATATTAAATATTGATGCTATCTCACCGCAAGCAATGAAGGATATTCTCAAAATATTCTACGGACACATGATGTCACTAGTCATGATCTATAGATGGAATCCAAGAGATGTAGCACTTGAAACCACCAAAGGTTTCACCAGTGCTATTGCTAATTGGTGGGAGTTCTTATCAAATGAATCCAAAGAGCAAATCTTTGCAAGTGTTGATGCCAATCATCAACCTCATGCTCCGGATTCCCTCATAGCCGCAATCTCCAATCAGTTTCTTCCTACTTTCATGGATGATCGTGCCCAAGTAGCAAATGAATTTTCTGCTCTTAAGCTATGTGATCTTTTTCAATTGGAAGCCTACAATGCTCATGTGCAACAGCTGGTTTATAGAGCTGGCATTTTTTTTGACACTGCAGCAAAGCATCATTACTTGTACAGTTTACCGCAACGACTTGGAGAAGCAGTCATGACGGTCATCGAAGCGCAGACGAAGATTGTCAACATTGACAATCAACCGACTGAAATCCATAATACAGTCACAGATTATACTTTTGCTAACCTATTCCAGATGGTCCAAGTATACATCCGTCGACAATGTATAGAATACACTCTCGGGCACAAGCTTAAAAAGGTTGATATTGTTTCTCTGGCCATATGTGAACAGTTTGGCGGACATCAGAATTTCTGCCCTCCAGGTTCTAGTTATGATCGTCCTTCCCGGCATTCCCATTCATCAAAATCTCACCCTTCTAAAGGTTCATGAGGGTCCTCAAGCTTTCCTAAAATTCAAAAGCTTTGATGGCATTGTCGCTACTCTAGACGACCTCAACGTTTTCTTCGCCGTCGCTCCTTCTGACAAAACAATTCTACAGGATGTTTTATATGTGTCAAGAATGGCCATTTTGCTCGTGACTATCATGAGAAACCCCGCAATCCACAACAAAAACAACTGAAAGGTTTCTTCGCAATGGTAGCACACCCCAAACAATGGGAGGTCATTTCCCAAGGTGAGTCTAATGAGTCCCTTCTAGAATGTTCTGAATCAGATACTCTAGAATGTCTTCATTGCCAGCTACATGCTCCTCCAGCATCCGAAGATGACGACCCCAATGTATATAGCCTGATAAATCTTCCTCACCAATGGCAACCTTTCCATGTTGATATCGAGATCTCCTCAGGAAGTTCTGATGGAGAGCCCCCAGAAGAACCTCCTCTCCCAGAGGTTTTTGCTCCACCTTTCGATGGTAGCAATTCCCATGGTCACAGTCGAGGTTGTGGCCGACATCCTGGGTCTTCCCATCAAAAATTTCCATCTTTTAATTTACATACGTTCGAGGATGTTTCTGATTCTTCCTTTGCTCCTTCTCCAAGTAGAAGATTACCTTCATTTGATTTCTATTCGGGTCCTTCGGTCTTTTGGCCTCTCCATAGTGTACATGACTCCTCCCCTAACTTTCTTTCTCTGACAAGGTTGAATCTATCAGAGATTGGGTAGCTTCTATAGCTGGATCCTGATTTCCTGCTGATGCCAGTCTACAATATTGCTGCTCTACTGCTGTAAATCCGCCTATACAGTCACATTCAAATTTTGATAGGAGTATTGCATTAGTTGATCGCATACATCCACCAGTGATGATGCTCTGACCTGTCAGCTAGCCACAGTCTAAAGGATTTCAAGAAACAACTGAAGATGGTTTATTGAACTCTGTTCATGCCCCTTACGCCCTAACAGACAAAGATGATGATAACATGCCTGTTGAGTAGTAGCAGTTGAATTGGTGCAATTCGCACAACCTTGCTACTCAGGTATGTTTGGATGCTTGCCACTCTGCTCTGTATGATTTACAACTTGCTGTGATCAAACTAGATCATAGTCTCCACATAGTGTTAGATGAGCTCCACCAACTTCAGAAGGGCCATGCATCCTCTTCAACCCAGTCTGTATATAAGTCATTTCCTCTGTCATTACCCCCCCCTTCAGCTAGCCCCCTCACAGAGCCCTGCTATCCTTCCAAAGCTTCCAATTTTATGTTTTGGCCCCATTTTTCTGATTCTATCGAGATGGTTGACTCTCCTTATGTAGTAGTTGATTCTCCTCTTGAAACGACAGATTGGTGGGCTGACACCCATCACCCAATCTATCGAGCATTTAGCATTGATGAATGGGATATGCTACAAGAGGACAGAGATGATCTCCGCCAATTCCAACCTCTACCCCCTCATATGGAAATGCCTCCACCACTTCCCACTTCATGCCTCCTTCTCCACCACCGCTCCCAGAATCTCCATTTCCATATCCACCAGGTTCTCCCCAAGCTACCTCTGTTAATTCCTTTGGTCCCATTCTCTACATGAACTCTGGAATTAAACCTGAGCCTATGGAAGAAGATCCACCCCAATCATCTACCTCGCAACAGCCCCCTCAGCAGCAATGGCCAGGCAAGGGCACAGCCTTTTTTGGCAGGCCTGGATCCAAATTCATGAGAGGTGAATTCCACACTCACTTCACTAATGGTGACCTTGATGAGAAGACTGATCTGTAGAAATGGCTTCAGCACAAATCCTTCCCTGGTTATATTTTAAATATTGATGCTATCTCACCACAAGCAATGAAGGATATTCTCAAAATATTCTACGGACACATGATGTCATTAGTCACAATCTATAGATGGAATCCACAAGATGCAGCAGTTGAAACCACCAAAGGTTTCACTGGTGTTATTCCTAATTGGTGGGAGTTCTTATCAGATGAGTCCAAATAATATTTGCAAGTGTTGATGCCAATCATCAACCTAATGCTCCGGATTCCCTCATAGCCACAATCTCCAATCAATTTCTTCCTACTTTCACGGATGATCGTGCCTAGGCAGCAAATGAATTTTTTGCTCTTAACCTATGCGATCTTTTTTAGTTGGAAGCTTACAATGCACATGTGCAATAGCCAGTTTATAGGGCTGGAATTTTTTCTGACACTACAGCAAAGCGTCATTACCTGTACAGTTTACCGCACTAACTTGGAGAAGCAGTCATGACGGTCATCGAAGCACAGATGAAGATTGTCAACATTGACAATCAGCCGACTGAAATCCATAAGACAGTCCCAGATTATAGTTTTGCTAACCTATTCTAGATGGTCCAAGTATACATCCACTGACAACGTATAGAATACGCTCTCTGGCGTAAGCTTAAAAAGGTTGGTATTGTTTCTCCGGCCATATGTGAGCAGTTTGTGGGTCATCATAATTTCTGCCCTCCAGGATCTAGTTATGATCGTCCTTCTCGGCATTCCCATTCATCAAAATCTCGCCCTTCTAAATGTTCATGTGGGTCCTCGAGCTTTCCTAAAAATCCAAAGCTATGATGGCATCGCCGCTACTCTAGATGGCCTCAATGTTTTCTTTGTCACCGCTCCTTTTGACAAAACAAATCTATAGGATGTTTAATATGTGGCAAGGAAGGCCATTTTGCTCGTGACTGTCATGAGAAACCCTGTAATCCACAGCAAAAACAACTGAAAGGTTTCTTTGCAATGGTAGCACACCCCAAACAATGGGAGGTCATTTCCCAAGGTGAGTCTGATGAGTCCTATCTAGAATGTTCTGAATCAGATACTCCAGAATGTCTTTATTGCCAGCTACATGCTCCTCCAACATCCGAAGATGACGACCCCAATGTATATAGCCTGATAAATCTTCCTCACCAACAGCAACCTTTCCATGTTGATATCGAGATCTCCTCAAAAAGTTCTGATGGAGAGCCCCTAGAAGAACCTCCTCTCCCAAAGGTTTTTGCTCCAGCTTTCCATCATAGCAATTCCCGTTGTCACAGCCTAGGTCGCGGCTGAAATCCTGGGTTTTCCCATCAAAATTTTCCATCTTTTGAGTTACATACGTCTGAGGATCTTTCTGATTCTTCCTTTGCTCCTTCCCCAAGTAGAAGATTACCCTTAGAAGATTTCTACTCAGGTCCTTCGATCTTTCGAACTCCCCACAGTGTACATGACTCCTCCCCTAACTTTCTTCCTCCTTACTTTTTGGAAATCTCCAGTTATCACTCTCTCTGCCCCTGCTCCTCCAATCCAATCTCCACAATGACCCCCCCTATTTTGGCCAATTTGAGAGCCTTGGCATCAGCATTGATGGGCTTTGTATCCACCTAATGATGATCATTGACAATTGTGCCAAGCTTCAAAACTCCATCGACTCATTGGATCATAAGGTTGGTGAACATTTGACTCAGTGCAAGCTTTATATTGAACCAGTTCCAAATGTGTTATCTCTTCAAGATTTCTTTTCATCACCAGCACCAGCAGTCCAAAATCCTATGAAAAGTTGGCTGATAAAAGTTTAGCTAAAACCCCTAAGGGTACGTCCTTATAATTTGATTGCTTTAGCCGACACAGGGTCTGGATTCAACATCTGCAAATATCGGGCTCTTCCTGCTTCTTATTGGCAACGACTTCAGACCCAAGATCAGATGCATGGATCAACAATGGTGGCAGGCTTATTGCATGCAAGAGGTATGCATCAAAAATTCCTATCACCCTAGCCGCGGGCATTCCACCACTATTAGTTTCTATCAATTGGAATCCCAAGGGGTAGATCTGGTCATTGGTAATGCTTTTCTCAACCAACATCTCCCATTCGGGTTTTCTACTAAAGAGATGGTCCTTACCATAAACAACATATTGGTACATATTCCTACAAGAGAGTCTCTCAAGTGTGTCCTCAAGCCATTTGAAGAGGACCTAGAGATTGTCTGACATTGTTCTTCCCCAATTGACCTCCAATACGTCGAAGCTCCACCCGAATATGATTCTACTCTAGATGGCTCTCCAAATCCGACCGAGTCATTTAGCCCACAGCCTTCTCCTCAAGATGCTCAACAACCCCTTCAAGGAGCTGAGCTCGACGATTATATCAATAGCCTCCTCTAGGTAGAAAATAGTAAGCAACTCGCCGAACTGTTCATACGCTTCATATGATGACAGCACTGCAGGATATGCAACAGAAGTTCATTCGTGATTGTAGTAGTGACTCACCTTCGGCTTTCAAGAAAGTGTTTCAACATCAAGTCGACCTCCCTCTTCGGGAAAACTCCAAACCATTCAAATAAAGTCCATATGGGTTTACCCAAGCCGACCGACAATTGTGCAACCAAGAAATTTAAGAACTCTTGGATATGGGTCTCATTGAACCGCTCTGAGTGGGTGGCAACGGCATTCTATGTAAATAAACAGTCCAAGAAGAAGAGGGGTAAGAAGCACCTTGTCATAAATTACAAGCCACTAAACAAATGTCTTTCGTCCGTTTCTTATCCAATTCCTAACAAAGAATACCTTATGCAAAAAATTCCTAGTGCTACAATCTTCTCGAAGTTTGACTTGAAGGCAAGGTTCTGGCAAGTGGGTCTTAATCCTAATGATCACCATAAGATAGGATTTGTCATTCCTCAGGGGTTCTATCAATGGAACGTACTCCCCTTCGGGCTCCTGTAGAATTTCAGAAGTTCATGGATTCCATATTCAGTCCGCACCATTCTTTTTGTTTAGTTTATATTGATGACATACTAGTGTACAGCAAGGATGTCCATTCACATCTCCACCATCTCCAAATTGTGTACGATCTCATCAAATCCAAAGGGTTGGCCCTTTCCACCAAAAAAATCACCCTTGGCCAAGAAACGATTGAGTTCTTAGGAGTCCACATCCACAAGGGTAATATTCAAATGCAACAGCATGTCTTGAAAGCCCTTCTTGCATTTCCAGATGAAATCAGGGATTGAACTCAACTCCAAAGGTTCCTGGGATGTTTAAATTATATATCCCCTTTTTATAAGCAGTTGGCCCAAGATCAGCATCTTCTCCAACTCTGTCTCAAAAAAGATGGTCCAACATGCGGTCCACCCCAAACAGAAGTAGTGCAACACATCAAAGAAAAGGTTCAACAACTACCATCTCTCACCATTCCATCAGCCATAGGACAGCTAATAATTGAGACAGATGCATTTGACCATTTTAGGGGAGCAGTCTTACTTGAAAAGACACCCACTAAAGAAGTTGTATGTGCCTATCGGTCAGGAACTTTTCAAGGCACTGAGCTCAATTACCATTCAAGGCACTAAAGAAGTTGTATGTGCCTAAAGAAGTTGTAGTCTACCTCTGAGAGCTCTTGTATCCTCAGGTTTTGCAATATATCTCTAGCTTCCAAGCCTTTTTGCTCCAAACTCCCTTGTTCTCAATTCCTTACTTTCAGTTTTTCCTTCATGCCTTTGTCTGTTCCATGGTTCTCCATCTCTTACGTCTTGTTCTTCACCCCCGATTGGTCCTCCCTGCTGTTACGCACCTCTCCTCCTACCGACTTTCCTATTTACGTCTGTTTCATTCATGCTTCGTCTCCCGATTTCGTCTTCTCCTTACCTCTCGGCATCATCATGGGTTCTCGCTCTTACTCTGTTTAGCTTTCTCTTTTTCAAATCTACGTTCTCCTGTCACCCCATTGTTCCTTCCACACATAACCCATCCTTTTGGTATCAAAGCCTGTGTGTAAGAAGATCCAAGAGAGCACTGAGAGCTCCCCATTAAAGGCAGAGAGAGAGAGCCGTGATGATGTTGAGCCACCCCACTTGAGGATTCCTTATCGCAAAGTTTTCCACCCCAAAATGGCTATGGTGACTTGATCCCTCTCTTCCCATTTTTCTGCTTCCCGCCCTATTTCCTCTACTTCCTCATCTACTAAACTTACGGACAACAAGGCGGCATGGAATATGCCAATGATCAATGCTGATGATAGCTACAAGTTCTCTCCGTTCCATTTCAAAGCTCTCAAACATGTAAAGGTATCCGAAGTAGTGATCAATGTGGCTGATGAGAGTTCCACCGGTGTTTATCTCCCTCTCTTCACTCCCCACGTGATTGATTCTTTTCAGTCTTCTAGATATAAATATATACATTATGGATGCTTTATCCTAGCTATCGAACCACTTTTTTGCATGAGTGTAAATGCTACTTTGCACATGGTTAGTTTGGTAGATACTCGGCACTATAATATTAAAGATGCTCGCATAGGACTCATCCATGGTAGCCTCAATCGAGAGCCTATTTATACAATAGTCTATCCTAACTTCAAGATGTCCCTCACCGACCCCCACTTGTCCATTGCTCTGCATTTGTACGTCCAGATTAAAGGTTTAGCCATGAAGCCAAAATCAGAGCACTGCACCATTCATGTCCGTTCTGTGAATTATTTAGTGTCTACCATTAATCCAGACCCTTTTGGTATCAGAGCCTGCGTGTAAGAAGATCCAAGAGAGCACTGAGAGCTCCCCATTAAAGGCCGAGAGAGAGAGCCATGTTGAGGTTGAGCCGCCCTGCTTGAGGATTCCTTATCACAAAGTTTTCCACCCCAAAATGGCTATGGTGATTTGATCCCTCTCTTCCCGTTGTTTTGCTTCGCACCCTGTTTCCTCTGCTTCCTCATCTACTAAACTTACGGACAACAAGGTGGCATGGAATATGCCAATGATCAACGCTGATGATATTGACAACTTCTCTGCGTTTCATTTCAAAGCTCTCAAACATGTAAAGGTATCCGTAGTGATCAATGTGGTTGATGAGGGTTCCACCGGTGTTTATCTCCCTCTCTTCACTCCCCACGAGATTGATTCTTTTCAGTCTTCGGGATATAAACATATACATTATGGATCCTTTATCCTAGCTATCGAACCGCTTTTTCACATGGGTATAAATGCTACTTGCATGGTTAGTTTGGTAGATACTCGCCACTATAATATTAAAAATGCCCGCATAGGACTCATCCATGGTAGCCTCAATCGAGAGCCTGTGTATACAGTAGTCTATCCTAACTTCTAGATGTCCCTCACGGACCCCCACTTGTTCGCTGCTTTGCATTTGTATGTCCAGATTAAAGGTTTAGCCATGAAGCCAAAATCAGAGCACTGTGCCATTCATGTCCGTGTCCTGTGAATTATTTAGTGTCTACCATTAATCCCGTCCCTCGCCATGTCACTGCTAATAATGAATGTATTATCTACGGCAAACCTAATGCTAAAGTGACCAGGTTCCATTTCGACGCTCTTCCTATGCCAGAAGAGTGCGAAATGGATTATCAGCAAGTCTTGGACGAAGCCTCCTCCTCTTCCAAAAAGCCTATGTTTCAGGTTGAGGATGCTCCGACAAAATCAGTGGTTCGCCATCGCACTCCAAGTGAAAAGGGTAAGCGCATCATGCATTTATCTTTCCCTTCAGCCCCTCATGTTTCTATTGCCAAAATCCCTGATGAGAGCCAAACTAGTGCCTCCGATGCTGCTCCTAATCTCTCCCTTGACAAAGTTGAATCTATCAGAGATTGGGTAGCTTCTACAGCTGCATCCCGATTTCCTGTTGATGCCAATCTATAGTATCGCTGCTCTACTGCCGTAAATCCGCCTATACAGTCGCATTCAAACTTTGATAGTATCACTGCATCAGTTGATCACATACATCCAATGATGATGCTCCCACCTGTCAAGTGGCCACAGTCTAAAGGATTTCAGGCAACAACTGAAGATGGTTTATTGAAGTCTGCTCATGCCCCTTATGCCCTAACAAACAAAGATGACCATAACATGCATGTCGAACAACAGCAGTTGAATTGGTGCCATTCGCACAACCTTGCTACTCAGGTATGTTTGGATGCTTGCCACTCTGCCCTGTATGATTTACAACTTCCTGTGAGCAAACTAGATCATAGTATCCACATAGTGTTAGATGAGCTGCACCAACTTCAGAAGGGCCATGCATCCTCTTCAACCCAGTTTGTGTATATGTCATGTCCTCTGCCATTTACCCCCTCTTCGGCTAGCCCCCTCATAGAGCCCTGCTATCCTTCCAAAGCTCCCAGTCTTATGTTTTGGCCCCATTTTCTGATTCTATCGAGATGGTTGACTCTCCTTATGCAGAGTTGATTCTCCTCTCGAAATGATAGGTTGGTGGGCTGACACCCATCACCCAATCTATCGAGCATTTAGCATTGATGAATGGGATATGCTACAAGAGGACATAGATTATCTCCACCAATTCCAACCTCTACCCCCTCATATGGAAATACCTTCGCCACTTCCCACTTCAGTGCCTCCTTCTCCACCATCGCTCCCAGAATCTCCATTTCCATCTCCACCAGGTTCTCCCCGAGCTTCTCCCCAAGCTTCCTCTGGTCCCATTCTCTACATGAACTTTGGAATTAAACCTGAGCCTATGGAAGAAGATCCACCCCAAGCATCTACCTCCCAACAGCCCCCTCAGCAGCAATGGCGAGGCAAGCACACAACCTTTTTTGGCGGGCCTGGATTCGAATTCATGAGAGGTGAATTCCAGACTCACTTCATGAATGGTGACCTTGATGAGTAGACTGATCTGCAGAAACGGCTTCAGCACAAATCCTTCCCTGGTTATATTTTAAATATTGATGTTATCTCACCACAGGCAAAGAAGGATATTCTCAAAATATTCTACGAACGCATGATGTCATTAGTCACAATCTATAGATGGAATCCATGGCATGCAACAATTGAAACCACCAATCACCGGTGTTATTGCTAATTGGTGGGAGTTCTTATCAGATGAATCCAAAGAGCAAATCTTTGCAAGTGTTGATGCCAATCATCAACCTAATGCTCCGGATTTACTCATAGCCGCAATCTCCAATCAATTTCTTCCTACTTTCACAGATGATCGTGCCCAAGCAACAAATAAATTTTCTACTCTTAAGCTATGCGATCTTTTTTAGTTGGAAGCTTACAATGCACATGTGCAACAACTAGTTTATAGAGCTGGCATTTTTTCTGACACTGCAACAAAGCGTCATTACCTGTACAGTTTACCGCACCAACTTGGAGAAGCAGTCATGACAGTCACCGAAGTGTAGACGAAGATTGTCAACATTGACAATCAGCTGATTGAAATCCATAAGATAGTCGCTGATTATACTTTTGCTAACCTATTCCAGATGGTCCAAGTATACATCCACCGACAATGTACAGAATACAGTCTTCGACATAACCTTAAAAAGGTTGGTATTGTTTCTCCGACCATATGTGAGAAATTTGTGGGTCATCAGAATTTCTGCCCTCAAGGATCTAGTTATGATCTTCCTTCTCGGCATTCCCATTCATCAAAATCTTGCCCTTCTAAATGTTCATGTGGGTCCTCGAGCTTTCCTAAAATTAGAAAGCTCCGATGGCATCGCTGCTACTCTACACGGCCTCCACATTTTCTTCATCACCGCTCCTTTCGACAAAACAAATCTACAAGATGTTTTATATGTGGCAAGAAAGGCCATTTTGCTCGTGACTGTCATGAGAAACCCCGCAATCCACAACAAAAACAACTGAAAGGTTTCTTCGCAATGGTAGCACACCCCGAACAATGGGAAGTCATTTCCCAACATGAGTCTGATGAGTCCCTTCTAGAATGTTCTGAATCAAGTACTCCAGAATGTCTTCATTGCCAGCTACATGCTCCTCTAGCATCCGAAGATGACAACCCCAATGTATATAGCCTGATGAATCTTCCTCACCAATGACAACCTTTCCATGTTGATATCAAGATCTCCTCAATTAGTTCTGATGGAGAGCCCCCAGAAGAACCTCTTCTCCTACAGGTTTTCACTCCAACTATAGGTCGTAGCAATTCTCATGGTCACAGCCGAGGTCGCGGCCGACGACATCGTGGGTTTTCCCATCGAAATTTTCCATCTTTTGATTTACATACATCCGAGGATCTTTTTGATTCTTCCTTTGCTCCTTCCCCAAGTAGAAGATTACCTTCAGCAAATTTCTATTCAAGTCCTTTGATCTTTCGAACTCCCCACAATGTACATGACTCCTCCCCTAACTTTCTTCCTCCTCCTTTTTGGAAATCTCCAGTCACCACTCTCTCTGCCCCTACTCCTCCGATCCAATCTCCACAATGACCCCCCTATTTTGACCAATTTGAGAGCCTTGGCATTAGCATTGATGGGCTTCATATCCACCTAACGATGATCACTGACAATTGTGCCAAGCTTCAAAACTCCATTGACTCATTGGATCGTAAGGTTGGTGAACATTCGACTCAGTGCAACCTTTATACTAAACAAGTTCCAAATGTGTTCTCTTCAAGCTTTCTTTTCATCACCAGCACCAGCAGTCCGAAATCCTATGAAAAGTTGGCTGATAAAAGTTCAACTAAAACCCCTAGGGGTACCTCCTTATAATTTTATTGCTTCAGTCAACACAGGATCTGGATTCAACATCTGCAAATATCGGGCTCTTCCTGCTTCTTATTGGCAACAACTTAAGACCCAGGATCAGATGCATGGATCGACAATGGGTGGCGGGCTTATTGCATGCAAGAGGTATGCATCAGAAATTCCTATCACCCTGGGCCGGGCATTCCACCACTATTAGTTTCTATTAATTGGAATCCCAAGGGGTAGATCTAGTCATTAGTACTGCTTTTCTCAACCAACATCTCCCATTCGGGTTTTCTACTAAAGAGATGGTCCTTACCATAAAAAACATATTGGTACATATCCCTGCAAGAGAATCTCTCAAGCGTGTCCTCAAGCCGTTTGAAGAGGATGAGATTGTCCAACAGTGTTCTTCCTCAGTTGACCTCCAATATGTCGAAGCTTTGCCCAAATATTATTCTACTTCAGATGCCTCTCCAAATCTGGCCGAGTCATTTAGCCCACAGCCTTCTCCTCAAGATGCTCAACAACCCCTTCAAGGAGCTGAGCTCGATGACTACATACGCTTCATATGATGACAGCGCTACAAGATATGCAATAGAAGTTCATTCGTGATTACAGTAGTGACTCACCTTTCGCTTTCAAGAAAGTGTTTCAGCATCAAGTCGACCTCCCTCTTTGGGAAAACTCCAAACCATATTGATCACTACTCTAGATGCCTCTCCAAATACGCCCGAGTCATTTAGCCCACAGCCTTCTCCTCAAGATGCTCAACAACCCCTTCGATGACTATATCAACAACCTCCTCCAAGTAGAAAATAGTAAGCAGCTATGCCGAACTGCTCATACACTTCATATGATGACACCACTATAGGATATGCAATAGAAGTTCATTCGTGATTGCAGTAGTGACTCACCTTCGGCTTTCAAGAAAGTGTTTCAGCATCAAGTTGACCTCCCTCTTTGGGAAAACTCCAAACCCTCATCTCGTTGGTTGCAAAAGGCATTACCAATGACTAGATCTATGTTCTCCTATCACCCCATTGTTCCTTCCACCCATCGCCCATAATTTTGGTATCAGAGCCTACATGTAAGAAGATCCAAGAGAGCACTAAGAGCTCCCCGTTAAAGGCCGAGAGAGAGAGCTGTGTTGAGTTTGAGCCACCCCGCTTGAGGATTCCTTATCGCAAAGTTTTCCACCCCCAAAATGGCTATGGTGACTTGATCCCTCTCTTCCCATTTTTCTGCTTCCCGCCCTGTTTCCTCTACTTCCTCATCTACTAAACTTACGGACAACAAGGCGGCATGGAATATGCCAATGATCAATGCTGATGATAGCTACAAGTTCTCTGCGTTCCATTTCAAAGCTCTCAAACAGTAAAGGTATCCGAAGTAGTGATCAATGTGGCTGATGAGGGTTCCACCGGTGTTTATCTCCCTCTCTTCACTCCCCACGCGATTGATTCTTTTTAGTCTTCTGGATATAAATATATACATTATGGATGCTTTATCCTAGCTATCGAACCGCTTTTTTGCATGGGTGTAAATGCTACTTGCATGGTTAGTTTGGTAGATACTCACCACTGTAATATTAAAGATGCCCGCATAGGACTCATCCATGGTAGCCTCAATCGAGAGCCTGTTTATATAGTAGTCTATCCTAATTTAAAGATGTCCCTCATGGACCCTCACTTGTCCAGTGCTCTGTGTTTGTACGTCCAGGTTCCATTTTGACACTGTTCCTATGCCAGAAGAGTGGGAAATGGATTATCAGCAAGTCTTGGACGAAGCCTCCTCCTCTTCCAAAAAGCCTATGTTTTAGGTTGAGGATGCTCCAACAAAATCTATGGTTCGCCGTCGCACTCCAAGTGAAAAGGGTAAGCGCGTCGTGCATTTATCTTTCCCATCAGCCTCTCATGTTTCTATTGCCGTAATCCCTGATAAGAGTCGATCTAGTGCCATCGATGTTGCTCCTGATCTCTCCCCTAACAAAGTTGAATCTATCAGAGATTGGGTAGCTTCTAGAGCTGCATCCTGATTTCCTGTTGATGCCAATCTATAGTATCGCCGCTCTACTGCTATAAATCCGCCTATACAGTCACATTCAAATTTTGATAGTATCACTGCATCAGTTGATCACATACATCCAATGATGATGCTCCCACCTCTCAAGTGGCCACAGTCTAAAGGATTTCAGGAAACAACTGAAGATGGTTTATTGAAGTATGTTCATGCCCCTTATGCCCTAACAAACAAAGATGACCATAATATGCCTGTCGAACAGCAGAAGTTGAATTGGTGCAATTCGCACAACCTTGCTACTCTGGTATGTTCGGATGCTTGCCACTCTGCCCTGTATGATTTACAACTTGTTGTGGGCAAACTACATCATAGTATCCACATAGTGTTAGATGAGCTCCACCAACTTCAGAAGGGCCATGCATCCTCTTCAACCCAGTTTGTGTATGTCATTTCCTCTTCCATTTACCCCCTCTCAATGTATATAGCCCAATGTATATAGCCTGATGAATCTTCCTCACCAATGACAACCTTTCCATGTTGATATCGAGATCTCCTCAGGTAGTTCTGATGGAGAGCCCCCAGAATAACCTCCTCTCCTAGAGGTTTTTGCTCCAGCTTTTGGTCGTAGCAATTCCCGTGGTCATAGCTAAAGTCGCGGCCAACATCCTGGGTTTTCCCATCGAAAATTTCCATCTTTTGATTTACATATGTCCGAGCATCTTTCTGATTCTTCCTTTTCTCCTTCCCCAAGTAGAAGATTTCCTTCAATAGATTCCTATTCAGGTCCTTTGATCTTTCGAACTCCCGATAGTGTAAATGACTCCTCCCCTAACTTTCTTCCTCCTCCTTTCTAGAAATCTCCAGTCACCACTCTCTCTGCCCCTACTCCTTCGATCCAATCTCCACAATGACCCCCCTATTTTGACCAATTTGAGAGCCTTGGCATCAGCATTGATGGGCTTCGTATCCACCTAACGACTATCACTGACAATTGTGCCAAGCTTCAAAACTCCATCGACTCATTGGATCGTAAGGTTGGTGAACATTTGACTCAGTCCAAGCTTTATACTGAACCAGTTCCAAATGTGTTATCTCTTCAACATTTCTTTTCATCACCAGCACTAGCAGTCCGAAATCCTATGAAAAGGTGGCTGATAAAAGTTCAGCTAACACCCTCGGGGGTACCTCCTTATAATTTGATTGCTTTAGTCAACACAGGGTCTAGATTTAACATCTGCAAATATCGGGCTCTTCCTGCTTCTTATTGGCAACAACTTGAGACCCAGGATCAGATGCATGGATCGACAATGGGTGGCGGGCTTATTGCATGCAAGAGGTATGCATCAGAAATTCCTATCACCCTGGCCGGGCATTCCACCACTATTAGTTTCTATCAATTGGAATCCCAAGGGGTAGATTTGGTCATTGGTAATGCTTTTCTCAACCAACATCTCCCATTCGGGTTTTCTACTAAAGTGATGGTCCTTATTATAAAAAACATATTAGTACATATCCCTGCAAGAGAATCTCTCAAGCGTGTCCTCAAGCCATTTGAAGAGGACCTAGAGATTGTTCGACAGTGTTCTTCCCCAGTTGACCTCCAATATGTCAAAGCTCCGCCCGAATATGATTCTACTCTAGATGCCTCTCCAAATAAGACCGATTCAGTTAGTAGCCCACAGCCTTCTCCTCAAGATTCTCAACAACCCCTTCAAGGAGCTAAGCTGGATGACTATATCAACAGCCTCCTCCAGGTAGAAAATAGTAAGTAGCTCCGTCGAACTGTTCATATGCTTCATATGATGATAGCACTGCAGGATTCTTGCCATGGAGCTAACACTCATACATGGTGAAGAATTCCTGCCATCCAGCTAATCGACCACGTTCGATTTGCTTATCAATGTTGTCGGTGCGAATAGTGAATTGTTTGTTGAGGATAAACAGCTCAAGCTTTTAAATGGTGCATTTGACAGCCAAGATCTCCTTTTTAGTAGAATGATAATTACATTTAGTGCCTTGGAATGTGCTTGAGCAAAAAGCACAGATAATTTTTGTGGAAGCAGTTTTCTCCAATAAGACAGCACCCCAGAATTGATGAGATGCATAAGTCTCGATGATCAGATCTACATTTAGTGAGGGGATATTAAGAGTAGGCAAGTGTTGCACTTTGTCCTTGATATGCTATACTGCTTCAAATTGGGTTGGACCCCATATAGGCCCACTCTTTTGCAAACACAACTGGAGTTGGTAGCGATCTTTGGCAAGTTGCTCATAGAAAGGGGCGATGTGGTTGAGGCAGCCTAGAAAGCACTAGAGCTGGGTACGATCGCGAATTTTTGCAAGGAATGCAAGCAAAGCACGACTATATCAATAGCCTCTTCCAGGTAAAAAATAGTAAGCAGCTCCGCCGAACTGTTCATATGCTTCATATGATGAGAGCACTGCAGGATTCCTGCCATGGAGCTAACAGTCATACATGGTGAAGAATTCCTGCCATCGAGCTAACCGACCACGTCCGATTTGTTTATCAATCTTGCGCATGCAGAAGGTCTTGAAATTCAGGTTGTCGGTGCGAATAGTGAACTGTTTGTTGAGGATAAACAGCTCAAGCTTTTGAATGGTGCATTTGACAGCCAAGATCTCCTTTTCAGTAGAATGATAATTACATTCACTACCTTGGAATGTGCCTGAGCGAAAAGCACAGATAATTTCCGTGGAAGCAGTTTTCTCCAATAAGACAGCACCCTAGAATTGATCAGATGCATTAGTCTCGATGATCAGATCTGCATTTAGTGAGGGGATATTAAGAGTAGGCAAGTGTTGCACTTTTTCCTTGATATGTTATACTGCTTTAGGGACCCCATATAGGCCAATTCTTTTGCAAACACAACTGGAGTTGGTAGCCATCTTTGGCAAGCTACTCATAGAAAGAGGCAATGTGGTTGAGGTAGCTTAGAAAGCGCTGGAGCTGGCTACGATTGCAAATTTCTGCAGGAAATGCAAGCAAAGCTTTAAGGACATGATCTTGCATTTGTAGCATGCCTTTGTGAATATGGACACCAAGGAACTCAATAGTCTCTGTGCCTATTGTTATCTTTTTGGCAGAGACTACTAACCCATGTTGTCGGAGGAGATCATAGATAATATGGAGATGGGAGAGATGAGAATGTACATCCTTATTGTAAACCAAGATGTCATCTATATATACAAGACAAAATGCATGGTGAGGGCTAAAGATGGAGTCCATGAACCGTTGAAACTCAACAGGAGCAGTCGTAAGCCCAAAGGGTAGTACATTCCACTGATAGATCCCTTGGGGAACCACAAAGCCAGTTTTGTGGCGATCTTCGGTTAATAGGCTGATGCCTAAATCCTACTTTCAAATCAAACATTGAAAAGACCGTGGCCCCACTAATCTTTTGCATCAAATGCTCCATGTTTGCAAGAGGATAAGAAAGAGATACCAGACATTTGTTGAGAGGCTTATAGCTAATTACCAATCGTTTCTTGCCTCGCTTTTGCTCAGAGTGTTTGTTGAGGTAGAAAGTGGCGGCAGCCCATTCTGAGCGGGAAGGGGCGATCAAGCCTACTTGGAGGAGCTCTTCAATTTCTTGATTACAGAGAAACCTATCTTGCTGGGTAAATCCATAGGGGCTTTCCTTAAAAGGTTTAGCTCCTTCGCATAAAGGAAGTGATACATGATGCTAGAAGATATTTTGGAATGTTGTTGGAGACTCAGTGCTGCAATCAGAGATGAACTTTTCTTTCATTTGTTGGAGGGAGACCAGCATGAACATAGCATGGGATTATGTGCGTACAGTCTTTGCCTCATCATCTTTGATCATCTAGACAATAAAAGCATCGAGCTCGCTGCCCTCTAGAGGTCGTTGAGAGTCATCTGCAGTTACCAAGGGAGATGCTGTGGGTGTGAGAAACTCATCTGGTGGAGGCATGAAAGGGGAGAGTGGTTCACAACTCTTAACAATCTAAAAATCTTCAGCCAAGGGTTTCAAAACCTTGTGAACCTTCTCACGTGCCGAAATATACACAGTCTTACTATCAATCATCAGCATCATGTGATACGTTGGGAACCCAAATGGTAAATGGCGATTCAGAAAATCATTGCCGATGACCAGATCAATGCCTTGAGATTCAAGTTGATAAAAACTGATTGTAGTGTCATGACCTCAGAGCATGATAGGAATATCTGGGGCAAATCGCTTACAAGCAACAACTCCACCACCCATTGTAGAGCCTTGCATTTGGTCAACAGGTTGGAGAGGATGCCAACAATATGAGGGAAGGGCATGATATTTACAAACATTAAAACTGGAACCAGTGTCTACCAGAGCTATTAGAGTATAAGGAACCATACCAAGGACACAAATACGGACTCTAAATGAGCTTCTGTTGCATATCCTACAGTGCTATCATCATATGAAGCGTATGAATAGTTCCGCGGAGCTACTTATTGTTTTCTACCTGGAGGAGGCTATTGATATAGTCATCGAGCTCAGCTCCTTGAAGGGGTTGTTGAGTATCTTGAGGAGAAGGCTCTGGGCTAAATGACTTGGCCCGATTTGGAGAGGCATCTGGAGTAAAATCATACTCAGTTGGAGCTTCGACATATTGGAGGTCAACTGGGGAAGAACACTGTCAGACAATCTCTAGGTCCTCTTCAAATGGGTTGAGGACACACTTGAGAGATTCTCTTGTAGGGATATGTACCAATATGTTTTTTATGGTAAGGACCATCTCTTTAGTAGAAGACCCGAATGGGAGATGTTGGTCAAGAAAAGCATTACCAATGACTAGATCTACCCCTTGGGATTCCAATTGATAGAAACTAATAGTGGTGGAATGCCCGGCCAGGGTGATAGGAGTTTCTGATGCATACCTCTTGCATGCAATAAGCCCGCCACCCATTGTCGATCCACACATCTGATCCTGGGTCTCAAGTTGTTGCCAATAAGAAGCAGGAAGAGCCCGATATTTGCAGATGTTGAATCCAGACCCTGTGTCGACTAAAGCAATCAAATTATAAGGAGGTACCCCAGGGGTACTGAACTTTTATCAGCTAACTTTTCATAGGATTTCGGACTGCTGGTGCTGATGATGAAAATAAATCTTGAAGAAATAACACATTTGGAACTGGTTCAGTATAAAGCTTGCACTGAGTCGAATGTTCACCAACCTTATGATCCAATGAGTTGATGGAGTTTTGAAGCTTGGCACAATTGTCAGTGATCGTCGTTAGGTGGATACGAAGCCCATCAATGCTGATGCTAAGGCTCTCAAATTGGTCAACATAGGGGGGTCGCTGTGGAGATTGGATCGGAGGAGCAGGGGCAGAGAGAGTGGTGACTAGAGATTTCCAAAAAGGAGGAGGAAGAAAGTTAGGGGAGGAGTCATGTACAATATGGGGAGTTCGAAAGATCGAAGGACCTAAATAGAAATCTACTAAAGGTAATCTTCTACTTGGGGAAGGAGCAAAGGAAGAATCAGAAAGATCCTCAAACGTATGTAAATCAAAAGATGGAAATTTTTAATGGGAAAACCCAGGATGTCGGCCACGACCTCAGCTGTGACCATGGGAATTGCTATGACCGAAAGCTAGAGCAAAAACCTCTAGGAGAGGAGGTTCTTCTGGGGGCTCTCCATCAGAACTACCTGAGAAGATCTCGATATCAACATGGAAAGGTTGTCATTGGTGAGGAAGATTCATCAAGCTATATACATTGGGATCGTCATCTTCGGATGAGCATGTAGCTGGCAATGAAGACATTCTGGAGTATCTGATTTAGAACATTCTAGAAGGGACTCATCGGACTCACCTTGGGAAATGACTTCCCATAACACCTTTTTCATTAATTTTGGACTTTTTCTGTTGTTTTTGGATGAAGCCCAAAAATCCTTCCTAAATGAAAAGTTTACTTTGTGAAAATATCCTTCCCAAATCAAAATTTTACTTTCTGAAAATATTCTTCCCAAATCAAAAGTTCACTTTGTGGCACTATCATATTCACATAAAAATCTTGTTTTTTCAATCTATACTTTTGCACCAACATGCAAGAATTTAAAATAATCCTATTTTATAAATTCTAAGTTATTTGTTAATTTAGATATTTTTAATTATTTTCCTTGATGTGATAAATTTATAAATCCATGAAAGGAGACTTAAATATTTCATGTAAATAACATTGTCACTCGCAATATGCACAAAATTTTTAAAACTTTTAATAAATAGAAAAAAGACATGATGCCATAAGACCCAAGTTTTGTATTGAACCAAAGAATTATAATAGCAATTATAGCTATCATTATATGCTTACATTGAGAGATGTTGCTCTCAGCTGGAGTCTTTGTATAAAATGATATAGATTGAACATATGTTTACAATTCAACTTGTTGCTCTTAAAGAGCCTCAATTCATGCCATCTACATAATTTGACTCCCCATTGTCTTATTGCTCAATGTGATAGTCCCTTGCCAAATGCCATCTGCATTAACTCCCACTTGTCTTGCCAAGCCTTGCCCCTTGGGTGCATTGACTCCCCATTGTCTTATTGCTCAATGTGACAGTCCCTTGCCAGGTGCCATCTGCATTAACTCCCTATTGTCTTGCCAAGCCTTGACCCTTGGGTGACATCTAGTGCATATTTTGACTCTCATTTGACATAGGCGGTGATGACTCTGATTATAATTGTCAATTGGCTTCTTGCCTAGTACCCAAATAAAATCCTTCAATGGACTTCAATACAAAGCTTTAATCATGGACATTCTTCAATTGCGTTGACTCCTTTTACTTCCTCCATGGCGAGCATCCTTAAAAATTTGTGTATATGCAAAATACTCTGCTATGGTATTTTTATTTTTCCTTCTACCTCATTTCCCATGTGCTTCTTTGATTTCTTTGCCCTTGAATGCCAAGACACTATGATTGTCTTCGTCGAAACTTATGAGACTGCTTCATCATTTGGGACCCACTCCTTCATTGTACAATTAGTATACAATGTGTTGTTATCCATATTCTCCTTCCTGCCCTTTGGCTCATACCATACTGCTGTAAATGTTGTAGCTCTCCCTTGATCATCTCTTTACTTCACATTCATCATCCGATGGCCGAACCACAACAAAACAATCGACCTCTATATCTACTTGTAGCATAAACTCTCTCTTCTTCAGTCCACAATATGGACATGGGAGTAATGATACAAATTCATTTTCAAAGATTGGAACTGGGCACAAATCGTTATGAACATTTGGCCAAAACATATTGCATTCTTCCTTGACATCCTTTGAGCCTCGCATTCTCTCAAGGTCCTTTATTAATTTTCTGTCTTGTTAATTACAGTGGTAGTGTGTTCTCTCCAAGTAGGCTTCAAATCAGGATATCTCCAAAGCATTTCCTCTTTGTATGTAATAAATGCCTTTAATCCTTCTATTTCACAGCTAGACCTCTCATTGAATTCTTGTATAGGAGCCCATGTTGGATACCTTTCCTTGCTGGGAATGGACGTTAAGAGACTGTAAGGTTCTTCAAGTTCCCATTTTGTATCATGAGAATACTGTTGCCATTGCATTACGGGTTTTTCATCTTAAAAAAAAAAACAAAAGTAGTGTGGATTGATATGACCTATCAATGCATCACCACCTGTTTGTATGAAAGGTAGAATGAAGCTCTTCCAATCATACATTCTTTCGAGCCTCTCACATACTGTACTTTCCTTACGACCACCAACTTGCCTGCCACATCCTCTTACCAAGTCATCTATTGTCTCCACATCCTTGCATTTAAGCTCTCTTGAGACTGTGCTAAAAACTTGATCAATATCCTCATGTGTATGCCCAACATACAAAAATCCACATTCGACCTCATTGAAGATTCGATGAGCAACTAGCATGGAGCAGAATGCAAATATGAGTACATTCTTATTTTCTCGCGAGCAATTATCAGCTTGTATTCTCAAAGTCGGTGGTAGGCAACCTTTTTCTGCATGTACATTGCGAATTGCCTTCATAATAGATGTTACAACTTGATTGCTATCATGTAGATGCAAGGAATCAATCCATATATCTGCAAAGAACTTAATTCCATGCACTAACACTCCATAGAGATGTGTCTTTAGAAAGTGCTTTCCTTGTAATTTAGGTGAAGTGGCAACAAAATGAGGCAATGTTGTTGTATTCTCATCCATGCCATCTACAATAAGGCACATGTAGTCATCAAGATTTGAAATAGCTTACTCCTTCCAAAATGCATATTTTTGTCTGGAATGTTGAATAAGGTCATGATGAGATTTTCGGTTTTTTTCGTATAATTCCCTTTGATTTGGACATGTTGCACTCTCAATCGCTCGCTTTAAATCATCACAGACATTGCACTTTGACATTTTTTGCCTCCTTGGGATTTTAACATATCCAAAGTTCTTCTTCCAAAGAGTATACAAAGTATGAGAAGAAGCTATGGCATCCCCTCTTTGCCTTTGCTTTTTTGCAATAGAGTCAAATACTTCGAGCTTTGTCAAGCCCATTGGAAGGTGCATTTCACTGATCACATCACCGTTAGGGAGTTTGGTAGATATATGGGGTTGAGGTAAAGCATTTTCATGTATGAAGTCTTGCAAAATTGCTGCTACCCTGACAGTTGAGATTCTTGATTTGGACCTTCCTCTATTACCGTGAATGCTAAATTTTTGCCGCCCTTTGCCTTGGTGACTAAATCCCAATATGTACCATGGGATAATCTAGTAATATTGCAATATGCCTTATTGCAAATCTTTTTTCCATTTATGAGAGGTTTTACATTTTGTCTTGAACTTAGCCTTTTATTGCCATTCTGAAGAAAGCAAGAGAGACTTGTGAGAAGGTATTCATTTCTTCTGCTTCCTCTTCTTTGCCACATGTGTCCTCTACATTCCCTGATGTCTACAAGATCAATGAAGCGCATACATCTTCGCTTGCAACATAGATATCCCAATGCATTTAACATGTTCTCCTCCTTCATTACTCTAGACTTCCTCTTTGGTTGCTTTTGTGGATCTACCTGGATTCGCTTTCTCTTCATGCATATGTATGACCGTTTTCGTTCCTCATGCATGTTGTTATCTGTATTTATGCACTTCTTCTCCTCACATTTGTTTGTAACCAAGCATCCATGATTGGTCATTGCATCCTTGGCCATATCACAATCAAAGTTAAATATTGAATAATCCTCTGTTGATCTCATCCTCGGTTTTAACATACACTTAGGACCATTCAATGAATTCAATATTCTATGATAGTATTGAGAACCTTGAAACTCTTCCACTCCTGAGAGAACATCGCTCATTGGGACATCTTGCATGGCTTTCACAAATCCACAAGCTTGATTGACACCAAGTTTGTTAATATGCATGAACTCATCCACACTTGACAAGACATCGCTATTGAAACCTGCATCAACGTTTTCTTCATCGCTGCTCCTTCTAACAAAAAAAATTTACAGGAAGTTTTATATGTGGCAAGAAAGGCCATTTTGCTCGTAACTGTCATGAGAAACCCTGCAATCCACAACAAAAACAACTGAAAGGTATCTTGGCAATGGTAGCACACCCCGAACAATGGGAAGTCATTTCCCAAGGTGAGTCTGATGAGTCCCTTTTAGAATGTTCTGAATCAGATACTCCAGAATGTCTTCATTGCCAGCTACATGCTCCTCCAGCATCCGAAGATGACGGCCCCAATGTATATAGCCTGATGAATCTTCCTCACCAACGACAACCTTTCCATGTTGATATCGACATCTCCTCAGGTAGGTCTGATGGAGAGCCCCCAGAAGGACCTCCTCTCCCAGAGGTTTTTTATCTAGCTTTTGGTCGTAGCAATTCCCATGGTCCCAACCAAGGTCGCGGCCGACATCCTAGGTTTTCCCATTGAAATTTTCCATCTTTTGATTTACATACATCCGAGGATCTTTCTAATTATTCCTCTGCTCCTTCCCCAAGTAGAAGATAACTCATCCATGGAAGCCTCAATCGAGAGCCTCTTTATATAGTAGTCTATCCCAACTTCAAGATGTCCCTCATGGACCCCCACTTGTCCACTGCTCTGCATTTGTACGTCTAGATTAAAGGTTTAGCCATGAAGCCATAATCAGAGCACTGTGCCATTCATGTCCGTTCTGTGAATTATTTAGTGTCTACCATTAATCTCCTAATGATGATCAGTGACAATTGTGCCAAGCTTCAAAACTCCATCGACTCATTGGATCGTAAGGTTGGTGAACATTTGGCTCAGTGCAAGCTTTATACTAAACCGGTTCCAAATGTGTTATCTCTTCAAGATTTCTTTTTGTCACCAGCACCAGCAGTCCGAAATCCTATGAAAAGTTGGCTGATAAAAGTTCAACTAAAACCCCCGGGGGTACCTGCTTATAATTTGATTGCTTTAGTCGACATAGGGTCTGGATTCAACATCTGCAAATATCGAGCTCTTCCTGCTTCTTATTGGCAACAACTTGAGTCCTAGGACCAGATGCGTGAATCGATAATGGTGGCAGGCTTATTACATGCAAGAGGTTTGCATCAGAAATTCCTATCACCCTGGCCGGGCATTCCACCACTATTAGTTTCTATCAATTGGAATCCCAAGGGGTAGATCTGGTCATTGGTAATGCTTTGCTCGACCAACATCTCCCATTCAGGTTTTCTACTAAAGCGATGGTCCTTACCATAAGAAACATATTGGTACATATCCCTGCAAGAGAATCTCTCAAGCATGTCCTCAAGCCATTTGAAGAGGACCTAGAGATTGTCTGACAGTGTTCTTCCCCAGTTGACCTCCAATATTCGAAGCTCCGCCCGAATATGATTCTACTCCATATGCCTCTCCAAATTGGACTGAGTCATTTAGCCCATAGCCTTCTCCTCAACATTCTCAACAACCCCTTCAAGGAGCTAAGCTTGACGACTATATCAACAGCCTCCTCCAGGTAGAAAACTATAAGCAGCTCGGCCGAACTATTCATACGCTTCATATGATGACAGCACTGCAGGATTCCTGCCATCGAGCTAATAGTCATACATGGTGAAGAATTCCTGCCATCGAGCTAACCGACCACGTCCAATTTGCTTATCAATCTTGTGCATGCAGAAGGTCTTGAAATTCTGGCACGTTTGACAGCCAAGATCTCCTTTTTAGTAGAATGATAATTACATTTAGCGCCTTGGAATGTGCTTGAGCGAAAAGCACATATAATTTTTGTGGAAACAATTTTCTCCAATAAGACAGCACCCCAGAATTGATCAGATGGATCAGTCTCGATGATCAGATCTGCATTTAGTGAGGGGATATTAAGAGTAGGCAAGTGTTGCACTTTGTCCTTGATATGTTGTACTGCTTTAGATTGGGTTGGACCCCATATAGGCCCATTCTTTTGCAAACACAACTGAAATTGGTAGTGATCTTTGGCAAGCTACTCATAGAAAGGGGCAATGTGGTTGAGGCAGTCTAGAAAGCGCTAGAGCTGGGTACGATCGCAAATTTTTGCAAAAAATGCAAGCAAAGCTTTAAGGACATGATCTTGCATTTGTAGCATGCCTTTGTGAATATGGACACTAAGGAACTCAACAGTCTCTGTGCCTATTGTTATCTTTTTGGTAGAGAGTGCCAACCCATGTTGTCGGCGGAGATCATAGATAATACGGAGATGGGAGGGATGAGAATGTACATCCTTCCTGTGAACCAAGATGTCATCTATATATACAAGACAAAATGCATGGTGAGGTCTAAAGATGGAGTCCATGAACTGCTGAAACTTAACAGCAGCAGTCGTAAGCCCAATGGGTAGTACATTCCACTGATAGATCCCTTGGGGAACCAAAAAGCCAGTTTTGTGGTGATCTTTGGGTAATAGGCCGACTTGCCAAAATCCTGCTTTCAAATCAAACATTGAAAAGACCATGGCCCCACTAATCTTTTGCAGCAAACGCTCCGTGTTTGGAAGAGGATAAGAAAGAGATACCAGACATTTGTTGAGAGGTAGCTAATTACCAATCGTTTCTTGCCTCGCTTTTGCTCAAAGTGTTTGTTGACATAGAAAGCGACGGCAACCCATTCTGAGCGGGAAGGGGAGATCAAGCCTGCTTGAAGGAGCTCTTCAATTTCTTGATTACAGAGCAACCTATCTTGCTGGGTAAATCCATAGGGGCTTTCATTAAAAGGTTTAGCTCCTTCGCGTAAAGGAAGTGATATCTGATGCTAGAAGATATTTTTGAATGCTGTTGGAGACTCACTGCTGCTCCAATCTTGTCTTTCATTTGTTGGAGGGAGACCAGCATGAACATAGCATGTGAAGATGTGTGTATTGTCTTTGCCTCATCATCTTTGATTATCTAGACAATAAAAGCATCGAGCTCGCTACCCTCTAGAGGTCGTTGAGAGTCATCTGCAGTTACCGAGGGAGATGTTGTGGGTGTGAGAAACTCATCTGGTGGAGGCATGAAAGGGGAGAGTGGTTCACAACTCTTAACAATCTGAAAATCTTGAGCCAAGGGTTTCAAAACCTTATGAACCTTCTCATGTGCCGAAATATACATAGTCTTACTATTAATCATCAGCATCATGTGATACGTTGAGAACCCAAATGGAAAATGGCAATTCAAAAAATCATTGCCGATGACCAGATCAATGCCTTGAGATTGAAGTTGATAAAAACTCATTGTAGTGTTATGACCTCAAAGCATGATAGGAATATCTGGGGCGAATCGCTTACAAGCAACAACTCCACCAACCATTGTAGAGCCTTGCATTTGGTCAACAGGTTGGAGAGGATGCCAACAATATGAGGGAAGGGCATGATATTTACAGACCTTAAAACTGCAACCAGTGTCTACCAGGGCTATCAGAGTATAAGGAACCATACCAGGGACACAAATACGGACTCTAACTAACCAAGTTTTCATGGGATTTCGAATAGGGGGAGCAAGCTGTTGGAAGAAATCATGAAAAGAAAAGATTGAGGGGCTAGTAGCAAGGATAGCTTCAGGATTAGAATACAAGGTACACTGAGTCACATGTTCAGAGACTTTCCTATCAAGAGAGTCAATTGAAGTTTGGAGTTTTGTACAATTGTCTATAATCATTCGCATATGTATACGGATACCATCTATACTTATAGTCAAACTTTTGAACTAATCATAGCATGCGGGTTTAGAAGGAATAGTAGGACTAGAGGCTGGACTAGGCACTGGAGGAGAAAGAGACGCTGCAGGGGTATGCCAAAAATGAGGAGGAGTATACGTGGTATCAGTATGGACACTGTGCAATGGTTTGAAAATAGAAGGTCCAGAGAGTTGATTCACAGAAGGAACAGAGGGAGCATGATACCTTGAAGATGATGGCGAAAGTTCTTCAGAGGTGAATAAATCCTATGTATGCACACTCGGAGAGAATCAATGAAAACCCGGATGGAGGCCATGTCCTCGAGATCGAGGATCTTGCCTAGGTCATGCCACTTAGTGTTGCAGAGGGCGAGAATCCTGCTTGGGCCGTGCGACTGAGTATTGTGGAGTATCATCATCTCTAGAGCCAAAAGAGAGTTCCACATCAATACTCGGGGGGGTCACTCATCATCTGTAACCCTATCACGTGAGTTCAACAGAAGGATTTTTTTAATTTCTAAAATTTACATAAATAAATATACATAAGGGACTATTTAAAATAGTTTTGGAAAAAATTTACAGATTTGTATAGAAAAGGGGTACATTTTATTAATGAAATTTTTTACAGATAAGGGACTTTAAATATAGGCCTTGAACGCACGTGATATAGAGGGTTTATACATAGTGACCCCCCCGAGCATCAATATGGAACGAATTGCGCAGAAGAGCATAATTCATGAAACTTTATATGTTTGGATCATCCTCATTGGACCAAACTGAATGCCAATATTCATTAGCAATGTTACCAGGATCACTAGAAGAGAGTTGGCATTTAAAACACTGAGGAGTGTCGGATTCGGAGCATTCCAGTAAGGACTCATCTGTGTGGCCTTGAGACACCACTTCCCATTTATCGGGATGATTCACCATTGCAAAGAAGCCCGTGAGTTGCTTCTGTTCTGATTACGAGGCTGCTCAGAATATTCACGAGCAAAGTGGCCCTTCTTGCCATAGATAAAGCAAGCAGAGGATTTTTGCTTACCATTCCCATTAAATCTTCTTTTGCGAAGGAACCTCTGGGGTCTTCGAGAATAGCATCTATGCCATTTGAACTTTCGTATCTTGGGAAACTGAGAAGACCCATAAGCACACTTGCTAGAACAAGATTTAGTGCGGGAGGAAAACCTTCTTGAGAAGCGTTCGGTTGTTGATGGTGGACAGAAGTTGCGATGACCCATGAACTGCTCACAAAATTTTGGTGATGCAATGCCAATCTTTTTGAGCTTTTTCTTAAGCATATATTCTATACATTGGCGACGTATATATACTTGTACCATCTGGAAGAGATTTGCAAAAGTAAAGTCTGATACTATCTTCTGTACCTCAGTTGCCAAACCATCAATATTAACAAGCTTTGTTTGGGCTTCAATCAGGGTCATAATAGCTTCACCCAAGTGGTGCGAAAGGCTGTAGAGATAATTCCTTTTTGTCGAGATGTCAGCAAAGATACCTGTGCGGTAAAGTAATTGCTGGACATGGGCATTGTATGCTTCTAGCTTGAATAAATCACAAAGCTTCAAAGCTGAATACTCATTGGCAGCCTCGGGGGGGTCACTCATCATATGTAACCCTATCACGTGAGTTCAACAGATGGGTTTTTATTAATTCCATTACTTACATATTTATATATACATAAGGAATTAAATTAATGCCCAAAGGTTAATATACAAAAGGGTGTTTTATATTAAAAAAGCTTCAGAAGCTCCTAACATGCAACATGAAACATGGACATTTGGGTTGAGTGATTTATGTTTTGGGACCTACAATTCCACTAGCTTTTAGCATAACTTTGACTACCTAGTGATACTGACCATAGTTTTTCATCTTTCTCTGTCTGTTAAGGTTGATACTTCTTAGGAGATGATGGAAAAACTATTGTACTCTACTACCCAAATGTATTAAGCATTCTTGTGCATAAGTATGAGAACTTGGTGGCATGCGAAGTATTCCATACTACTAAAATCTATCATGCTAGGTGTGACTGTGGCTTGGCAAATAATTATTATTATTATAATAACAATAATTCAAGATTTATTTTTGCAAGTTGAGGCAACCTTATTAAGCTCATTGTCCTTTCAAGAGAATTGAAAGAAAAATTGGAGCCTTCTATAGAAGGCCAGTTTTAACATTTGCCCTTATCACAAAAAGATAAGCCTCTAGAGAAGTGTAACTTTTTGGGAAAATTTTGTGTGATATGAATATTGCTTTTATAGTGAAGATAGTGAGAGAAGGAAGGAGTCTCACTTGCAGCTTTCTCACATACACAATGGGGGAATACACACAAAGGTGGAGGCTGAAAATAGTTTTCCTCTTCTTAGTTGTGAAAGCCAAAAGAACTCTAGTACAAAGAAATAGACAAACCCTATATGTGGGTCTCAAACCAAACTCAGCTAACTAAGGTGGCATACTAACTGAGCCACAAACTAGAGTACATAAGGATAGCTATCATCCAGCTATTATTCATGGGCGGTGTACCAACCGCATCTGTAGCTAACAAGTCGGTGACATAAATGGACAACGGTCACCCTGGCATATCAGAAGTGGAGCTCGATATCTCAACATATACTTTATTAATATGCCCAATAACACAATATGATAGGATCCTAGGAAATATGAACATCCTAAAGACTAAGTCAGTTGTGACCATTGAAGTCTAACTTCTAAAGACTGAAGGTATCTCTGGGGGGGTTCACCTTGGGAAAGGTAGGGTGCATTTATCCCCGACATCCTAGAAGTCTTCAAAACACCTACATAAGCCAACCTTTTGATCACATAGAGAAGGGGTACTGGTAAATCTTAATTTCTACATTAGCACCAAAGACATTGAACTCTTGGTTTTCAAGTTGTTGATGGCGTGCAATTCTAACCATGTCAAGTGTGACACTTGGATGTTGTTTTCCTTAGAAATGTTGCCCAAAATTCTTCGACTCTTCTTGGTGGTCAAGTGATAGAAGAAATTGAGCACCATCATCATTTTGGGCCTATAATATTATGTTTGCATCAATAGAAGATGAAAAAGTACAACTAGTACTCTAGGCATGTTTGAAAGACATCTTGATGAAAGATTCAAGCCTGCTCACTTCTTGCCTCCAAATCCAAAGCCATAAAGATACCTCATATTGCAAGATAGAGAGAATGAGAGAAGCTACATGCATAAAGCACTATAGAGGCAAGAAAATGTTGCATATCACTATCTACAAGAAGAAACTCCAAAAATGGCAAATTTAGGGTTTACGGATCCCTTGCAAGATCTTTTTTTCAAAAGCTCTCATTTGAATTTTCCCCTCGCCCCTTCCTCACACAAATCCTCACTTTCTCTCATTCTTTAAGTTCTTCACAACATGATTTTCAAACCTTATTAGGTGGTCATATGTGTAATTAAAAGGATAGGACTCAATGGAAAATGAGGAGGAGGCTTGAGGACCTAGTATAAACAACATTGTAAAATTATATACATATATGTTAAAAAGTAGCCAAAGTACCCGACTACTACTTGGCATGCATGAAAATAGTAAATCATGACCACACAATCATTCTAACAAGTAGAAAGAATAAAAAGCAAGCAAGCAAGCTTAGATCACCACATGTCTCCTTGCATGTTCTACGAAATGACCCGAAGGGCAATGGCCAAAAAGAGCAAGCAAGATGTACAATTAAACAATCAAGTGGCATGCAATTCTATACAAAAGGATCACAAGGCCATTCTAGAAAAATATGCGACCTCTTGCATGAAAATCCTTACAATAAAAGGAAAGCTTTTAAATTTTGACTTGTTTCCTTCCTGCCTACCATCCCGATTCTTGACCCCTCTCACCCTTTTCTTCCCTCTTCATCCCTCCCTCCCTCCTACTACGTCTTCACTACCAATTTTGCACTCTTGCTTCTCCTCCTCTCTCCAACCCCATCCAAATGGTGATGGGCTACAAGCGATCTGTTGCTACCCAGCATCTCTCTTTTGTTCATATTTCAGATTTTATTGGTAGACATAGGAGAGCAAACACCCTTCCACGGCCTTGCAATGGCAATGGAGAGCTAGAATTTATGAAGATGGAGGCAGTGGCACTCAAATCTGAGACAATGGGGGAATACGCACAAAGGTGGAGGTTGAAAATAGTTTTCCTCTTCTTCGTTGTGAAAGCCAAAAAACTCTCTCTCTTGCAAGAAGGAATAGATGAACCCTATATGTGGGTCTCAAGCCAAACTCAACTAACCTAGGTGGCATACTAACTGAGCCACTAATTAGAGTACATAAAGATAGCTGTCATCCAGCTATTCTTCATGGGCGGTGTACCAACCACATCTGTAGCTAACAAGTCGGTGACATAAATGCACAACGGTCACCCTGGCATATCACGAGTGGAGCTCAATTTCTCAACACTCCCCCTCGAGCTCAATCCTGATTCCCACACACCAAGTAGGTCTCTGAACTTGCACAGCTTCTCTGTGCCCAATGCCTTCGTGAATATGTCATCTACTTGATCCTCTGTGCTGACATAAACTAGATCAATAAAACTGACTAGAACCTTCTCCTGCACATAGTGGTAATGCACCTCAATGTGCTTTGTTCTAGCATGATAGACTGGGTTATTTGCCAAGTGTATACTGCTCATGTTGTCACAATAAATGACAATTGGCCCATCTATAGACTGATGCATATCATAAAGCAGCTTATGCAACCAAGCTGCCTCACATGCAGCCATTGCTACACCCCTGTATTCAGCCTCTGTGCTCGACAAGGCAACTGTAGGCTGTTTCTTATTCCTCCAAGTGACTGCAACACTCCCAAAAGAAAACACATATCCAAGGGTAGATCATCTATTAGAAATACTACCAGCCCAATCAGCATCAGTGTATCCATGCAACTGTATCTGAACCCCAGTCTCATAAAATAGTCCATACTGCAATGTGGGTTTCACATACCTCAGTATGCATCTAGCCGCATCCAAATGTTGTTTCCTTGGAGCCTGCATAAACTAACTTACCAACCCAACAGCATAGCTCAAATCTAGCCTGGTAATAGTCATATAAATCAAACTTCCTACTATGCGTTTGTACATAGTAGGATCTTTCAGAAGCTCACCTGCATCTGCACTCAGCTTCACATTTTGCTCCAAAGGAACTGAAATAGGCTTACAGCCTGTCATCCCATATTTGGACATCATGTCCAATCCATACTGCCTCTGCAAGAGCCATATCCTACTTGTGGATCTAATCACCTCAACGCCCAAGAAGTAACGCAGCTCTCCCAAATCCTTCATCTCAAACTTCTGCTTCAATAGCATTTTCACATGAAGTATATCTTCATCACTATCACCTGTGATGATCAAATCATCAACATAAATGACAAGCAGCATAATACCTTTCTCTGTTTTTCTCACATAAATTCAAAAATCTGCCGTGGAAATCTGAAAGCCAATAGTGACAAGATAATGTCCTATCTTGTCAGACCATGCTCTGGGTGCTTGCTTCAAGCCATACAAGGCTTTCTTCAACCTAGAAACAAACTCAGGATGAACAACATGCACATAACCTGGTGGCTACTCCATATAGACCTCTTCTTGCAAATCACCATGCAAGAAGGCATTCTTTACATCCATCTGATGTAAACACCATCCCTTCCATGCAGCCATAGCAATGACTGCTCTTACAGTTTCCATCCTTGCAACCGTACTGAATGTTTCTTCATAATCAATGCCATATGTCTGTGCATACCCCTTGACAACTAATCTTGCCTTGTATCTGCTCACAAAACCATTTGCATTGTGCTTCACCTTATAGACCCACTTGCACCCCATTGCATTCTTTTCTTTAGGCAAAGGCACCGATTCCCATGTAGCATTTGCTTCCAAGGCATCCATTTCTTCATCCATGGCTTTCTCCCATTTTTCTTTTCCCATGGCTTGCTCAAAAGAAGTGGGTTCTGGTTCTTGTATCACTTTGACCATATAGGCATAGTGAATGGCTGTAAATCCATCATATTTCAGCCTATCCATAGGATACTTGACTTTGGTAGACCTGCACAAAATAGGCTCACTACCAGGTGCTCTCAAAACATCCCTGGTCTTCCTTACTCTAGGTGTAACAACAGAAGGAATACCTAACTCATCATCAATGCTATGTTCTGAGCCACTGGATTCACCATCCACATAAGAGTGACCTGCATTCACATCAACCATGGGCTGATCTACTTTATCTTTTCCTTTTCGTGATACCTGCATACCACTATCTGCATTGCTTTGAGGAGATTCTCCTGATCTCAATCTACCTACCTATCCATGGTGAAGTATGTGAACCACTACTAGAGGACACTATGGGTCCACTAATATTTTGTGATTGCTGCTGTGAATTCTATGCAGCATTACCATTTTGTGCATCTACATCATCAACCACATTTACTGGTTTATACCAGCTACTCATCTCATAAAAAACAATATCTCTGCTCACTGTAAACTTATGAGTAGAAGGATTATAGCATCTATACCCTTTCTGTTGCAGAGAATAACCAATAAAGATGCACTTCTCAGCTTTTGGATCCAACTTGGTTCTCAACTCATCTGGCACATGAACATAGGCAATGCAACCAAAAACTTTCAAATGAGATATATCTGGTTTCCTACTAGTATACCTCTCCTCTAGTGTCATGCCATGTATTGCTGCAGTGGGAGTCCTGTTCATTATGTAGACTGCTGTAGCAACTGCTTTAGCCCAATAAAAATCTGGCAGGTCTTTTTCATTGAGCATGGCACGAGATACCTCTCCAATATGCCTGTTTTTCCTTTTGCAAGTCCATTTTGTTGTGGGGTATGACTACATGAATATTGCTACTTTATGCCCTGCTCCTGCAGGAACCTTGCAAACTCATTTGAGAGGTACTCTCCCCCTCCATCTGACCTTAGGCATTTTATTTGCAAGCCTGTTTCTTTTTCAACCATAGCTTTAAAAGCTTTGAAATGCCCAAGCACTTCACTTTTCTTTTTCATAAAATAGACCCAAACTTTTCTATTGTAGTCATCAATAAAAGTGACAAAATAATGACAGCCTCCAATAAATACAGCTTTAGTAGTCCACACATCAGAGTGGATTAATTCCAATGGCTCTTACTCTCTTGAACATGTCTAGGAAATGGTTTCCTTGCCTGTTTTCCAAATCGACAAGCTTCACATATCTTATGCATTTCTACAACCTTGAACTTGGGCAATCCTGCAACAATATTTTGGGCCTGCATTAATTTAAGTAATTGTACATTAACATGACCAATGCGTTTATGCCAGATATCAATATCTGCAACTACACCAGTCCCATGTGCAAACATTGCTGCATTCAATTCAGACATGTCCGCATCCAATGTAAACATCTTGCCCTTCTTCTTCCCTTTTGCTATCAAGTGACCTTTATTTTTCATATCCTCAACAAAGCATCCATGAGGATTAAATCTGACCTGCAAGCCCTGCTCAACCATTTGACCAACAGAAGCCAGGTTCTTGGTGATCTTTGGAACATGAAATACATCAGACAGGTATTTATTTTTCCCATCCTGCATAGACAAATGAATTTTTCCAATCTGCACAATAGGATGTGCAGTATCATCACCAGTCCACAAATCCTGGTGTTTCCATTTTCCTTGCATCCTACATCCATTCTGCATGACCTGTCATGTGGTTTGACGCACCTGAGTCAACATACCACACATCGTTGCTTTCTTCTGCACTTGTCACAAAATTGGTCATGTGCAGCACCATAAACAAATGCTCATTTCTGTCATCACCCTATCTACTAGAGGATGCATAATTGCCAAGTTGCTACAATTTTCCATTCATAATGTCATTATGCTTTTTGTAGCAGTCTTTAGCCATATGGCCCATTTTACCACAATAGTAGCATTCAACATTGCTGTTTGCATTTTGGCCTCTCTGCCATCCACCACGACCTCTTTGGCTCCCCCTGCCTCTAAGGTTACCACGTCCTCCTCCATAGGACTGGTTTTCTTGAATTTGCTACATATTCTAATTTCTACCATGGCCTCCAGATCGTCGGCTTGCTCTACCTCTACCTCTACCTCTTCCAGCATTTGAGTAGAAGACAGTTTCTTTTGAAGTTTCTCCTGAAGAAGATGCACCACCATTTCTCTGCTCTTTAGAAATTAGAAGAGCAATCAACTCCTCAAAATCAGGAAATTTTTCATGGATGGCAATAGATGTCCAGAACTGTGCATAATCCTTTCCTAGACCATTCAAGGTCACAGAAACTAAATCATCATCTTCCACTGGCGACCCAATGGAAGCAAGTGCATCTGCAATCTTCTTCACCTTCATGTGGTAGTCATTGATGCTCATATTTTCTCTCTACACATTGTGCAACTCCTGCTTGAGCTGCATTTTCTTGGCTTGTGTATTTGTGCTGTACATTTTTGCCAAAGTATCCCACACCTCTTTTGGCATGCTTGCATCCTGAATATGCACAATCATAGAATCTAAATTACTGATAGACAGCCACTACATAACTTCTCTGGCTCTCTTATGCCAGCCTTTAAATGCCTGCATTTCCTATTGATTGGGAACATTAGGAAGAACTGGTTCTTCTTCATTTCCTATAATGAACTCCCAATAGCCTTTTCCCATAAGGAAATTCATCATTCTAAACTTCCATGCATGGAAGTTGTTCTTGCCAAGCTTTTCAATGGCAATTTGTGAAAGAGAGTTAGATGCCCTTACAGAACACTGCAAAATATTCTATCATTGCAAAAAACACAACTTTTGCCTCACAAGGCAAATCTGCAAAACTGACGAAAGTGGTATTTGACCACACAATCACTTCTAAATGCACAACGGTCACCCTGGCATATCACGAGTGGAGCTCCATATCTCAACACTCTTTACCTATTGTTATCTTTTTGGTAGAGAGTGCTAACCCATGTTGTCGGAGGAGATCATAGATAATACAGAGATGGGAGAGATGAGAATGTAGATCCTTACTGTAAACCAAGATGTCATCTATATATACAAGACAAATTGCATGGTGAGGGCTAAAGATGGAGTCCATGAACCGCTAAAACTCAACAGGAGCAATCTTAAGCCCAAAGGGTAGTACATTCCACTAATAGAACCCTTGGGGAACCACAAATCCAGTTTTGTGGCAATCTTCGGGTAATAGGCCGACTTGCCAAAATCCTTCTTTCAAATCAAACTTTGAAAAGACCGTGGCCCTGTAAGAAAACAATACAACGTCTATGCTCAACAGATAAGAGGATCTCATATGCAAGAGAGAAAATAGATAGTATGGAGAATCAAAAATTTGATTACTGTGGAACTGATACAATAGATGGCACTGCCTCCCAACCATGCGCTCCTATGAGAGAAGCTTCGATGGCATGCTAGAAACAGTAGAGGACGGAGGCTGGATGCTAAGGAATTAGGGTTGCTAAAGCCAGTGATGAAATGGGCTTCACGGGCTTGCTCTTATATAGCTACCAATCATAGTCGGTTAGACCTAATTGGGTGACCGACCCAGTCCGCCCAAAATGATCTACTGGGGGTCGGTCCCGAAATAGGCCACCGACCACACGATAGAACTGGTACACAAAATAGAGCAACTGACCCATAGTTCCCGTTCAGCCCATAGCCATCCGGGATCATCTGGGACTCCAAACGGGCCCCGCAACCTGGGAGTGGGCTACCCCGGGAAATGCTTCGTCCACCCTCAGTGCGGTCAGTCATGGGATGCCTTCCTACACTTGCATGTAGCCTAGTTGGCAGTGTGCCAACTCCGTCCAGCCATCAGGCCACACATGGCCCCCATTTGGTGTTCAAACTAGGACCTACCGGATAACCGAGCTACTCAAATGCCTTCTCCTCATATGGGGGGGCTTACAAGTAGAGTTAGCTGGTTCCCGCGTCGTTACATGAGAGTGGAGCATTGATATCTAACAGGCCCCACTAATCTTTTGCATCAGATGCTCCTTGTTTGGAAGAGGATAAGAAAGAGATACCAAACATTTGTTGAGAGGCTTATAGTTAATTACCAATCGTTTCTTGCCTCACTTTTGCTCAGAGTGTTTGTTGATGTAGAAAGCGGCAGCAGCCCATTTTGAGTGGGAAGGGGAGATCAAGCCTGCTTGAAGGAGCTCTTCAATTTCTTGATTATAGAGCAACCTATCTTGCTGGGTAAATCCATAGGGGCTTTCCTTAAAAGGTTTAGCTCCTTCGTGTAAAGGAAGTGATACCTGATGCTAGAAGATATTTTTGAATGTTGTTGGAGATTCACTGCTGCAATCAGAGATGAACTTGTCTTTCATTTGTTGGAAGGAGACCAGCATGAACATAGCATGGAAAGATGCGCGTACAGTCTTTGCCTCATTGCCTCATCATCTTTGATCATCTGGACAATAAAAGCATCGAGCTCGCTGCCCTCTAGAGGTCATTCAGAGTCATCTACAGTTACCAAGGGAGATGATGTGGGTGTGAAAAACTCATCTGGTAGAGGCATGAAAGGGGAAAGTGGTTCACAACTCTTAACAATTTGAAAATCTTCAGCCAAGGGTTTCAAAACCTTGTGAACCTTCTCACGTGCCGGACTATACACAGTTAGTACTATCAATCGTCAGCATCATGTGATACGTTGAGAACCCAAATGGCAAATGGTGATTCCAAAAATCATTACCGATGACCAGATCAATGCCTTGAGATTCAAGTTGATAAAAAATGATTGTAGTGTTATGACCTCGGAGCATGATACGAATATCTAAGGCGAATCGCTTACAAGCAACAACTCCACCACCCATTGTAGAGCCTTGCATTTGGTCAGCAGGTTGGAGAGGATGCCAACAATATGAGGGAAGGGCATGATATTTATAGACATTAAAATTGGAACCAGTGTCTACGAGGGCTATTAGAGTATAAGGAACCATACCAGGGACACAAGTACGGAGTCTAACTAACCAAGTTTTCAAAAGTAAAATATGATACTGTCTTATGTACCTCAATTGCCAAACCATCAATATTAACAAGCTCTGTCTGGGCTTCAATCAGGGTCATAATAGCTTCGCCCAAGCGGTGTGGAAGGCTATAGAGATAATTCCTTTTTGCCGAGATGTCAGCAAAGATACCTATGCAATAAATTAATTGTTGGACATGGGCATTATATGCTTTTAGCTTGAATAAATCCCAAAGCTTCAAAGCTGAATACTCATTGGCAGCTTGCATACGGTCATTTATAAATGTTGGAAGGAACTAATTTGAAATGCTAGCAATCAAAGCATCAGGGGCATTGGGTTGATGGTTGCCGTGAATGCTTGCAAAGATTTTCTCTTTTGATTCCGCCGAAAGAAATTCCCACCAATTGGCAATTACGCCAGTGAAGCCCTTTGTCATCTGAACGGCAGCATCTCTGGGATTCCATCTGTAAATGCTGACTAACAACATCATGTGCCCATAGAATATTTTCAATATATCTTTCATTGCCTGGGGCGATGCAGCATCAATATTAAGAATATATCCTGGAAAGGAGTTATGTTGGAGACGACGCTGCAAGTCAGCATGTTCTGCAAAATCTCCATCTGTAAAGTGAGTGGGGAACTGCTAAAATTCACCACATACAAAATGAGCACTAGGAGAGTCAAAAAAGGTTGTGCATTTGCCACGCCATTGCTACTGCGGATGTGACTGGGATGTAGAAGCTTGCTGGTCTTCTTCTTCTTCCATAGGTTCGGGCTTAACGCTAGTATTCATAAACAAAGAAGGACCAATGGATTGCACTAATTGACCTATCGAAGAATCTAGAGCATATGGATATGGAGATTCCGGCAGAGGAGGATCAAAAGGGGGAGATAATGGTAGAGGGGGATCAACTACGGGATCTAAAGGAGTAACACCAAACCAAAACTTAGGAGGATCTATTTGTACAAATGCCAATATTCATAAACAAAGAAGGACCTGTCGGAGAATCTGGAGCATATGGATATGGAGATTCTGGCAAATGAGGATCAAAAGGAGGAGATAACAGCAAAGGGGGATCAACTCCGGGATCTACAGGAGTAACACCAATCCAAAACTGAGGAGGATCTGTTTGTACAAACGGTGGCTCATTTCCTTGGAAAGGGGGTTCTAATGGCAGCACTGGAGGGACTTCACGAAGAACTTAAGGAGGAGGCTCATCTTGAGGAAAGGCTAGCAGAGTCTCGGGATCTCTGCAAAAAGCTCGATTAACAGGATGATCATAGTCAGCCCATTGGACCATTTGGGCACCAGGGGGACCATAAACATCGTCATCATCATCATCATCATTAACATTAAAGCCTTCAGGTACAAGGAACATGAGACTGGGAGCAATAGTTGGACAAATGGAATGACTTACAGGACTAGCTAATGAAGGAGGTAAAACACGAGGAAAAGAGGTATAAACAGAATGGACCGACGAGATACCAGTATGTAATTGAAGATATTGTACTTCCTCTAGCACTCGGTGAACTATACGGTCTAGCTTGTCGATAGCTAACTGGAGGTCAAAAAGAGCAGTATAACAAGCATCCAGACAACTCTGGGTAGCTAGGTTGTGAGAATCACACCAGCTAAGTTGCTGCTACTCTACAGGGACAAAATCTTCAGATTTATCAACAAGAGCATAAGGAGCATGCACCAATCTAGAACCATCCATTGTCTGAACTTCAAAGCCAAAAGATTCAGGCCATTATGTTGGCCGAAACTTAAACATAGGATGTATGCACTTGGAAGAAGTAATATTATCGAAGTTTGAATGGACATGTGGTGTATGATTTATAGCCATAGACCTGCGATATTGGAGGCTGGCATCTATCAGGCATCGTGATGCAGCACTGGCTGCAACCAAATAATGAACTGCTTCTGCTTTCTCAGAAGAGAGCGGAGCTTCAGAAGATCCATCAGTTGTAGGCTTTGCTTCACTTGAAATCGAAACACGAGAAGAGGCAGGAAATGATAACCTCATTGTCTTCTTACTACTGGAACTGTTGGATGAACGATGCCCGATCAAACCTTTAGAAGGTGTATCTTTGATCTGGAATTGGGGAAGCTGCAAGGAAGATTCATCAACAACTTGTTTATAATCCATTTCCCACTCAACTGGCATAGGCACAGCTTCGATAGGGAAACGGGTCATCTCGGCATTCGTCTTGCCATAGAGGATACATTCAAAATCTGGATGGACATGTTGAGGGATAGGATTGATAGAAGAGACTAGATAGTTAACAGAACGAACATGAATAGCACAATGCTTAGATCTAGGCTTGATCGACAATCCTTTAACCTGTACATATAACCTAAGAGTAGTAGAAAGATGGGGGTCATTTAGGGACATCTTAAAATTGGGATAAACTACCGAATATACAGGTTCCTTGTTCAGGTTGCCATGAACAAGGCCAATAGGAGCATCCTCAATAGTAAGGTGTCGAGTATCGACCAGGCTGGCCGTACATGTAGCATTGACTCCTGAACGGAAGAGGGGCTCAATGGCTAAAATGAAACAACCATAATGTATATAGGAATAACCGGACTGTACAAATGAGTTGATCTCAGAAGGGGTGAACAAAGGAAGATAGACTCCTGAGAAGCCTTCATCTGCAACATTAATGCAAACCTCTGACACTTTTACATGCTTGAGAGCCTTGAATTGGAATGCGGAAAACTTATACACTTCTTCAGCATCTATCATGGGGAGGTTCCAAGTAGCTTGACCTTTGACTATCGTAGTAGAGGAAGAGGCTGAACGGGGAGCAGAAATGCAGGCAAACAGGGAACAGATCACACTGGCCATTGTGGTAACTTAGACTAACAAACTATCTAGTGTCCTCACACAGTGCTGCTCAACCTCTCAGTGGCACTCTCTGGCCTTAACGGGGAGCTAGCGTTGTTCTTTTGGACCACAACCACAATTGGATAAGGCTCTGATACCAAAAGGGTCAAACGTAACACGAGCACTCAAAACACGACCGTCTGGACAGGATCGATTCACAGAAGACCTAAACAAAGAAGGAACGTCTGGACAAGATCGATTGATAGAAGACCTAAACAGAGAAGGAGCGAGAACCAACAATGATACCAAGAGGAATAGAGAAATTAAAGGCGAGAGAGGAGGCATCGAGGAAACACACATAAACGGGGAACACAGTAACAGGAGACGTATGGTAGGTGCGAGCGGAGAGATTACTTGGGACTACAGGCAGTGTCTAATCACCGAAAGAATATTTACAAAATATCTAGATGAGGGTCTTATCCATTTAGGATAGTGTCTACTCATCAAGATGATAGTACAACCCACTATCCGGGTGCATTACCCGTGGGAATTAACAATCCACCATTGTGGTCGGCCCAAAAGGGCGCTCCTTCCCGAGAGAGCATATCAGAAAGTGCATGCAGACTTCCTTTTTTCCATTCTACAGTAAAGTCATACATGGTGAAGAATTCCTACCATCGAGCTAACCGACCATGTCCTATTCGCTTATCAATCTTGCGCATGCAAAATGTCTTGAAATTCTGGTTGTCCGTGCGAATAGTGAACTGTTTGTTGAGGATAAACAGCTCAAGCTTTTGAATGGCACATTTGACAGCCAAGATCTCCTTTTCAATAGAATGATAATTACATTCAGCACCTTGGAATGTGCCTGAACGGAAAGCATATATAATTTTTGTGGAAGCAGTTTTCTCCAAAAAGACAGCACCCCAGAATTGATCAGATGCATCAGTCTCGATGATCAAATTTGCATTTAGTGAGGGGATATTAAGAGTAGGCAAGTGTTGCACTTTGTCCTTGATATGCTGTACTGCTTTAGATTGGGTTGGACCCCATATAGGCCCATTCTTTCGCAAACACAATTGGAGTTGGTAGCGATCTTTGGCAAGCTACTCATAGAAAGGGGCACTGTGGTTGAGGGAGCCTCGAAAGCACTGGAGCTGGGTACGATCGTGAATTTTTGTAGGAAATGCAAGCAAAACTTTAAGGACATGATCTTGCATTTGTAGCATGCCTTTGTGAATATGGACACCAAGAAACTCAATAGTCTATGTGCCTATTATCTTTTTGGCAAAGAGTGCTAGCCCATGTTGTCGGAGGAGATCATAGATAATACAGAGATGGGAGAGATAAGAATGTACATCCTTACTATAAACCAAGATGTCATCTATATATACAAGACAAAATGCATGGTGAGGGCTAAAGATGGAGTCCATGAACCACTAAAACTCAACAGGAGCAGTCTTAAGCCCAAAGGGTAGTACATTCCAGTGATAGAACCCTTGGGGAACCACAAAGCCAGTTTTGTGGTGATCTTAGGGTAATAGGGCCACTTGCCAAAATCCTGGATTCAAATCAAACTTTGAAAAGACCGTGGCCCCACTGATCTTTTGCATTAGATGCTCCTTGTTTGTAAGAGGATAAGAAAGAGATAGCAGACATTTGTTGAGAGGTTTATAGTTAATTACCAATCGTTTCTTGCCTCGCTTTTGCTCAGAGTGTTTGTTGACGTAGAAAGCGACGATAGCCCATTCTGAGCGGGAAGGGGAGATCAAGCTTGCTTGAAGGAGCTCTTCAATTTCTTGATTACAGAGCAACCTATCTTGCTGGGTAAATCCATAGGGGATTTCCTTAAAAGGTTTAGCTCCTTTGCATAAAGGAAGTGATACCTGATGCTGGAAGATATTTTTGAATGCTGTTCACTACTGCAATCAGAGATGAACTTGTTTCATTTGTTGGAGGGAGACCAGCATGAACATGCATGGGAAGATGTGCATACAGTCTTTGCCTCATCATCTTTGATCATCTGGACAATAAAAGCATCAAGCTCGCTCTAGAGGTCATTGAGAGTCATCTGCAGTTATCAAGGGAGATGCTATGGGTGTGAGAAACTCATCTGGCGGAGGCATTAAAGGGGAGAGTGGTTCACAACTCTTAACAATCTGAAAATCTTCCACCAAGGTTTTCAAAACCTTGTGAATCTTCTGACGTGCTGGAATATACATAGTCTTACTATCAATCATTAGCATCATGTGATACATTAAGAACCCAAATGGCAAATGGCGATTCAAAAAATCATTGCCGATGACCAGATCAATGCCTTGAGATTGAAGTTGATAAAAACTGATTGTAGTGTTATGACCTTGGAGCATGATAGGAATATCTGGGGTGAATCGCTTACAAGCAACAACTCCACCACCCATTGTAGAGCCTTGCATTTGGTCAGCAGGTTGGAGAGGATGCCAACAATATGAGGGAAGGGCATGATATTTACAGACATTAAAACCAGAACCAGTGTCTACCAAGGCTATCAGAGTATAAGGAACCATAGCAGGGACACAAATATGAACTCTAACTAACCAAGTTTTCATGGGATCTCGAACAGGGGGAGCAAGCTGTTGGAAGAAATCGTGAAAAGAAAATACTGAGGGGTCAGTAGCAAGGATAGCTTTAGGAGTAGAATACAAGGTACACTGAGTCACATGTTCAGAGACTTCCCTATCAAGAGAGTCAATTGAAGTTTGGAGTTTTGTACAATTGTTTGTAATCATTCATAGATGTATACGAAGACCATCTATACTTATACTCAGACTTTTGAACTGATCATAGCATGCGGGTTTAGAAGGAATAGTAGGACTAGAGGCTGGACTAGGCACTAGAGGAGAAAGAGACACTACAGGGGTATGCCAAAAAGGAGGAGAAGTATACGTGGTATCAGTAGGGACACTATGCGGTGGTTTGAAAACAGAAGGTCTAGAGAATTGATTCACAGAAGGAACAGAGGGAGCATGATACCTTGAAGATGATGGCAAAAGTTCTTTAGAGGTGAATACATCCTACGTATGCACACTCAGAGAGGATCAATGAAAACTTGGATGGAGGCCACGTCCTTGAGATCGAGGATCTTGCCTAGGTCGTGCCACTGAGTGTTGCAAAGGGCGAGAATCTTGCTTGGGCCGTGCGACTGAGTGTTGTGGAGTATCATCATCTCCAGAGCCAGAAGAGAGTTCCACATCAATATGGAACGAATTGCACAGAAGAGGATAATTCATGAAACTGTATATGTTTGGATCATCCTCATCAGACCGAACTGAATGCCAATATTCATTAGCAATGTTATCAGAATCACTAGAAGAGAGTTGGCATTTAAAACACTGAGGAGTGTCGGATTCTGAGCATTCTAGTAAGGACTCATCTGCCACCTCCCATTTATTGGGATGATTCACCATTGCAAAGAAGCCCTTGAGCTGCTTCTGTTGCTGATTACGAGGTTGCTCAAAACATTCACGAGCAAAGTGGCCCTTCTTGCCATAGATAAAGCAAGCAGAGGATTTTTGCTTACCATTCCCATTAAATCTTCTTTGGCGTGAGGAGCGTTTGGTTGTTGATGGTGGATAGAAGTTGCAATGACCCATGAACTGCTCACAAATTGCTAGTGATGCAATGCCAATCTTTTTTAGCTTTTTCTTAAGCGTATATTCTGTACATTGGGGACATATATATATGTGTACCATCTGGAAGAGATTTGCAAAAGTAAAATCCGATACTGTCTTCTGTACCTCAGTTGCCAAACCATCAATATTAACAAGCTTTGTCTAGGCTTCAATCAGGTTCATAATAGCTTCACCCAAGCGGTGCGGAAGGTTGTAGAGATAATGCCTTTTTGCCGAGATGTCATCAAAGATACCTGCACGATAAATTGATTGCTGGACATGGGCATTGTATGCTTCTAGCTGGAATAAATCACAAAGCTTCAAAGCTGAATACTCATTGGCAGCTTGCATACGGTCATCTGTAAATGTTGGAAGGAACTGATTTGAAATGGCGGCAATCAAAGCATCAGGGGCATTGGGTTGATGGTTGCCATCAACGCTTGCAAATCTTTCCACTGAAAGGAATTCCCACCAATTGGCAATTACGCCAATGAAGCCCTTTGTCGTCTCAATGGCAGCATCTTTGGGATTCCATCTATAAATGCTGACTAACGACATCATGTGTCCATAGAATATTTTCAATATATCTTTCATTGCCTGGGGCAATGCAGCATCAATATTAAGAATATATCCTGGATGGAGTTATGTTGGAGACGGCGCTACAAGTCAGCATGTTTTGCAAAATCTCCATCTGTAAAGTGAGTGGGGAAATGTTGAAATTCACCACGTACAAAATGAGCACTAGGAGAGTCCAAAAAGGCTGTGCAATTGCCACGCCATTGCCACTGCGGATGCGGCTAGGATGTAGAAGCTTGTTGGTCTTCTTCTTCTTCCATAGGTTCGGGCTTAACGCTAGTATTCATAAACAAAGGACCAATGGATTGCACTGATTGACCTATCGAAGAATCTAGAGCATATGGGTATGGAGATTCCGGCAGAGGAGGATCAAAAGAGGGAGATAACGGTAGAGGGGGATCAACTACGAGATCTATAGGATTAACACCAAACCAAAACTTAGGAGGATCTATTTGTACAAACGGTGGCTCATTTTCTTGGAAAGGGGGTTCTAATGGTAGCACTGGAGGGACTTCAGGAAGAACTTGAGGAGAAGGCTCATCTCTAGGAAATGCTAGTAGAGTCTCGAGATCTCTGTGAAAAGCTCGATTAAGAGGATGATCATAGTCATCCCATTGGACCATTTGGGCACCAGGGGGACCATAAACATAGTCATCATCATCATCGTCATTAACATTAAAGCGTTTAGGTACAAGGAACGTGAGACTGGGAGCAATAGTCGAACGAAGGGAATGACTTACAGGACTAGCTGATGGAGGTAAAACAGGAGGAAAAGAGGTATAAACAGAATGGACTGATGAGATACCAGTATCTAATTGCAGATATTGTACTTCCTCTAGCACTTGGTGAACTGTACAGTCTAGCTTGCCGAGAGCTAACTAGAGGTCATAAAGAGTAGTATAACAAGCATCTAGACAACTCTGGGTAGCTAGGTTGTGAGAATTACACCAGTTAAGTTGCTACTACGCTACACGGATACAATCTTCAGATTTATCAACAAGAGCACAAGAAGCATGCACCAATTTAGAACCATCCGTTGTCTAAACTTCAAAGCCACAAGATTCAGACTATTGTGTTGGCCGGAACATAAACATAGGATGTATGCGCTCAAAAGAAGTAATATTATCGAAGTTCGAATGGACATGCGATGTATGATTTATAGCCACAGACCTGCGATATTGGAGGCTGTGGCATGAACTGCTTCTGCTTTCTCAGAAGAGAGCAAAGCTTCAGAAGATCCCATCAGTTGCAGGCTCTGCTTCACTTGAAATCGAAACACGAGAAGAGGCAGGAAATGATAACCTCATTGCCTTCTTACTACTGGAACTGCCTGATGAAGATGCCTAATCAAAGCTTTAGAAGGCATATCTTCGATCTGGAATTGGGGCAGCTGCAAGGCAGATTCATCAAGGACTTGCTTATAATCCATTTCCCACTCAACTGGCATAGGCACAACTTCGATAGGGAAATGAGTGATCTTGGCATTCGTCTTGCCATAGAGGATACTTTCAAAATCTAGACGGACATGTCGAGGGATAAGATTGATAGAAGAGACCAGATAGTTAACAGAACGAACATGAATAGCACAATGCTCAGATCTAGGCTTCATGGACAATCCTTTAACCTGTACATATAAGCTAAGAGTAGTAGAAAGATGGGGGTCATTTAGGGACATCTTAAAATTGGGATAAACTAACGTATATATAGGTTCCTTGTTCAGGTTGCCATGAACAAGGCCGATACGAGCATCTTTATTATTAAGGTGCCGAGTATCGATCAGGCTGGCCATACATGTAGCATTGACTCCTGAATGGAAGAGGAGAGGCTCAATGGCTAGAATGAAACAACCATAATGTATATAGGAATAACCGAACTGTACAAATGAGTCGATCTCAGAAGGGGTGAACAAAGGAAGATAGACTCCCGAGGAGCCTTCATCCGCAACCTTAATGCAAGCCTCTGAGACTTTTACATGCTTGAGAGCCTTGAATTGGAATGCGAAAAACTTATACACTTCTTCAGCATCTATCATGGGGAGGTTCCAAGTAGCTTGACCTTCAACTATCATAGTAGAGGAAGAGGCTGAATGGGGAGCAAAAATGTGGGCAGACAGGGAACGGATCACACTGGCCATCGTGGTAACTTAGACTAATGGATCGTGGCTGACCACAATGGTGGATTGTTAATTCCCATGGGTAATCGATCCGGATAGTGGGTTGTACTATCATCTTAATGAGTAGATACTATCCTGAATGGATAAGACCCTCATCTAGATATTTTGTAAATATTCTTTCCGTGTGATTAGACACAGCCTGTAGTCCTAGGTAAGACCTTCACCTTGTACCCACTAAGCCCAATGCTTGTACAAAGATGCCCTCGGTAGTGCACCATGTACAATGATTCGTTTGATAGTGCGCCACTAGTTGGAAGCATGAAAATGACAGCCACTCACTCAGCCACTTCCTCTTGGCTATAAATTTGATCTCTCCGCTCGCACCTACCATACATCTCCTGTTACTGCGTTCCCCATTTATGTGTGTTTCCTCGATGCCTCCTCTTTTGCCTTTAATTTATGTGTTCCTCTCGGTATCATCATTGGTTCTCGCTCCTTCTTCGTTTAGGTCTTCTGTCAATCGATCCTATCCAGACATTTGTGGCCCTAAACCCTAAACTCTAAACCCTAAAACCCTAGACCCTAAACCCTAAATCCTAAACCCTAAACCGGTTTGCAAGCGTTCAGGGTTCAAGGTTCAAGGTTCAGGGTCCCTAAACCCTAAACCCTTAACCCTAAACCCTAAACCCTGAGAGGTTGAGCAGCCCCATGTGAGGACACTGCACAGTTTGTTAGTCTAACTACCACGATGGCCAGTGTGATTCACTCCCTGTCTACCCGCATGTGCGCTCCTCGTTCTGCCTCTTCCTCTACTACTATTGTCGAAGGTCAAGCCACTTGGAATCTTTCCATGATAAATCCCGAAGAAGTATACAAGTACTCCGCCTTCCAATTCAAGCCTCTCAAGCACGTGAAGGTTTCAGAAGTCTGCATAAATGTTGCGGATGAAGGCTCTTCTAGAGTCTATCTTCCCTTATTCTCCCCTTCTGAGATTGACTCATTTGTACAATCCGGTTATTCCTATATACATTATGGTTGTTTTATTCTCACTACTGAGCCCCTCTTTCATTCAGGAGTCAATGCAACATGTAAAGCCAGCCTGGTCGATACTCGGCACCTTAACATTAAGGATGCTTGCATCGGCCTCGTTCATGGCAACCTGAACAAGGAACCTGTATATACAGTAGTCTATCCCAATTTCAAGATGTCATTGAATGACCCCCATTTTTCTACTGCTCTTAGGTTATATGTATAGGTCAAAGGATTGTCAATGAAGCCCAGATTTGAGCATTATGCCATCCACGTCCGTTCTATTAACTATCTAGTCTCCTCAATTAATCCTATTCCTTGCCATGTCCGACTGTATCCTCTACGACAAAACGAACGCAGAGATCACCCGTTTCCTATCGAAGATGTGCCTATGCCAGTCGAATGGGAGATGGATTATAAGCAAGTCCTTGATGAATCCTCCTTGCAGCTACCCCAGTTTCAGATCAAGGATACGCCTTCTGAAGCTTTAATCAGGCATCGTCCATCTAGCAGTTCCAGCAAGAAGACAATGAGGTTATCATTCCTTGCTTCTTCTCGTGTTTCCATTTCTAGTGAAGCAAAGCTTGCACTTGATGGTACTTTTGAAGCTCCGCTCTCCTCCAAGAAAGAAAAAGCAGTCCATGATTGGGTTGCAAGCAGTGCTGTGTCAAGATGTCCGACTGATGCCAGCCTCCAATATCGCAGGTCTGTGGCTGTAAATCATCCACCACATGTCCATTCAAATTTTGATAACATTACTTCTTCAGAGCACATACACCCTATGTTTATGTTCCGGTCGACACAGTGGCCTGAATCTTCTGGCTTTAAAGTTTTGACAGCAGATGGTTCTAAGTCGGTGCATGCTCCTTATGCTCTTGTTGATAAATCTGAAGATCGTGTCCCTGTGGAGCAGCAGCAACTTAACTAGTGTAATTCCCATAACATAGCTACCCAGAGTTGTTTGGATGCTTGTTATACTGCTCTTTATGACCTCTAATTAGCTGTCAGCAAGTTAGATTGTACAGTCCACAAGGTGCTAGAGGAAGTACAATACTTCAATCGGATACTGGTACCCCTTCCGTCCGTTCTGTTTATATCTCTTTCCCTCCTATTTTGCTTCCTTCATTGGCTAGTCCTGTAAGTCATTCTCTTCATCTGACAAATGCACCTAGTCTCATGTTCCTTGTACCTAAAGGCTTTAATGTTGATAATGATGATGATGATGATGAAGTTTATGGCCTCCTGGTGCCCAAATGGTCCAATGGGCTGATTATGATCATCCTCTTAACCGTGCCTTCCGTCGATATCCCGAAACTCTGCTAGCGTTTCCTGGAGATGAGCCTCCTCCTATAGTCCTTCCTCAGGTCCCTCCCGAGCTACCGTTAGAACCCCCTTTTCAAGGAAATGAGCCACTCTTTGTACAAACTGATCCTCCTCAGTTTTGGTTTGGTGTTACCCCTGTAGATCCTATAGTAGATCCTCCTCTGCCGTTATCCCCTCCTTTTGATCCTCCTCTGCCAAAATTTGCATATCCATATGCTCCAGATTCCCCAACAACTCAGTCAGTGCAATCCATGGGTCCTTCTTTGTTTATGAATACTGGTGTTAAGCCTGAACCTATGGAAGAAGAAGAAGACCAGCAAGCCTCTACATCCCAGCCACAACCATAACAACAATGGCATGGCAAGTGCACGACGTTTTATGACTCTCCTAGTGCTCATTTTGTACGTGATGAATTTTAGTAGTTCCCCACTCACTTTACAGATGGAGATTTGGCAGAACATGCTGACTTGTAGTGTTGTCTTCAACATAAATCATTTCGTGGATATATCCTTAATATTGATGCTGCATCACCCTAAGCAATGCTCAGGGGGGTCACTATGTATAAACCCTCTATATCACGTGCGTTCAAGGCCTATATTTAAAATCCCTTATCTGTAAATTTTTTCATTAATAAAATGTACCCCTTTTCTATACAAATCTGTAAATTTTTTCCAAAACTATTTTAAATAGTCCCTTATGTATATTTATTTCTGTAAATTTTAGAAATAAAAAATATCCTTCTGTTGAACTCACGTGATAGGGTTACATATGATGACTGACCCCCCCGAGAAGCAATGAAAGATATATTGAAAATCTTTTATGGGCACATGATGTCTTTGGTTAGCATATACAGATGGAATCCTAGAGATGCTGCAGTCGAGACGACCAAAGGCTTTACTGGCGTAGTTGCCAATTGGTGGGAATTCCTTTCAGCGGAATCGAAAGAGCAAATATTTGCAAGTGTTGATGGCAATCATCAACCGAATGCTCTTGATGCTTTGATTGCCACCATTTCAAATCAGTTTCTCCCTACCTTTACAAATGATCGCATGCAAGCTGCCAATGAGTTCTCTACTTTGAAACCTTGTGATCTTTTCCAATTAGAAGCATATAATGCCCATGTCCAGCAATTATTATATCGAGCAGGTATCTTTGCTGACATTTCAGCCAAGCAGCATTATCTCTACAGCCTTCCGCACCGCTTAGGAGAAGCGGTCATGACACTGATTGAAGCACAGACCAAGATTGTAAACATTGATGGTCTGGCAACTAAGGTACAAAAGACAGTAGCAGACTTTACTTTCGCAAATCCCTTTCAAATGGTACAGGTGTATATACGACGTCAATGTACAGAATACACGCTTAAGAAAAAACTCAAAAAGATTGGCATTGCATCCCTAGCAGTTTGTGAGCAGTTCGTAGGTCATCGCAACTTCTGTCCACCTCCAACAAACGAACTCTCTTCACGAAGGTTCTCTTCTCGCACTAAATCTCTCTCGTAAGTGTGCTTGTGGGTCTTCTCAGTTTCCCAAGATCAAAAAGTTTAAATGGCATAGACACTATTCTCGAACACCCTAGAGGTTCCTTCACAAAAAAAGATTTAATGGGAATGGTAAGCAGAAATCCTTTGCTTGCTTCATCTGTGGCAAGAAAGGCCACTTTGTTCACGAATGTTCCGAGCAGCCACAAAATCAACAACAGAAGCAGCTCAAAGGCTTCTTTGTAATGGTAAATCATCCCGATAAGTGGGAAGTTGTACTCAAGGCCACACAGATGAGTCCTTACTTGAATTCTTAGAATCCGACTCTCTGCATTGTTTCAAATGTCAACTCTCTTCTAGTGATTCTGACAATATTGCTAATGAATACTAGCATTCAGTTTGGTCTGATGAGGATGATCCAAACATATATAGTTTTATGAATTATCCTCTACCACGCAATTCTTTCCATATTGATGTGGAACTCTCTTCTAGCTCTGGAGATGAAGATACTCCCCAACAATCAATAGCACGGCCAAAACAAGAACCTCGCCAGCCTCATCATCGATCTCGAGGATGCAGCCTCCATCCAGGTTTTCACAGATTCTCTCCTAGTGTGCATACTCAAGATTTATTCACCTCTGAAGAACTTTCACCATCTTCTTCAAGGTATCATGCTCCCTCCATCCCTTCTCTAAATCGATTCTCTAGACCTTCTGTTTTTAGACCCCCACACAGTGTACATACAAGTACCACGTATACTCCTCCTCCTTTTTGGCATACCCCTGTAGCATCTCTCTCCCCTCCAGTACCCAGTCCAATCCCTAGTCCTACTATCCCTGCTAAACCTACCTGCTATGATCAGTTCGAAAGCCTAGGCATTAGCATAGATGGTCTCCGTATACATTTAAAGACCATTACAGACAATTGTACAAAACTCCAAACCTCCATTGACTCTCTCGATAGAAAGGTCTCTGAACATCTCACTCAGTGTACCCTGTATTCTACTCCTAAAGCAACTCCTACTACTAACCCCTTGGTCTTTTCCTTTCATGATTTCTTCCAACAACCTGCTCCTCCTGTTAGAAACCCCATGAAGACATGGTTAGTTAGAGTTCGTATTTATGTTCCTGGTATGACTCCTTATACCCTTATTGCCCTGGTCGATACTGGTTCAGGTTTTAATGTCTGTAAATATCATGCACTTCCCTCTTATTGGTGGCATCCTCTCCAACCTACTGATCAAATGCAAGGCTCTACAATGGGTGGTGGAGTTGTTGTTTGTAAGTGATTCGCCCCAGATATTCCTATCATGCTTCGTGGACATAACACTACAATCAGTTTTTATCAACTTGAATATTAGGGCATTGATCTGGTCATAGGAAATGACTTTTTGAATCCCCATTTGCCATTTGGGTTTTCAACTTATCACATGATGCTGACTATTGATAGTAAAGCTGTGTATATTCTGGCACGTGAGAAGGTTCACAAGGTTTTAAAACCCTTGGCTGAAGATTTTCAGATTGTTAAGAGTTGTGAACCACTCTCCCCTTTCATGCCTCCACCAGATGAGTTTCTCACTCCCACAGCATCTCCTTCAATGCTTGTAGATGATTCTCAATGTCCCCTAGAGGGCAGTGAGCTTGACGCCTTTATTATTCAAATGATTAAAGATGATGAAACAAAGACTATACGCACATCTTCCCATGCTATGTTCATGATGGCCTCTCTACAACAACTGAAGGACAAGTTCATTTCTGATTGCAGCAGTGAGTCTCCATCAGTCTTCAAAAACATCTTTCAGCATCAGGTATCACTTCCTTTGCATGAAGGTGCTAAACCTTTTAAGGAAAGCCCCTATGGTTTTACCCAACAGGATAGGCTACTCTATAATCAAGAAGTTGAAGAGCTCCTTCAATCCGGCCTGATCTCTCCTTGATGCTCCGAATGGGGGCTGCCGCCGCTTTCTATGTTAACAAACATTCTGAGCAAAAGCAAGGCAAGAAGCGATTGGTAATCAATTATAAGCCCCTCAACAAGTGTTTGGTATCTCTTTCTTATCCTCTTCCAAACAAGGAACATCTAATGCAGAAGATTAGTGGGGCTATGATCTTTTCAAAGTTTGATTTAAAAGCAGAATTTTTGCAAGAATGGACGGTGGGTGGATGGCTAGGTTATCGCTGCGAGATGGGCTCAAAGTCGCTTACAATGTGAGGATGGGAGTAAGGTGGTGGTTGATGGAGAGGGAGGAGTGTCTTACATAGGGCTCAGAATGAAGAAGAGAATGGAGGCAAAAAGTGAAAGATGAAGAATGAGGGGTGGAGTGGGTTTTTATAGGATTTGAGTTTACGTTTAGGGTTTAGGTTTAGGGTTCAACCCTAAACTCTTCCCAAGCCATAACTCTTTATGGATAGCTCGGTTTGCTTTTCTGCAAAAAGGTGAAATGATCGAAATTGCAATCTCTACACATTCATGTCCACTACCAGGCCTGATTGTTTATCATGTGGCTTCTATTTACCCTTTGGGCTTAAGACTGCTCCAGTTGAATTTCAAAAATTCATGGACTCCATTTTTAGACCTTACCATGCATTCTGCCTTGTATATATAGATGACATTCTAGTCTATAGCAAGGATGTACATTCTCATCTCTCCCATCTTCAAATTGTTTATGATCTTCTCCGACAACATGGATTGACGCTCTCGGCCAAAAAAAATAACCATTGGCACAAAAACTATTGAGTTCCTTGGTGTTCATATTCATAAGGGCACTCTGCAGATGCAGGATCATGTACTTAAAGTTATGCTTGCATTCCCTATAGAGATTCGAGATCGCACCCAACTTCAGCACTTTCTAGGCTACCTTAATCATATTGCTCCTTTTTATGAGTAGCTCGCAAAATATAGCTATCAACTCTAGTTGTGCCTACGAAAGAACGGTCCCATATGGGGCCCACCCCAATCTGAGGCAGTGCATCAAGGAAAAAGTGCAACACCTACCCACTCTCAACATCCCCTCCTTAAATGCAGATCTTATTATTGAAACTGATGCATCTGATCAGTTTTGGGGTGTTGTCTTATTGGAGAAAACTGACTCCGCAGAAATCATATGCTTTCCGCTCTGGCACATTCCAAGGAGCTGAATGCAATTATCATTCAATTGAGAAGGAAATCCTGGCTGTCAAATGCGCCATCCAATAGCTAGAATTGTTTATTCTCAACAAGCAATTCACCATTCGAATCGACAATCAAAATTTCAAGACATTCTGCACGTGCAAAATTGATAAAAAAATTGGCCATGGTCAATGGCAAGATTTCTTCACCTGTATGACTTCACTATACAATGGAAAAAAGGAAGTCTACATGCTCTTCCTAATATGCTCTCCCGAGAAGGACCACCCTTTTGGGCCAACCGGAACGGTGGATTATTAATTCCCACGGGTAATGGACCCGGATAGTGGGTTGTACTGTAATCATGATGAGTAGACACTGTCCTTGCTAGGATAAGACCCTCATCAAGATATTTTTGTAAAGATTCTTTTGCAGGATAGACACTGCCTGTAGTCCTAGGTAAGACCTTCACCCTGTACCCACTAGGATAAGTGCTTGTACAAAGATGCCCTTGGTAGTGCGCCATGTACAAAGATTCGTTTGATAGTGCGCCACTAACTGGAAGCCTGACAGTGATAGCAACTCACTCATCCACTCACTCTTGGCTGTAAATTCGAGCCCAAGTCTCATTCTCAAGCAGAGTCTGCCTTCGTGAGCTCTTGTATCCTTTGCAATATACTCTTGCTTCCAAGCTTCCAAGTTTCCTTGCCTTCAGTCCTTGAGTCTTGTCCATCTCGTATGCCCTCTCCGTGCTTCTTACTTTCGTTCACCGAGCTTCCCATCCGAGTTCCTTATGTTCTCTTTTATGCCTCCGATCGTTTCGCTCGCTCCTATCATACATCCCCTGTCACTGCATTTCCCATTTACGTGTGTTTCCTCAATGCCTGTTCTTCTGCTTTTAGTTTCTCCATCCCTCTTGGTATCATCATCGGTTCTAATTCTTTCTCCGCTTAAGAATTCTGTCGATCCTATCCCAGACGTTCGTGTTTTCACTGCTCATGTTACATCTGACCACCCTAAACCCTAAAATCTAAACACTAAAACCTTAAACCCTAAAGCCTAAAGCGGAACCATTTCTGCGGGATTCATAGTCTCTCCTGCTACTGCAAGTTGATTGTTGTAGTCTTTGATGCGGAGTACATAAGCATGACCAGTTTCACTGCTGTTGCGGAAACTCTGGTTGATATGGTTTCTCAGGGTGAGAATCCTGGATGTGTTCTTGGACTCGTAGAGAGCTGCGAACATATCCCATGCTTCTTTTGATGTCTTGATTGTGTTGAGCTGTCCTAGCATGACATCTTGCACATTCTGCTTGATCAGGTGTGCTTGATCAGGTGATAGGCATACTTATCTTTCTTATCCCATTCTGCTTGAGCTCGGGCAATGGCAGGATCTGCTACTGGTGCACAAAATGATGGTGTAGATGTAGATCCCGTTGTAGATTCCATTGCTGGTGCTGTGACAACAGATGGAGTAGAGCTACTGGTGGCTTGATCGGCCAATGGTCTAGGTGTAGATCCATCGACATACTCCCATTTGTCCTGAAGCACAAGAATGGTCTCCATTTGGTATTTCCATGTACCGTAATTGGAGTTGTCTAACTTAGCAGATGCCTTCAGATTGACGTTGCTAGTCGACATGGTGCAAACAATGTACTCAAAAAGTGTCCTGAAAAATCTCTGTATGGATCAACTGCAAATACACTAAAGATGCCAAGTGAAATCTCTGTACTGTCGGTGAAGATAAAACTGCAATATATAAAATCTGATTTGTGTTACAACGCTTGTGGCAATGATGCCAGGAATAGCCAAGAGGCTTTACAAGGCTGAAAATGATGTGCACGATGCCGTGAGATAGCCGAATAGGCTTTACAATGGTGGCATGTGTGTGTGAAATCAAATGCTATCTGCCCACTTTGCAGGCCTGCTGAGTGGGAAATGGACTATCAACATATTCTAGATGAATCTTCTTCCCAGCTCCCATAGTTCCAACTTGAGGATACACCCCTCTAGAACGCTGATCAGACGACATCCCTCTAGTAACCACAGCAAACGAGTCATGCATCTCTCCTTCCCATCATCTTCTCATGTGTCAATTGTAGGCATTCCAGAACTTGATCACGACATTCCATCCAATGCTTCTCTCCCTCCGGAGAAAGCTGAAGCTATTAATGATTGGGTTGCATCAACTGCTACTTCTTGTTTTCCTAGCGATGCCAGTCTTCAATACAGATGCTCCACGGTTGTCAATCATCAACCCCAGATGCATTCAAATTTTGACAATGTCACTACCTCAGAGTGCCTACACCCAATGCTCATGTTTTGTCCAGTTTCATGGCCTACCTCTTCTAGGTTCGAGTCTCAATCTGCTGATGGTTCCCTCAAGTCTATTCATGCACCATATGCTCTCACTGACAAAGATGATACTAGTATGCATGTTGAATAACAGCAACTCAATTGGTGCAACTCGCATAATATTGCCACCCAAGCTTGTTTGGATGCATGCTACATGGCACTTTACAATCTCCAACTAGCTGTCAGTAAGTTGGATCGTACTGTTCATACTATTTTAAGAGAAGTACAAGAACTTTAGTTTCAGTCTGGTCCTGTGTCTTCTGCGCATAAGTCTGTGTATTCTTCCTTTCCTCCTTCCCTACCTCTAGCCTTTGCAAGTCCTATTGGCCATTCTCTCCACCCTGATCATGCTCCTACCTTCATGTTATTACCTCTCTCTCCTCATGATGCTGCCCATACTACTGAATGGGTTGACCCTTCTCAACCCATCCTTCGTGCTTTTCTTCTTGGTGATAATAGTGATGTTGAAGAAGTTCATGCTCTGCCGTTCATCCCACTTATCCCACTCAATCTTGATTACTTCCTCCCTAATGTGACTCCCGATCTAGTCATTCCTGAGCAAACTCCTCCAGTTCCATCTCCTCCCCCATCACGAAGTGTATACTCTGTGTCTTCCTCCACTCCTGGTAGGTTCTTGTATATGAACCAAGGTGTCAAACCCGAACCCATGGATGAAGACCCTCAGCCCTCTGCATCGGCATCTCCTCCAACTCCACAACAATAGCACCCGCAAGGATGGCGTGGTCGTCGTATGGCCTTCCATGATGGCCCAAGATCCCAGTTTATTCGTGGAGAGTTTCAGACTTTCCCTACTCATTTTACAGTCGGAGATCTCAATGAACCAGCTAAGCTACAGAAATGCCTCCAGCACAAGTCTTTTCCCGTCTATATTCTTAATATTGATGCTACGTCTTCTCAGCCCCTGAAAGATATTCTCAAAATCTTTTATGGGCATATGATGTCTTTAGTGAATATCTATCGCTGGAATCCCCGTGATGCTGCTGTAAAAACTACTGAAGGGTTTACATGTGTTATTGCTAACTGGTGGGAATTCCTATCGGCTAAATCTAAAGAATATATCTTTGCCAGTGTTGATGGCAACCACCAGCCAAATTCTCCCGATGCTCTCATTACTGCTATCTCCAACCAGTTTCTACCCACCTTCACAGATGATCAAGCTCAAGCTTCTAATGAATTCTCTGCTCTCAAATTATGCGATCTGTTTTAACTCGAAGCTTACAATGCTCATGTTCAGCAGCTAGTCTATCGTGCTGGTATCTTTGCCGATACATCTGCCAAATGCCATTATTTGTACAGCCTTCCACATCATCTTGGCGAGGCAGTTATAGCGCTCATTGAAGCGCAAACAAAGATAATCAACCTCGATAATGTTCCAACAGAAGTGCAAAAGACTGTTCTGGAATTTACTTTTGCCCATCTCTTCCAGCTAGTCCAGGTATACATTTGTAGGCAATGTACATAATACACACTCCGCCACAAGTTTAAAAGTATTGGTTTTGCTTCCCTAGCAATTTGTGAACAGTTTGTACGACATCAGAATTTCTATCCAGTATCATTCTCGGTTCACATACGTTAAACCCTAAATCCCTAAACCCGTAAAACCCTAAACCCTAAACCCTAACCCTAACCCTAACCTTAACCCTAACCCCTACACCCTACACCCTACACCCTGACCCTAGAACCTCACCCTTGAACCCTGAACCTAAAACCCTGAAACCTAAATCCTAACCCCCAAACCCCCAACCCTAACCCCTAAACCCTAAACCTAAACCCTAGCCCAAAACCCTAAACCCTAACCCTAACCCCTAAACCCCTAACCCCCTAAACCCATAAAACCCTAAACCCCTAACCCCTTAACCCCTTAACCCTAAACCCTAAACCTTAAACCCTAAACCCTAAACCCTAACCCCTAAACCCTAGACCCTAGACCCTAGACCCTGACCCTAGACCTGGAGCCCTGAACCCTAAACCCTGAACCTAAAACCTAAACCCAAACCCTAACCCCAAATCCCAACTCCAAACCCAAATCGTAATCCCTAACCCCTAAACCCTAAACCTAAACGTAAACCTAAACCCTAACCCTAACCCCTAATCCCCTAACCCTTATCTCCTAAACCCTAACCCTAATCCTAAACCCTAGCCCTAAACCCTAAACCCTAAACCTAACCCCCTAAACCTAACCCTAAACCCCAACCCCTTAAAACCAAACCCAAACACAAACCCAAGCCCTAAACCCTAAACCAAACCCCAAATCCTAAACCCTAAACCCTAAAACCCTAACCCCTAACCCCCAAACCCCAACCCTAATGCCTAACCCTAACCCAAAGCCCTAACCCGAAGCCCCAAACCCCAAACCTAAACCCTAAACCCTAAACCCCAAACCCTAACCCCCAACCCTAAACCCTAGACCCTAAACCCCTAGAACCCTAAACCCTAACCCTTAAACCAGTTTGCAGGCATTCAGAGGCGAGGCAAAATCATGCAAACTGGGTGAGACAACAACAAAGACAAGGCCGTGTGTGGAAGAAGAAGTGACAAGCAATACAAAAAAAATGATATGCTTGAAATTACATGTTGAAATAATAAAAGATTAATTTAGCTTCAAATGTGCACAACAATAATGGAATAGTTCAAAATAACTTGTTTACAAAGCTACATTTGCAGATGGATCAAGAATTTAAAGCAAGAGTATAAGTATACAACAAACAGCACAAGTTACTTGCTCAAAGTTTTAGCAAGTAACTGTCAGTATGCAACAACAAGCACAAGTAACTTGCTCAAAGTTTTAGCACGTAGCTATATGTAAAGAAAGCAAACAACACTTCAAAACTACTCCTGTGGTGTATAGTCATCCTCCAGCCTAGACCTTTTGGAGGAGCACTCTATAGGATCATCTCCTTGCTCTATCAAACAAGTAGGGGGGGCATCAGGCTTTGTTGTCCTTAGCATCCGAGTCTTCTAGAAATTTGTGAAACAAGACAAGACTAATCCACCAACTCAAATGGTATATGATGTCAATATATATATGTTTTATTTGAAGAGTGGTTGGAGACAAAGATGTTGGCATTCACTTCAAACAAAGAGGCGGCAAATACCCTGGAGCATCAACACATCTTACGACTAGGGACAACATCGACTTCAAAGGGATTATTAACATAAAAGGAAACCGTACTAGTTCAAGAAATATTCCTACTTAAAGTGTAGGAAGTTGATTTAAGCAACGGCAAGCATATTTATTTCGTTCCACTGTGAAGTATATACATAACATACACAATAAAGACATTGGTATTCTAAAAGACAATGGTATTCTAAAACATAGAATATCATTGCCCTTTTCTCTTCTACATTAATTTTATGAGAACAAAAAATACATCCTTCATTCATTCGTCTTTCATTTTATCTCCTCTTGATTATCTTGTCATCTTTGTTTGCTTTCATCCCTATGGGAAAGGAGGTGGAAAGACAATAGGCAACTTGAACGTTTGACGTATCCGCATCGAAACCACGTAGCCTCATCATCCCTCAGCTGCATGGCCCGGGGTTTTTTTGTTTCGGAGATCCACAATCCCACTGGTTGGCAGCTCACCTGCCAACTAGTTCTTGATGAATCTTCTTCCCAGCTCCCACAGTTCCAACTTGAGGATACACCCTCTAGAACTCTGATCAGATGACGTCCCTCTAGTAGCCACGGCAAACGAGTCATGCATCTCTCCTTCCCATCATCTTCTCGTGTGTCAATTGCAGGCATTCCAAAACTTGATCACGACATTCCATCCAATGCTTCTCTCCCTCCGAAGAAAGCTGAAGATGTTAATGATTGGGTTGCATCAACTACTGCTTCTTGTTTTCCTAGCGATGCTAGTCTTCAATACAGATGCTCCACGGCTGTCAATCATCAACCTCAGACGCATTCAAATTTTGACAATGTCACTACCTCAGAGCGCCTACACCCGATGCTCATGTTTTGTCCAATTTCATGGCCTGTCTCTTCTGGGTTTGAGTCTCAATCTGCCGATGGTTCCCTCAAGTCTATTCATGCACCATATGCTCTCACAGACAAAGATGATACCAGTATGCCTGTTGAATAGCAGCAACTCAATTGGTGCAACTCGCATAATATTGCCACCCAGGCTTGTTTGGATGCATGCTACATGGCACTTTACGATCTCCAACCAGCTGTCAGTAAGTTGGATCGTACTGTTCATACTATTTTAAGAGAAGTACAAGAACTTCAGTTTCAGTCTGGTCCTGTGTCTTCTGCGCATAAGTCTGTGTATTCTTCCTTTCCTCCTTCCCTACCTCTAGCCTTTGCAAGTCCTATTGGCCATTCTCTCCACCCTGATCATGCTCCTACCTTCATGTTATTACCTCTCTCTCCTCATGATGCTGCCCATACTACTGAATGGGTTGACCCTTCTCAACCCATCCTTCGTGCTTTTCTTCTTGGTGATAATAGTGATGTTGAAGAAGTTCATGCTCTGCCATTCATCCCACTTATCCCACTCAATCTTGATTACTTCCTCCCTAATGTGACTCCCGATCTAGTCATTCCTGAGCAAACTCCTCCAGTTCCATCTCCTCCCCCATCACGAAGTGTATACTCTGTGTCTTCCTCCACTCCTGGTAGGTTCTTGTATATGAACCAAGGTGTCAAACCCGAACCCATGGATGAAGACCCTCAGCCCTCTGCATCGGCATCTCCTCCAACTCCACAACAATAGCACCCGCAAGGATGGCGTGGTCGTCGTATGGCCTTCCATGATGGCCCAAGATCCCAGTTTATTCGTGGAGAGTTTCAGACTTTCCCTACTCATTTTACAGTCGGAGATCTCAATGAACCAGCTAAGCTACAGAAATGCCTCTAGCACAAGTCTTTTCCCGTCTATATTCTTAATATTGATGCTACGTCTTCTCAGCCCCTGAAAGATATTCTCAAAATCTTTTATGGGCATATGATGTCTTTAGTGAATATCTATCGCTGGAATCCCCGTGATGCTGCTGTAGAAACTACTAAAGGGTTTACATGTGTTATTGCTAACTGGTGGGAATTCCTATCGGCTAAATCTAAAGAACATATCTTTGCTAGTGTTGATGGCAACCACCAGCCAAATGCTCCCGATGCTCTCATTGCTGCTATCTCCAACCAGTTTCTACCCACCTTCACAGATGATCGAGCTCAAGCTTCTAATGAATTCTCTGCTCTCAAATTATGCGATCTGTTTTAACTCGAAGCTTACAATGCTCATGTTCAGCAGCTAGTCTATCGTGCTGGTATCTTTGCCGATACATTTGCCAAACGCCATTATTTGTACAGCCTTCCGCATCGTCTTGGCGAGGCAGTTATGATGCTCATTGAAGCGCAAACAAAGATTATCAACCTCGATAATGTTCCAATAGAAGTGCAAAAGACTGTTGGGGACTTTACTTTTGCCCATCTCTTCCAGCTAGTCCAGGTATACATTCGTAGGCAATGTACAGAATACACACTCCGCCATAAGCTTAAAAGTATTGGTTTTGCTTCCCTAGCAATTTGTGAACAGTTTGTAGGACATCAGAATTTCTGTCCGGTATCATTCTCGGCTCACGTACGTTAAACCCTAAATCCCTAAACCCGTAAAACCCTAAACCCTAAACCCTAACCCTAACCTTAACCCTAACCCCTACACCCTACACCCTGACCCTAGAACCTCACCCCTGAACCCTGAACCTAAAACCTTGAAACCTAAATCCTAACCCCCAACCCTAACCCCTAAACCCTAAACCTAAACCCTAGCCCTAAACCCTAATACCTAACCCTAACCCTAATCCTAACCCCTAGACCCTAAACCCCTAAACTTGTAAAACCCTAAACCCTAAACCCCTAACCCCTTAACCCCTTGACCCTAAACACTAAACCCTAAACCCTAACCCCTAAACCCTACACCCTAGACCCTAGACCCTGACCCCTGAACCCTAAACCCTGAACCTAAAACCTAAACCCCCAACCCTAACCCCCAATCCCAACCCCAAACCCAAACCCTAATCCCTAACCCTTAAACCCTAAACCTAAACCTAAACCTAAACCCTAACCCTAACCCCTAATCCGCTAACCCATATCTCCTAAACCCTAACCCTAATTCTAAACCCTAGCCCTAAACCCTAAACCCTAAACCCTAAACCTAATGCCCTAAACCTTAACCCTAAAGCCTAATGCCTAACCCCTTAAAACCAAACCCAAACCCAAATCCAAACCCTAAACCCTAAACCAAACCCCAAACCCTAAACCCTAAACCCTAAAACCCTAACCCCCAATCCCCAATCCTAATCCCTAACCCAAACCCCAAACCCTAACCTGAAGCCCCAAACCCCAAACCTAAACCCTAAATCCTAAACCCCTAACTCCTAAACCCCAAACCCTAACCCCCAACCCTAAACCCTAGACAAACCCTAGGCCGTAAACCCCTAGAACCCTAAACCAGTTTGCAGGCATTCAGAGGGGAGGCAGAATCATGCAAATTGGGTGAGACAACAACAAAGACAAGGCCGTGTGTGGAAGAAGAAGTGACAAGCAATACAAAAAAAATGATATGCTTGAAATTACATGTCGAAACAATAAAAGATTAATTTGGCTTCAAATGTGCACAACAATAATGGAACAGTTCAAAATAACTTGTTTACAAGCTACATTTGCAGATGGATCAAGAATTCAAAGCAAGAGTATAAGTATACAACAAATAGCACAAGTTACTTGCTCAAAGTTTTAGCAAGTAACTGTCAGTATGCAACAACAAGCACAAGTAACTTGCTCAAAGTTTTAGCACATAATTGTATGTAAAGAAAGTAAACAACACTTCAAAACTACTCCTATGGTGTATAGTCATCCTCCAGCCTAGCCCTTTTGGAGGAGCACTCTATAGGATCATCTCCTTGCTCTATCAAACAAGTAGGGGGGGCGTCAGGCTTTGCTATCCTTAGCATCCGATTCTTCACGTAATCACTCAAAAGAGCTGGATCACGGATTCCACATGCCAATCCGTAAGCTGCGTATGTTAAAAAATATTTACACCTGAGAGCATAGACACCTGCTGCTTGCCACTCTAGAAGTATAGATTTCTCGGCGTTGAGCCTAACCCTGTAGCCACTAGATATCTTCATAGTGTTTTGATGGCCAGCAAAGGGAAATTAGCATTGTCCTTTGAAAATTTTACGTGGAAGATCACGACCTGAGGAAATTTTAATCTATTAATATATCTGCCTAGTGGAGAGTCATGTCCTAGTCTGGCTGGTCGCTTGCTTGAAGCGCGCTTTAAAAAATTATCTTCATCCACCAGCAACTGTAAAAATAAAACAAGCCTTAGGACAAAGCCAAACGCCAAACATTCTAGATAGAGTTTCAATTGCAAAAACAAAGAACGCCCAAAGCAATGATATTCATCATTGAGTAGGAAAGTATCTACTGGTTCTCATATGCTACAAGCAGGTCTTCTTACCAGAGATTAATCATGGAGTTGCCGCCCTCCGTCTCCCTTACACTCGGAATCGCAGGATTTCTTCCCATATCTAAAATCCCTAGCCTTTCACAGACCTCATGTAGTTCCTCCTCAGTTGCATCTTTACCTTCGTAATTATGGACATCCGCGTAAATCATTTTGAGTGTTTGAGCATCACTCATGAACTCTGAGTTATCTACATGGGTGTCAACCACCAAGTACTTATCCATATCTTCGTCCACAAAATCCTGTTCTGCCTCTAGATTTTGTGCAATGAATGCAATGCAGTGATCCTCCCTCATGTTGAATACATGGTGTATATCTGTAAGTAAAATATATTAGTATCCCCAACATGATAGGATGGCAACACTGTTGTTGGAATGGCAGACTCCTCAGGTGACTCACGTGTTGAGAGTTCACGCTCAACATCATGTGATCATGTGTGCATAGCACCATCACGTGATCATATGTGCATAGCACTAACCTTATAGAGTGCTATAAAGGAAAGGGTTAGAACCCCTAACCCTAACCCTAAAAGTGTTTGTATATATTCTATTTTTTCAACTAAATCTAGTGTACAGTTAGTCATTTGTGGTGTGCTCTCTAGCTGTGCCCTCTCTCCTCATCTCCACTCTTCTCCTCTCCCCTCTTCATATTTTGTCATGGTATCAGAGCTTCCTTGTCTTCCGTTGAGACATTGAGATTCTTGAGAGTGCAAGAGAGATTGTGAGATTGAGAGTTCTCTTGAGTGATTGTGAGATCCTTCCCTTCACTTCCGTTGAGAGAAATTTCTATTCATGTGAAAATGTCCATCCATGAGAGATTTTCGTTAATCTCCTTCTATTTGATTCATTGTTTGTGAGAGATTTGAGAGAGTACATTTGAGTGTTTCTTCTTTCTAAGTGAGAGAGGATTTCCGTCAAGAGTTCCTTGAGGAATTTCTTGTTTCAAATATTTCCATTGAGAGGCAAGCGACCTTGCTCATGCTGTAGGAATTCTCTATGACAGTCTTCACTTTTATGTTTTCCTTCACTACCTTGGCAACTGCAGTGAGGAGCTCGAACTTCTCGATTTGCTGTGTTAAGGCCTTATTGCACTACTTTAACCGTTGCTAAGCTCTAGCAACCGCCATCAATAGCTCTTTACTGCTCTCCAAACAGCAACCATGACAACGAACTACCTTTAGCAGCTCCTTTGAGCGGCGTACCTACAATGACCGATGGGCCATTTCCAATAGAAACAATGGAATAAGGCATCCCGAGTTCCAAACAGCCGACCATCATCATTTTCTTGTTCCTGGGATCGTCGTGCGAATATGAGACGACGCAGCTACCTTGCATGCACAACTACCTAATCCTCACAGCCGGCAGCCCCTGTAAGCCACCTCCAAGGTCCTCGAATGTAGCTGAGCAATAGCTCCATTTAGTCACTAAGCCGTGAGCTACAACGAACTACTCTCAGATGCCATAAACGAGCACTCCAACGCCGCCGCTTGAACTATGGACGACCTCCAAAGCAGTCGACGCCAACGAAGCGGCTCCTACACCATGCTCCAGACAACGCAATAGTCTTCTACATGCGGCTCACCAACTACAGCCTCAAGGCACTCCTGCAGCAGGGAAGCCCAAGCCTCCAGTCGCACCAACTATTAAGCCTACATAGGAGACTCAAAGGCCTCCTCCACCAGCCGCTCTTCTACTACAACACGGGCGCCACCAACGAGCCGCCTCTCCAAATGACTCAATAAAGTCTGCATCAACACCTACGATGAGCCGCGCTCTCCAATGAACTCCATCGACGGAGAAGACGACGAAATCCCCAAGATTCTGTCAAAATCTCAAAAGATTCCAGTCGTTGTTCTTACGACACGTAGCAGTTGACTAGGACCCTATCCTCAGGGTCACCACACCCTAGATCTTGGTCAAGGACCAGCCACATGGCACCCTTATCCACAGTGCCACGTCAGTAGGCCACGTCACTTGTGCCACATCAGCAGACACATCACCAGTGACACGTGCCATGTCATCAGTGACATGTCATCAACCACGTCACCTGTGCCATGTCATCAGGGACACGTCATCAGTGCCATGTCAACATTGCCATGTCACCTTGTTGACATCATCTGTGCCACCTCAGCACTGCCACCTCAACAGTCCAGTCCAACACTGACCCTCTGCAAGCACAGTCCCTTGTCAAGCACACTGTGCACACACTCTGTGCACACACTGCATGTGCACATAGTTGCCACCTCAGCAAAGAGCTTCACTGGCACACCTCTTGCTAGGCACAGTGCCACATCATCACTACATGTGACTCACAGTGACACATCATCATTGATCACATTTGCACTCCTTTTGCCCCTCCACCTAGATCAAGTCATATCTCTTGATCCAGGAAGAATTTGAGGGCGGTCCAAAAAGGAAAGTCGCTCGGTTTTTTGTGCTCTATGTGCTCGTCACATCACGCACACATTTTGGTGCAAGTTACACTCACATTTGAGCCTCACCGACAAAACCACTTCCTTCATGCACATTTGCCTCTCCATCGACCCATCTGACCTAGCACTTAAAAAGAACAAAAGAAAAGGAATTATTTGATGTTCTTTCATCGATCGATGGTTGGCTTAGATCTAGATCAGAGTAGAGTAGATCACCATAGAGGGGATGCTTTGAGTTTCCCCAAGTTGCCAATCTAAGACATGCCCGAAATTCCCGACTAGTACCTACTCGGAGTCAGTCCATACGCTCACATCCGATTTCACATCATTACATTACCTGAAATCTTACGTTCATCAGTTCAGTGAGCAGACTTCATAGTTCAGAGGCATTGTAGATGCTTATATAGGATGCTAGCTACAGTACCAGATAAGCATGCCATGTCAGCTCAAATGCAACAGATGCCACTATCTGCAAAATGGCTCAAGAGATATGGTCATGTCAACTTCAAGTACTTGTTAGATCTAAGGAATGAGAATATGGCAATTGGGATTCCGAAGCTACAGTTTCTTGGAAAGGTTTGTGAAACATGCTGCTTCGCCAAACAAAAGCGAACCAACTTTCTCAGAAGTACCTCTCGTGCACGAGGTATTCTTGATTTGATTCATACAGATGTATGGGGTTATGCCCAGACCCGCAGCATCAATGGTTCACTTTATTACTTGACCTGCATCGACGACTATAGCAGATATTGTTGGGTCTACTTTCTGAAAGAGAAATCTGAAGTGTTTTCCAGATTTCAAGAATTCAAAGCCATGGTAGAAAACCAGACAGGCAGAAAGATCAAGGTCATGAGATCAGACAGAGGTCCAAGTGAATACATGTCTTCAGCATTCATGAACTTTTGCAACAATCACGGCATTCGAAGACAATTCACATGTGTAGATACTCCTCAGCAGAATGCAAGAGCTGAAAGGAAGAATGCGACTTTAGCAGACAGTGCTAGAGCAATGCTTAGTGAAAAGCACCTTCTGAATCAGTATTGGGCAGAAGCAATAGCTATAGCTAACTACTTGCTTAATCGGCTTCCTACCGAACCGATACAAGCTATGACTCCTTATGAAGCATTCACTGGACACAAGCCACACAATGGGCATCTCCGCATATTTGGTTGCATAGCATATGCCCACATACATGATGATCATCGCAGGAAATTGGATGCGAAGTCACGCAAATGCATCATGGTTGGCTACAGTGAAGAAAGCAAAGCATACAAATTGTATGATCCCATCAACCGCAAAGTCATTATCTCCAGAGATGTAATCTTTGATGAGGAATCAGAATGGAAAACCTCACCTACACAGGAGATAGAAGCATCAACTTCACAGTCATCTACAGAATAGGTTGATGATGAATTGCCAGCAACACCCCAAGCAGAGCCACAGCAGCTCAGATGGTCTACTAGGGAAAGCAGACCACCAGCCAGATTGACATATGCTCAGAAAGGCAAAGCAATTTAGGTGGAAACCACCAACTATGCTCTTATGACTACCATCATGGCTATAGAAGAGCCAGTGTACTTCGAAGACGCTATAGACAAGCCAGAATGGCAAAATGCTATGAATGAAGAAATGGATGCTTTGTATAAAAATAACACTTGGGAATTATGCGACCTTCCACCAGGAAAGAAGGCCATAGCCAACAAATGGGTATACAAAGTGAAGTACAATCTAGATGGCAGTATTCAGAGATACAAAGCCAGATTAGTTGCAAAAGGATTTGCACAACAATATGGTCAAGATTATGATGAGACTTATGCTCCAGTAGCAAAGATGGATTCCATACGGTACTTGATATCACTAGCGACACTCAGCAAATGGAATGTGTATCAGCTCGATGTCAAGAATGCATTTCTCAATGGTTATCTAGATGAGGAAGCCTACATGCAACAACTAGCAGGTTATGTTGAACCAGGAAAGGAGAAAAAGGTTTGCCATCTCAAGAAAAGTCTCTACGGCTTAAAGCAAGCACCCAGAAGTTGGTACAGCAAAATTGACAAGTATTTTGCTGATCTGGGATACATGAAGTCCAATGCAGATCATACTCTCTACTACGAAGTTCAAGGGGAAGACATTACTATTGCACTTTTGTACGTAGATGATCTGATTGTGACAGGAAGCAAGGATAGCTTCATCAGAAAATTAAAACAAGACTTATCTGCAGAGTTCAACATGAAAGATCTTGGACTTATGCACTATTGTCTTGGAATTGAATTCTGGAGAGATTCAGATAGCACATTTATGAGTCAGCTCAAGTATGTTGACAGTCTCCTGAAGAAGTTTCATATGGCAGATTGCAAGATTGCAGCCACTCCCATGGAGCAGAGTTTGAAACTTACTAAAGATTTAGAAAAGCCTACAGTCAATGACCGATACTACAGGCAGCTCATTGGATCTCTCATATATCTGACAATCACATGGCCAGATATTTGTTATGCAGTAAGCTCACTAGCACAGTTTATGGAAAATCCAAAACAGTCTCATTGGAATGCAGCCAAAAGAGTCTTGAGATACATCAGAGGTACAAGACAGTTTGGGATAGAATACAGAGGAACTCATCCACAGTTGCATGGATACTGTGACAGTGACTATGCTGGAGATCATGAGACCAGGAGATCGACATAGGGATATGCATTTTTCCTTGGTCAAGGTGCTATATCATGGTTGTCAATCAAATAGCCAACTGTTTCTTTGTCTTCAACTGAAGCAGAATATAGAGCACTCACTACAGGTGCATGTGAGGCTATATGGCCCAGAAGACTATTGTCAAAAATAGATTACTTTGATGAGTCAAAGCCAACAACAATATACTGTGATAATCAATCGGCTCAAGCATTGGCCAAAAATCCAGTATATCACTCCAGGACAAAGCACATTGATGTCAGAGAGCACTTCATCAGAGAAAGAGTGTTGGTGACATCACACAGCAGCATTGTGATAGCAAAGAAAATGTTGCAGACATCTTTACCAAACCACTCGATAAAGAGCTATTCGAGAAACACTGACTAGCTCTTGGTTTGACGTAGAGGAAGGACATTCCCATTAAAGGGGTGTGATGGAATGTAATGCTCAGTCCTTCTTCGATTCCCTAGAATCATCATCTTGAGGGAAGGCCTACTTCATGATGTTGATCTTGAGGGAAGGTGTTGAGAGTTCACGCTCAACATCATGTGATCATGTGTGCATAGCACCATCACGTGATCATATGTGCATAGCACTAACCTTATAGAGTGCTATAAAGGAAAGGGTTAGATCCCCTAACCCTAACCCTAAAAGGGATTGTATATATTCTATTTTTTCAACTAAATCTAGTGTACAGTTAGTCATTTGTAGTGTGCTCTCTAGCTGTGCCCTCTCTCCTCATCTCCACTCTTCTCCTCTCCCCTCTTCATAGTTTGTCATCACGAACTGTTGTGGAAACATCTTGCCCCACATTCCTCAACTCGTTAATATCAAAAAGCTGGCTAGCCTCCTTTTCTTCATTAACATTGATCTCCTCAATGAGATGAGGAGTATCATCGTGTTTTTCAACTTCTTCATCGCTTCTTTTTGGGGGTTCAGGCAGTGAACCCTCATCATCTTCGTCCTTTAAATCGATGTTCATATGCAAGTAACAAAAAAATGCATAGAAATACTCCATGAATCGGCAGGGTTTTTTGTGGACAGGACAAATCTTCGTCCACTTTTTATTGGCTTGGATCTTGTGCCAATCCCTGTTCAGCCTCTGCTTCTTCTCTGGCGAGGTTGAAAAATTGAAGTGAATGTACTTGATATCCTCAATGGTGATAGCTCCATCACACGTGATGTTGTCGCACCGGGCCCTTTCCTCTTCGAAATACATGCTCTGGACAGCAAGAGTATCGTCCAAAGAAAACTCACAATTGAACATATGCGAGATGGATGGAGTTAGAGCATGGTGTCCAATTTTGTAGAGAAATTCGAACAACTGGGCCGCAAGGGTTTTTGCAACTGTCAAGTCCTCCTCTATCTCTATCTCAATTTGTGCCATAGCTACAATGGAAAGAAAGTAAAAAGTTATATATTAAAGCAGATAAGGTAACACAGAATGGGTTCACTACAACGAGATAAGAAGGAGGGGAAGCAAATGTGATTGTCTTATCACGTTGTTGTGAATTACCACCCGAAACATCGATATATGGAAATAATGTGCCTGTTGAAGGATAGTTTGATACACCACAATGCGATGTGGTGGGAAGGCAAGCATGACACATGTCTTTATCACGTTGTGGTGAATCATTTAATGACTTTTCATCACGTGCTAAAAAGCACAGGATAGCAATAGAGAACGGTCTTTTCGCGTTGTAGTGAATCAAGGTTTGATTCACCACAACTCGATTGGGGGGTGGGGGGGGAAAGCATGAAACATGTCTATATCGGATTGTGGTGAATCACATAACGAATCATTTAATGTCTTCTCATCACGATTCACTACAACTCAACAAAGGGCATAGGAAAGCAATAGACAACAGTCTTTTCGCGTTGTAGTGAATCACTACCCAAAACCTCGACATATGGAAAGAGTGTGTGTCTCTAGAAGGAAGATTTGATTCATCACAACGCGATGTGGGGGGAAGGCAAGCATGAAACATGTCTATATCGCATTGTGGTGAATCACATATCGAATGATTTAATGTCTTTTCATCACGATTCACCACAATGCGATAAAGGGCACAGGAAAGCAACAGAGAACGGTCTTTTCACGTTGTAGTGAATCGCTACTCGAAACCTCGACATATGAAAATGGTGTGTGTCTCTGGAAGGAAGGTTTGATTCACCACAACACGATGTGGGGGGAAGGCAAGCATGAAACATGTCTATATCGCATTGTGGTGAATCACATAACAAATGTAGACAAGTAACAATATGCACTCGTGGAATATGGAGGCGAGTTTGTATACGAGCATGTAGACAGATGCTTGAATATAGATGTAGGCAAGAAGCAAACTCACAGATGCACGAATTGATCGGCTGGCCACGAAGGAGAAGTGTGGAAAGATTGAGTTGCCGGTGGAGAGGGAGGTTTCAGGAGTAGGATGCGTGAAGAATAGGAATGGGAGGAGTCGAATGGGAGGGTCGAGTGTGGGGAGAGGAAGTAACGGGCGAACAGCCTTAAATTTGCACTGCCACGTCTATGCCACCGAAATCGCCAGCCAACGCATTCGTGACACGTGGTGGAATATTTAATCGGAGTACTACAAGTCTGCACTGCCGTATTGGCAACCCAATGCATGAGTGACAGCGTCCACAAAAAGGCATCCTTGGTGCATCCGAGGGCCATGACCACGTGGAGTTTAATTAGGTGGCTTTATAGCTCATTTAATCGCCCCTTAATCATGTTTCCAGCCGTTTGCCCCTCACACCCACCCACATTCCTCCTCCCTCTCCCCCATGCTTCCTACTCCCTCTCACCCATGCTTCCTGCTCGCCCTTACCGACGCTTGCCCCTCCTGCTTATTGACTATTAGAGAAGGTGAGTTGCATGGTTTATAGCAATCTTTTTAATTATTTTTCTAGCAACGCGTGTTACGTATCAATCGCAAGTAACTTTAGGCGTGTGTGAGTCGATTCACTACAACACGAGGAGGGGCCCCTATTGCGTTTGCCTGGGCCTTCTCGCATTGTGGTGAATCGCAGTTTTATCATCAGCACGTAAATTTATGTGTCTGTGAGTCGATTCACTACAACACGAGGAGGGGCCTCTATTTTGTTTGCCCAGGCGTTCTTGCATTGTTGTGAATCAGTTTTTTCTCATAAGCAAGTACTTTTGTGTTTGTGTGGGAGTCTACTCATAACAACGCAAGGAGGGGCCACTATCGTGTTTGCCTAGGCCTCCTCGCATTGTGGTGAATTGTTTTCTTATCAGCAAGTACTTTCAATCATGTGTGAGTCGATTCACTACAACGCAAAGAGGGGCTACTCTTATGTTTGCCTAAGCATTCTCGCGTTGTTGTGAATGGGTTTTTTCTCATAAGCAAGTACTTTTGTGTTTGTGTGAGTCCATTTTTCCTCATCAACAAGTACTTTTGTGTGTGTGAGTCCATTCACAACAACTCGAGGAGAGGCCACTATTTTGTTTGCCCAGGCCTCCTCGCGTTGTGGTGAATCATTTTCTTCTTATCAGCAAGTACTTTGATGTATGTGTGAGTTGATTCACTACAACGCGAGGAGGGGCTGCTATTATGATTGTCCAAGCCTCCTCGCGTTGTGGTGAATCAATTTCTTCTCATCGGCAAGTACTTTGATGTATGTGTGAGTCGATTCACTACAACGCGAAGAGGGCCCACTCTTATGTTTGCCCAAGTGTTCTCGCGTTGTTGTAAATGGGTTTTTTCTCATAAGCAAGTACTTTTGTGTTTGTGTGAGTCCATTTTTCTTCATCAATAAGTACCTTTGTGTGTGTGTGAGTCCATTCACAACAACACGAGGAGGGGCCACTATTTTGTTTGCCCAGGCCTCCTCGCATTGTGATGAATCGATTTCTTCTCATCAGAAAGTACTTTGATGTATGTGTGAGTCGATTCACTACGACGCGAGGAGCGGGCACTATTTTGTTTGCTCATGCCTTCTCGCGTTGTGGTGAAACGATTTTGTCCTTACTTTAATCCTGTCTTTCTTTTTTTATCAGATGGCTCGCGTCAATCATATGGCCAAGCCGAAGGACAAATCGGCTTCAACAGCGACCCCTTCTGCAAGAAAGAAAATGTCAAAGCTGAAGGAGTCGAGAGGCAGGAAGGTTGGCACTCCAAGGAAGCTCAGGCAGAACATTCCAAGAAATAAGCGGGTTTAGCAACACCGATCAGTTCTGCGGGAGCTGAGGAAGTGCTAGAGGAAGATCACCTCTGCGATCCCCCGGCTCCCTTTCTAGTGGCTGGTTAGGTTGATCTGCCAGGACTACGGCCTGACCTTCTGATGGGAAATAACGGCCTTGTTAGGACTTCAGGAGGCGGCAGAAGACTTTTTGAGAATTTTTTTTTCGGATAGTTATATTCTTGCAACCCATGCACATAGAGGTACTATTATGGATAAAGATTTTTATAGCTTAAGGGCGCTTCGATTCAATTTTGACAAGGGTTTGGAGCCAGTGGTCCTAAGCGATAAAAGAATGATCGCCATTTTGGAGGTGCCCCCTATGCAAAAGGTGAGAGTTGAGGACGTCATAGAGGAGATTGAGAGAAGGGATGCAGGGCCCCATGTGGAGACTAGGTCCTGCACTAGAAGGGGGCCCAGAGAGAGCAACAAACGGAGCACCAACGTTGTATGCAAGCTCTGGCCTCTAGACGAGAGACCATTCATGCGCTCCGACAGATGAATAGGGGGTCTCTCTCCATCCTCGGACCACAATTCAATTTGGGAATACAAGTTCGAGGTGTAGAAAGCTTATTCCCCATGTTGGACGAAGAAGTCCAGATTTTGAATGATCCTCGAAAGGAGACGAATGACAAAGTCTTGCGGTGTGTTTTGAGGTATGTGATAAATCTCACCTTCTCCAACCCCTTTTTTTATATTAACCTACATGATTCATGACAACGCGAGAAAGATAGTGTTTAATTTTACGTTAGGTTCAACTCGCGTTGTGATGAATCCATAGATTTTTGGGCCAGTTCTTCAAGCAATGGTATTCTGATGCTGATTCCAATTGTTGTGCAGTTATATTATTTCAATTTTGCCTCGGGAGATCCAAGAGCAAGTGTACCAAATTGATTCGCTGATCTCTACGTTGCTGACCAACGATTCAAATTCTTATTTTGACATCTGCCCCTGGTTCCGGGATGCTCAACTGGACATCGCCCGACTCTTCTTTTTTGCTTACTTCGAAGAGTGAGTATTTTTTTTGGAAGATGGCATATCTGTGACATCTGCTATTTTATTCCTCCCGCCACATATTGAAATAAACTAAGATATCCCTAATCATGCAGTTCCCACTGCAGCCTGGTACTCGTTGATGTGCAAACAGCAAGAGTGTACCTTGCAAATTCAGTGGCAGGCGTCCACGCCAACGTCGAGCTGTAAGTACAACAAAAGCAATCTCAGAGATATCTAATTATGCGGTCTCGTGTTGTTATTGATACATGTTTTCTTCCTTGCAGGGCCGTAAGGAAGTTCCTCTCTGCATTGGAAGTCATGCTACAAGAAGATAATTTATTGGATCGGTCAACTATGCAGAGAGTGAGGGTTGCCAGGCAGGATGATGGCCATAGCTGCGGGTGGTGAGTGGCGCTTAATGCCCTTTTGCTTTTATGCGGCTTGTTTGGTATTGCATGTGACGATGTAAGCATCCCAATTTGTGTTTTGTGCTGTTCATTCTTTATCGTCTGCGCTAATGATAAGTTGATAAAATCCTTATGGTGTGCTTATGCTCTTTGAAATTCTTCTTGCAGTACCCTTCCTTGTCGCTGTACACGAATTTGGATGTCCATGCTTTTAGGTAGAACACCATATGCCACATTCTGGAGCACATGTAGGATGCGGCCGCAGATGTAGCCATCAATTTTGTACCCCCTGCTCCGCGAGGATCATCGGGGCCCATCGAAACTAATGTTACTTATGCACCTTATTTTGGAGAGGAGCCGTGGAATGAGTCCGAGGCCGCACATTGGGGGTTCTAGGCTCCATTTGTATGAAGTCGCCAAAGTGTATTATTGTTGTACATTTAATTCAAAATCAAAATCAACGATTTCGCCCATTCTGTTTTGTTGTGCACATTTTCAAAAGAGTTTCCTTGATTTATGTGTGAATATGGCTTTTGATAACAAATTTGTGAGTATGGCCCTTGATAATTGTGAGTATATCAAGGGAATTTGCATTTCAAAATATAATTGTAAGTTTAACATTCGACTTGAACGAGTAGAGAAAGCAAAATAGCAACCGTCGATATTGCAAATATAATTTTTTTTACAACGAGAACAATGTAGTCATCATAGAAGTTTTTTTTCCAATGTCAAATACATTGTAATCATAATACAATTTCTAATGCCTCCAATTCATGTGGGGCTACAATGTCTTTACAGATGATCTGTCTTTCTCTTCTTCTACTCAACTTGCTACCATCAAGCTTGAAGTAAAATTGGTCCGAAGGATTCTGTACTACAACCTCCATTTCATTCCTTACATATTCGAGGGTCCGATTCTCTTCCACTTCCAATGTCAATGATGGATGACCCTGTCGTAGAACAACAATATATACCAATGGAGAGTGGTTGTCAAGTCTCGTGTCTTGGTCCATGCTTTCCCAATGGTTGTTAATCCATCGCCATCTTCTATAAGTAAATGACATGCACAGCTGTTGCCTACCAATATAATATCTAATACCTAGAAACAAGTAAGACATATTATTTTCAAATGATGGCCATGATGAATTATTTGAAGACGACTATTTCCAATCAATACAATTGATAGTCAACTCACCTAAATGTAATGTCAATCATATCGACATTGAATGAGATCATCTCCCTCCACTATTCTGACTGTCCACCCTTTCTCTAACAGACTGTCAAGCCAAGCTTCATCCAAAAGCTTGCACATAAAAGTTGTTTTGGATCTTCTTAGTTGTTGGTAGTCTGAAAAAAAATCAACAAAGCATGCAAATGGAAGATTCATGGCACATTGAATGTCGTTAAACATTTTTGTCATGTATGCCTCTATCACTTGTGTATTAGGCAATGGCCACTCGAGACTATCAAGTGTAGGAAGAGGAATATTTTCAAGCTTTCCTTGTCGTCCTGCTTGAGTGGGCACAATATAAAGCGAATCATAAAAATATGTCCCACTTCTTGCTAGATCAATTGGTGAATGGCATTCAAACTGAAGTTCCCCCACCTCAGCATGTATAACATTCAGGAAACCCATCAAGCACTGAGCGGGTTGCCACTCCTGAAGATTGGAAGGATACAAATCTATGAATGGGTAAAACAACGTTCCTTGCATTAGCACACAAGCAATGTATTGGAAATTCAATCATGGTTGGTGAAGAACATACATGTACTTACAATGTGGTCTATATCTTGGAAGTCCCGTGTCTGGTCCCATGTTGATCTCTTTTTGCATGAAGACATGTTGGATCAACACCTCTTTGATAGATTTTCCTCCTAGTGACATCTTGAAGTCAAGGATCCTTCCTTTCCAGTGTTTTGATAAGTCTTCTGAGCCCTTTCCATTCACACAATAGTGGCCACGACTGGCCGGTTGCATGATGACCCATGAGTACTTCCTGTATAGATGGGGAATCCAATCTCCCTTCTCATCCTTGATGTTATACAAAACCACTAATGAGATACTACTTGCCCGCTTCAACCCACTTTCACTTGCCATAGAAAATGAACAGGTGTCTAAGAAAGCAAGAAGCAGCAAAAAGTGGACGTCTGTGGGTCAAGAAAGGTTAAGGAGCAACCACTGTCTCTCTCAAAAGGCAGGAAGAAATGAGAGACTGACTAGGAATGATAGTTCAAGGGAGAGAAGAGATCCAAATGATGAGACTTGTTTCAAAATCTGGGGGAAGCAACCAGACATAGATTCAAAATTTGGACTTAGTTTGTGGATCTATGTAACGAATTCGTTAGTTTGAGTGTGGTGAAAATACTTTTATATTGCTGAAGGTCTGACAAACGAAGCTAATAAATGTTATTTTATAATATGAGGGGCAGACAGCAGGCATGACAGAAGAATTTAAAATTATTATAGGACTGACATGCAGGTTTTGTTAATATTTTTTGAAGATTTGGAGTATCTCCACGTTTTGGGTGGGTTTGTACAGAGGACCCACCACCAGTGAAGCCCATTGGGAGGATTTCCTGCCACTGAACCCATGTGGTTATTATTATGTTGATATTGAAACAGCCCCCTTTTGAGTCCAAATTTTTCCTAATGAATTTCTATGCTATTTAAAATTTGTTGGCAATATCAAATCACATTTTATTCCATCTCAAATTCTTTCCTTGGCTATGATGGTTGGACTCCACGTCTATTACAAAGGGATTTTTTGCATCGTAAGGCTATGTAGTTTTGATGAGGTCCAAAGGAGGGTAAAATCTTGAATTTTTAATTTCAAGTTTTGAATTGTCCATGTATGCCTTGAGATTTGGCCATGTGGCAGAATCTTGAGATTTGGCCATGCAACCAAAATCTTGATCTCTAAGAAACCACTATTCTAAGAAAATCATGTGGAACCTTGTTCCATGCATCCACAATTTCATTCAAAAAATAGGGAACAACCTCTACTAGTTACAAGTTCAATTTTATAATTTTAAAATTTGAGCTTATCCATAGGCGCTTTAAAATTTAGCCTATATGGAAAAATCCTGAGATTTGGCTATGAGAGGGGCCTATCTTGATCTCCAAGAAACACTATTATTAAGAAAATCTTATGGAACATTTTGATTCATTTGTCGAAGCTCTTCTAAGGGGAAAGGAAGGTCAAAAGAAGGAAACTTGAATTGTCAATGGCTAGCTTTAGATTCGTCCATGTGGCCAAATCTTGATCTCTAAGAAAAACTTCCCGTAGAAAACTCTTCTAGAAGCTTATAATTTATTTGTATCCCACACATACCAACTCTTGGCTCTCACATAGACCAAGGTCTAGGGATATTTGACCAATTAGCCAAATCTTAATGACATACCTATTGATATCTTGAATCTAAGGCCTATGGAGATTTGGTCGCATGGCTAGATCTTGATGACAAACCTCTTAAAATGTTAAGTACCAATGACATATTTTCTTAGGGTATAGATCCAACAAGTTGAGAGGGTATAGTGATCATGATATTGTAGGAAATGATCATGAAAGTTTTCAAAGAATCCATACAAGCATAAAGAAGAGACATGATTTCATGACATACAATGGTACAAAGTATGATTATGATACTTGGAGAGCTCTCATTAGGTTTCTTCCAAAAATGAAGACTTATGGCATGATTGAAGATCCATTGGTTCAACCTTTGGTAGATGTGAAATGTATTGTGGGAGTATGTATTGTATGATATATAACTACCTCAATGTATTTCAAAAGAAAGAACAGTTTTTATATTTGCATATATCCCTAAGTTACCACCTTGGGGCTCTAAGCTCGCAAAGAGATTTGAGCTCCCATGGCTACATTGTGGTAAAAATCATAAGAGTATATGGACTTTGGAGTTGATCTACTTTGTGAATATGAATTCTAAAAAGACATTGTTGATGATCGTGTTGATTGTTTCAATGAGACACAAGTGATGTGAAAGATTTAGTTGCAAATTTGGGTATGTGTGAAATAATTGGTTATGTATCAATTATTTAGCATAGGGAAAGCTCTTGCAAGAAGCAATTAAAGAGAAGGTGTTTATTAACACCACATGTCTGAGAGATTTCAAGCTCTGCAGTGATGCAATATGGGTGCAATATGTGTCAATGTACACAATTTGAAATATTCCAATTCACATTAGAAAACAAAGGTGTTTTTAAACACTACATTTATTTTTTGTATGTCATCTCTCTAACATTCCTAATGCATAAGACAATATTGCGAAACACTAACACAAAATTTTTTGAATTTTCTCTAAGTTAATTTGATACACTCATTACAAAATAAAAGGTGACATTTGCAAGCCATGATGTAAGCTCCCAATGGAAAAGTAAGGAAGTTCATTGCCTTGAAGGTTCTAAATATTGATTCAAATATTTTAGTGGGAAAGTGTTTTCTTCATCTAGTCTAACATCATCAAAACTTGGGTCCTGAATGGACACAATGTTTTAATAAAAACATCATATTTTACTTTTGAAGTGGCTATATTTCATTTCATGGGAATTGGGATTTTCCCAAATTCTCTAATATGGTGTTAAATTATCTTTTTTAGAGGAATACACATAGAATTCATCCATATACATAGCATGTGAAGATAGTGGGAGAGAGGGAAGGAGTCTCACTTGAGGCTTTCTCACAATCACAATGGGGGAATACACACAAAGGTGAAGGCTGAAAAACAGTTTTCCTCTTCTTAGTTGTGAAAGCCAAAAGAACTCTTGTACAAAGAAAAATAGAAGAACCCTATATGTGGGTCTCAAAACCAAACTCAACTAACTAAACTGGCATACTAACTGAGCCACAAACTAGAGTAGATAAGGATAGCTATCATCCAGCTATTATTCGTGGGCGGTGTACCAACCGCATCTCCAGCTAACAAGTCGGTGACATAAATACACAACGATCACCCTGGCATATCGCGAGTGGCTCGATATCTCAACACTCCCCCTCGAGCTCAATCCCAATTCCTGCACACCAAGCAGGTCTCTAAACTTGCGCAGCTTCTCTACGCCCAATGCTTTCGTGAATATGTCAGCTACTTGATCCTCTGTGCTGACATAAACTAGATCAATAAGACCTAGTAAAACCTTCTCCCGCACATAATGATAATGCACCTCAATGTGCTTTGTTCTAGCATGAAAGACTGGGTTCTTTGCCAAGTGTATGCTGCTCATGTTGTCACAATAAATGACAACTGGCCCATCTATAGACTGATGAATATCATAGAGTAGCTTATGCAACCAAGCTACCTCACATGCAGCCATTGCTGCACCCCTGTACTCAGCCTCTGTGCTCGACAAGGCAACTGTAGGCTGTTTCTTGATGCTCCAAGTGACTGCAGCACTCCCAAAAGAGAACACATATCCATTGGTAGATCGTCTATCAGAAATACTACCAGCCCAATCAGCATCAGTGTATCCATGCAACTGTATCTGAACCCCAGCCTCATAAAATAGTCCATACTGCAATGTGGACTTCACATACCTGAGTATACGTCTAGCCGCATCCAAATGCGGTTTCCTTGGAGCCTGCATAAACTGACTTACCAACCCAATAGCATAGCTCAAATCTGGCCTGGTAATAGTCATGTAAATCAAACTTCCTACTATGCGTCTGTACATAGTAGGGTCTTCCAGAAGCTCACCTGCATCTGCGCTCAGCCTCACATTCTGCTCCAAAGGAACTGAAATAGGCTTACAGCCTGTCATCCCATATTTGGACAGCATGTCCAATCCATACTGCCTCTGCAAGAGCTGTATCCCACTTGGTGATCTAATCACCTCAATGCCCAAGAAATAACGCAGCACTCCCAAATCCTTCATCTCAAACTTCTGCCTCAATAGCATTTTCACATGAAGGATATCTTCATCACTATCACCTGTGATGATCAAATCATTAACATAAATGACCAGCAGCATAATCCCTTTCTCTGTTTTTCTCACATAGAGTGAGAAATCTGCCTTGGAAATCTGAAAGCCAATAGTGACAAGATACTGTCCTATCTTGTCAGACCATGCTCTAGGTGCTTGCTTCAAGCCATACAAGGCTTTCTTCAACCTGCAAACAAACTCAGCATGTATAGCATGAACATAACCTGTTGGCTGCTCCATAAAGACCTCTTCTTGCAAATCACCATGCAAGAAGGCATTCTTTACATCCATCTGATGTAAAGACCATCCCTTTGATGCAGCCATAGCAATGGCTGCTCTTATGGTTGCCATCCTTGCAACCAGGCTGAAAGTTTCTTCATAATCAATGCCATATGTCTGTGCATACCCCTTGACAACTAATCTTGCCTTGTATCTATTCACAGAACCATCTGCATTGTGCTTGATCTTATAGACCCACTTACAGCCAATTGCATTCTTGCCTTTAGGCAAAGGCACCAATTTCCATGTAGCATTAGCATCCAAGGCATCCATTTCTTCATCCATGGCTTTCTCCCATTTTTCATTTCCCATGGCTTGCTCAAAAGAAGTGGGTTCTGGTTCCTGTATCACTTTGACCATATAGGCATAGTGAATGGCTGTAAATCCATCACATTTCAGCCTATCCACAGGATACCTAACCCTGGTAGACCTGCGCAAAATAGGCTCACTTCCAGGTGCTCTCAAAACATCCCTGGTCTTCCTTACTCCAGGTATAACAACAGAAGGAATACCCAACTCATCATCAATGCTCTGTTCTGAGCCACTAGATTCACCATCCACACAAGAGTGACCTGCATTCACATCAAACATGGGCTGATCTACCTTCTCTTTTCCTTTTCGTGATACCTGTGTACCACTATCTGCATTGCTTTGAGGAGATTCTCCTGATCTCAATCTACCTGTCCATGGCGAAGTATGTGAACCACTGCTAGAGGACACTGCAGGTCCACTGATATTTTATGATTGCTGCTGTGAATTCTATGCAGCATTACCATTTTGTGCATCTACATCAATCATCACATTTACTGGTTTATATCAGCTGCTCATCTCATCAAAAACAACATCTCTGCTCACTGTAAACTTACGAGTAGAAGGGTTATAGCATCTATACCCTTTTTGCTGCAGAGAATAACCAATAAAGACGCACTTCTCAGCTTTTGGATCCAACTTGGACCTCAACTCATCTGGCACATGGACATAGGCAATCCAACCAAAAATTTTCAAATGAGAAATATCTGGTTTCCTACCAGTATACATCTCCTTTGGCGTCATGCCATGTATTGCTGCAGTGGGAGTCCTGTTCATTATATAAACTACTGTAGCAACTGCTTTAGCCCAATAATAATCTGGTAGATCTTTTTCATTTAGCATAGCCCGAGATACCTCTCCAATATGCCTGTTTTTCCTTTTTGCAATTCCATTTTGCTGTGGGGTATGACTGCATGAATATTGCTGCTTTATACCATGCTCCTGCAAGAACCTTGCAAACTCATTTGAGAGGTACTCTCCCCCTCCATCTGACCTCAGGCATTTTATTTGCAGGCCTGTTTCTTTTTCAACCATAGCTTTGAAAGCTTTGAAGTGCCCAAACACTTCACTTTTCTTTTTCATAAAATACACCCAAAGTTTTCTGCTGAAGTCATCAATAAATGTAACAAAATAGTGACAGCCACCAATAGATGCAGCTTTAGTAGTCCACACATCAGAGTGGATTAATTCCAATGGCTTTTTACTCTCTTGAACATGCCTAGGAAAAGGTTTCCTTGCCTGTTTCCCAAATTGACAGGCTTGACAAACCTTGTGCATTTCTGCAACCTTGAATTTAGGCAATCCTGCAACAATATTTTGGGCTTGCATTGATTTAAGTTGCTGTATATTAACATGACCAATGCGTTTGTGCCAGATATCAATATCTGCAACTACACCGGTCCCATGTGCAAACATTGCTGCACTTAATTCAGGCATGTCTGCATCCAACGTAAACATCCTGCCCTTCTTCTTTCCTTTTGCTATCAAGCGACCATTATTTTTCATATCCTCAACAAAGCATCCATGAGGATTAAATCTGACCTGCAAGCCCTGCTCAACCATCTGACCAACAGAAACTAGGTTCTTGGTGATGTTCAGGACATGAAATACATCAGACAAGTATTTCTTTTTCCCATCCTGCATAGACAAAGGAATTTTGCCAATCTGCACAATAGGATGTGCAGTATCATCACCAGTCTCCACAAATCCTGGTTTTTCCATTTTCCTTGCATCTTGCATCCATTCTGCATGACCTGTCATGTGGTTTGATGCACCTGAGTCAACATACCACACATCATTTTGTTCTTCTGCACTTGTCACAGAATTGGTCATATGCTGCACCATAAATAGATGCTCATTTCTATCATCACCCTGCCTACTAGAAGATGCATAATTGCCTTGCTGCAATTTTCCATTCATAATGTCATTCTGCTTTTTGTAGCAGTCTTTAGCCATATGCCCCATTTTACCACAATAGTAGCATTCAACATTGTTGTTTGCATTTTGGCCTCTCTACCATCCACCATGACCTCTTTGGCTCCCCCTGCCTCTAGAGTTACCACGTCCTCCTGCATAGGATTGGTTTTCTTGCGTTTGCTGCATATTCTAATTTCTACCACGGCCTGCAGATCGGCCTCCTCTACCTCTGCCTCTACCTCTGCCAGCATTTGAGTAGAAGACAGTTTCTTTTGAAGTTCCTGCTGAAGAAGATGCACCCCCATTTCTCTGCTCTTCAGAAATTAGAAGAGCAATCAACTCCTCAAAATCAGGAAAATTTTCACGGATGGCAATGGATGTCCGGAACTGTGCATAATCCTTTCCTAGACCATTCAAGGTCACAGAAACTAAATTGTCATCATCCACTGGCGACCCAATGGAAGCAAGTGCATCCGCAATTTTCTTCACCTTCATGTGGTAGTCATTGATGCTCATATTTTCTCTCTGCACATTGTGCACCTCCTGCTTGAGCTACATTTTCCTGGCTTGCGTATTTGTGCTGTACATTTTTGCCAAAGTATCCCATGCCTCCTTTGGCATACTTGCATCCTGAATATGCACAATCATGGAGTCCGAAATGCTGATAGACAGCCAGTACATAACTTTCCTGGCTCTCTCATGCCATCCTTTGAATGCCTGCATTTCCTGTTGATTGGGAACATTAGGAAGAACAGGTTCTTCTTCATTTCCTGTAATGAACTCCCAATAGCCTTTTCCCATCAAGAAGTTCGTCATTCTAAACTTCCATGCCTGGAAGTTGTTCTTGTCAAGCTTTTCAGTGACAATCTGTGAAAGAGAATCAGATGCCATTACAGAACACTGCAAAATATTCTGTCACTACAAAAAACACAGCTTTTGCCTCACACGGGCAGATCTGCAAAACTGACGAAAGTGGTGTTTCACCACACAGTCACTTCCTAGTGACGATTTTGCATCAACAGGCAACAAGCATGAATCCGCAACTCCCAATGTCTCTACACACAGGCATACGATGCAATTTCTGCGGCAACTTTTCACCGACCTACAGAACAGTGGTCGCACAGCAAAAATAGGGCCTTTTTTTGAGTGCCTGCGGAGAACTTCCGCCTCCAAAACGGGCCCCGAAATGACCTCGAATCAGAAAAATAAAGTCACACACCGCGAAGGGCGTCTCAATCTGAGACAGTGCACTCTTGCACTTCCGGCTGTGCTACCTGCAGAGATTTGCTCCCAAACTCGAAAAAGGAAAGCAACACTGGTCCTCTTACCAGGACACTGCGAACTTGGTTTGCTTTCTTGAGCTCCTTACCACGAACAAGGCTCTGATACCATGTGAAGATAGTGGGAGAGAGGGAAGGAGTCTCACTTGAGGCTTTCTCACAATCACAATGGGGGAATACACACAAAGGTGGAGGCTGAAAAACAGTTTTCCTCTTCTTAGTTTTGAAAGCCAAAAGAACTCTTGTACAAAGAAAAATAGAAGAACCCTATATGTGGGTTTCAAAACCAAACTCAACTAACTAAAGTGGCATACTAACTGAGCCACAAACTAGAGTAGATAAGGATAGCTGTCATCCAGCTATTATTCGTGGGCGGTGTACCAACCGCATCTCCAGCTAACAAGTCGGTGACATAAATACACAACGGTCACCCTGGCATATCGCGAGTGGAGCTCGATATCTCAACATAGCATTGAACTCTATGAGATAATCTCGAAAAGTTTCCACTATAAACTTTTCAAAAGTAGACGGGGCATTATGCAATCCAAATGGCATAACCTGAGTGGAATAAGCACCTCACTCAGTAATGAAAGCAATCTTTGATTGATCCTCTCATACTATAGTGATTTGATTATAACCATTGTATCCATCAATGAAAGAATACATTTCATGACCAGCTACCTGGTCTAAGATACCATTTGTAAATGGAATGGAAAATGGATCTGGTAGAGTTGGCACATTTAATTTTTTGTAGTCAACCCAAACGTGCAGTTTGCCTTTCTTCTTGGGCACCACAATGATTGGAAATAACCAATCACTTCTATCAATTCCATATATGAATCATGCTCGTAGCAACTAATCCAATTAATCATCTCTCAAGCTTCCGCGCCATTATGGTTTTGGCCCTAAGGATTGAGTTTAGTGTTTTCATAGATAAGTCTTGTTACCAGACAATGGAAATTTTATTGTATATTATTCGGTTATTGAAATGTTAATATAAATCAAAACACCCTTTTTTCCCAAAAACAAAACTAATCCTATTTAGCTTTTACCAGCTTAGGATAATTAGGATTCATTTGTAATCTTTGCTACCAAATTGGTTTAGCATCTAGAATAAGAGGAATTTGGTGCTAACATAATCCTGGGGGTACCCCTTGGAGATCGATGTAATTCCAAGAAAATACATCTTTGTACTTCATAAATAGATCTTTCACAATACTCAACTAATCAGCTGAACGGTGAGCACTTACCACCATTGTCTCTTGGGATCTTCTTCTGTGCCAAGATTCAACTCCTGAGTCGTCGGCTCAGGTAAAAATTTCTCCGAACCAAGTTGACTGATATCGATTGGGGTCTTAGCGAGCTCTCGATCTCCTTCGACATCCTCTATCCTCTATTTGATATCAGTCACAACTTGGAATATATCAAGATCTCCAACCGAGAGTATTTGCATCTCCATTAACCGAGTTTGTACATCCCAAGGAAATGGATCAGGTACTTCGATAGTTTCTCAAGATCTTCCTTAGGTTAGTCAGGATATGCACTTCTTGATTCTCAGTTTTGATCATCATATCTTCAATTCCCCAATCATGCAGCACTTTTGCACTTTTTAACCAGGGTCTCCCCAATATTAGAGGATAGGCTTGCTACTCCAATGTAAGCACGATAAAATTGCCAATGTAGTAAATTCCACCTACAGTGATTACCACGTCCTATAACATACCTCTCGGATCCACATGTCGTTGATCTACCATGTGAACTCGAAAGGGTGCAGGTTTTTACTTGGAAAAATTAAGACACTCAACTATCTCCTCAAAAGTAATATTAACACCTGATATCAGTTTGACAAAAGTCAAACTCACATTCATATTCTTGAATGTTTCCCATGTATTTGGCAACTCAGGGTTAACCTCAACAGGTATATCCAAAGTTTCTTCATTCTCCCTTGCCTTGGAAGATTTGCCTCGTTTGCTGATTGTGATTGGAGATGACTCGGGTTCTATCTCCACCCAGGGAGCTTTACCCCTCAGTTCATGAGCAATCTGTGCATCAACATCTTTATGGTCCTTTTGTGCAACTTGGCAGTCAGTATCCACTGTTTTCAGACTTGAGAAATTTAACATGCTTGGCCCATATAGGACATTTAGAACGAACATGATTTGCTTCTCTACAATAGAAACATTTAACTTTAGAGGATTCGGCCTTCTCCTTACACTTCCCTCTCTATGCTAGACGAGGTGGTCATTCATTCCGAGGTCGTGTCTCGGTACTCACCTAGTTTGTGATACCAGGCGAGTCTTCTTATTGTACCAACACTCTGAGTCGTCATGCCTAAATTACGTGCAGGTATTGCAATAATTCATAGTACAATCTTCTTCCACATGCACTCCTCGAGCATTGAGCACACCACTTCTCGGTGCTACTTGGTTTACTTCGAATGCCCATCTCCTTTAGAGCCTTGCACAACTCAATCTTCAACTTATCCTTCTTTACTGTAGGCTCCTTGGTGTCGCTCTCAGTTTCACCTCTCTTCTTGGGTTTCGACCTTGCCTTCACTCTTCTTGAGAGCAATAGCTCGGTTCATCAATTCTTCATAAGACTGTGTCGGATTCACAATCTTGAGCTTTTATAGGTCAACCTGGGTGCATCCAGTAATCAACCAAGCTCGCATCGATTGGTCGTTTGGCACATTCGACAACTGATTTATTAGGGCTCTCATCTCTAGCACAAAATCTTGCACAAATTCACCCTTATATTGTTTGACTTTGCTGAGTTTTGTGCGAACATCCTCCTCATTGATTTCCTGCCTGGATCTTCTGAGAAATGGTTCCGACATATCCTTCCAATCTCGAAAATAGCCAATTGAAAATTGATTAAAATCGTCGTTGTGCTGCTTTACCGAGAGTACATGGAAATTATTCCTTATACTCCTCATCGGTGGTGGCTCCATTAATGTGGCACACTAAAACCGTATGATGATAGAAAAGCAAAGTATTGCACACAGGTTGAAAGCAAAGCAAGCTAAGAGAAAACAATAGACAATGATAGACACTGGATAGAATGATGCTGATACTGTATTATATGATAAACTATATACAACCAAGCCAGAAACTCCTCGGCTTGAACTGTCAAGCTCTATTATAGCTGCACATGTGAGTGGGCAATCCATGACACACCATCTAAAAGATCGATCTCCCCACTCCCTGTTACAATGCTCAAATAGCTAGCTAACAACAACCTCCCACTTGGTGTGAAAATAGGAAACCACTACATCTGATGTGAAGATTGTGGAAGAGAGGGAAGGAGTCTCACTTGAGGCTTTCTCACAATCACAATGGGGGAATACACACAAAGGTGGAGGCTGAAAACAATTTTCCTCTTCTTAGTTGTGTAAGCCAAAAGAACTCTTGTACAAAGAAATAGAAGAACCCTATATGTGGGTCTCAAACCAAACTCAACTAACTAAGGTGGCATACTAACTGAGCCACAAACTATAGTAGATAAGGATAGCTGTCATCCAGCTATTATTCGTGGGCGGTGTACCAACCGCATCTCCAGCTAACAAGTCGGTGACATAAGTACACAACGGTCACCCTGGCATATCTCGAGTGGAGCTCGATATCTCAACACTCCCCCTCGAGCTCAATCCCAAATCCTGCACAACACCAAGCAGGTCTCTGAACTTGTGCAGCTTCTCTGCGCCCAATGCTTTTGTGAATATGTAAGCTACCTGATCCTCTGTGCTGACATAAACTAGATCAATAAGACCTAGTAAAACCTTCTCCCGCACATAGTGATAATGCACCTCAATGTGCTTTGTTCTGGCATGAAAGACTGGGTTCTTTGCCAAGTGTATACTGCTCATGTTGTCACAATAAATGACAACCGGCCCATCTGTAGACTGATGCATATCATAGAGTAGCTTATGCAACCAAGCTACCTCACATGCAGCCATTGCTGCACCCCTGTACTCAGCCTCTGTGCTCGACAAGGCAACTGTAGGCTGTTTCTTGGTGCTCCAAGTGACTGCAACACTCCCAAAAGAGAACACATATCCACTGGTAGATCGTCTATCAGAAATGCTACCAGCCCAATCAGCATCAGTGTATCCATGCAACTGTATCTGAACCCCAGCCTCATAAAATAGTCCATACTGCAATGTGGACTTCACATACCTGAGTATGCGTCTAGCCGCATCCAAATGCGGTTTCCTTGGAGCCTGCATAAACTGACTTACCAACCCAACAGCATAGCCCAAATCTGGCCTGGTAATAGTCATGTAAATCAAACTTCCTACTATGCGTCTATACATAGTAGGGTCTTCCAGAAGCTCACCTGCATCTGTGCTCAGCTTCACATTCTGCTCCAAAGGAACTGAAATAGGCTTACAGCCTGTCATCCCATATTTGGACAGCATGTCCAATCCATACTGCCTCTGCAAGAGCTGTATCCCACTTGGTGATCTAATCACCTCAATGCCCAAGAAATAACGCAGCTCTCCCAAATCCTTCATCTCAAACTTCTGCCTCAATAGCATTTTCACATGAAGGATATCTTCATCACTATCACCTGTGATGATCAAATCATCAACATAAATGACCAGCAGCATAATCCCTTTCTCTGTTTTTCTCACATAGAGTGAGAAATCTGCCTTGGAAATCTGAAAGCCAATAGTGACAAGATACTGTCCTATCTTGTCAGACCATGCTCTAGGTGCTTGCTTCAAGCCATACAAGGCTTTCTTCAACCTGCAAACAAACTCAGGATGAGTCGCGTGAACATAACCTGCTGGCTACTCCATAAAGACCTCTTATTGCAAATCACCATGCAAGAAGGCATTCTTTACATCCATCTGATGTAAAGACCATCCCTTTGATGCAGCCATAGCAATGGCTGCTCTTACGGTTGCCATCCTTGCAACCGGGCTGAAAGTTTCTTCATAATTAATGCCATATGTCTGTGCATACCCCTTGACAACTAATCTTGCGTTGTATCTATTCACAGAACCATCTGCATTGTGCTTGATCTTATAAACCCACTTACAGCCAATTGCATTCTTGCCTTTAGGCAAAGGCACCAATTCCCATGTAGCATTAGCATCCAAGGCATCCATTTCTTCATCCATGGCTTTCTCCCACTTTTCATTTCCCATGGCTTGCTCAAAAGAAGTGGGTTCTGGTTCCTGTATCACTTTGACCATATAGGCATAGTGAATGGCTGTAAATCCATCATATTTCAGCCTATCCACAGGATACCTAACCCTGGTAGACCTGCGCAAAATAGGCTCACTTCCAGGTGCTCTCAAAACATCCCTGGTCTTCCTTACTCCAGGTGTAACAACAGAAGGAATACCCAACTCATCATCCATGCTCTGTTCTGAGCCACTGGATTCACCATCCACATAAGAGTGACCTGCATTCACATCAAACATGGGCTGATCTACCTTCTCTTTTCCTTTTCGTGATACCTGCATACCACTATCTACATTGCTTTGAGGGGATTCTCCTGATCTCAATCTGCCTGTCCATGGCGAAGTATGTGAACCACTGCTAGAGGACACTCCAGGTCCACTGATATTTTGTGATTGCTGCTGTGCATTTTGTGCAGCATTACCATTTTGTGCATCTACATCAATCATCACATTTACTGGTTTATACCAGCTGCTCATCTCATCAAAAACAACATCTCTGCTCACTGTGAACTTACGTGTAGAAGGGTTATAGCATCTATACCCTTTCTGCTGCAGAGAATAACCAATAAAGACGCACTTCTCAGCTTTTGGATCCAACTTGGACCTCAACTCATCTGGCACATGGACATAAGCAATGCAACCAAAAATCTTCAAATGAGAAATATCTGGTTTCCTACCAGTATACATCTCCTCTGACGTCATGCCATGTATTGCTGCAGTGGGAGTCTTGTTCATTATATAGACTGCTGTAGCAACTGCTTCAGCCCAATAATAATCTGGTAGATCTTTTTCATTTAGCATAGCCCGAGACACCTCTCCAATATGCCTGTTTTTTCTTTCTGCAATTCCATTTTGCTGTGGGGTATGACTGCATGAATATTGCTGCTTTATACCATGCTCCTGCAAGAACCTTGCAAACTCATTTGAGAGGTACTCTCCCCCTCCATCTGACCTTAGGCATTTTATTTGCAGGCCTGTTTCTTTTTCAACCATAGCTTTGAAAGCTTTGAAGTGCCCAAACACTTCACTTTTCTTTTTCATAAAATACACCCACAGTTTTCTGCTGAAGTCATCAATAAATGTGACAAAATAGTGACAGCCTCCAATAGATGCAGCTTTTGTAGTCCACACATCAGAGTGGATTAATTCCAATGGTTTTTTACTCTCTTGAACATGCCTAGGAAAAGGTTTCCTTGCCTATTTCCCAAATTGACAGGCTTCACAAATCTTGTGCATTTCTGCAACCTTGAATTTTGGCAATCCTACAACAATATTTTGGGCTTGCATTGATTTAAGTCGCTGTATATTAACATGACCAATGCGTTTGTGCCAGATATCAATATCTGCAACTACACCGGTCCCATGTGCAAACATTGCTGCACTCAATTCAGGCATGTCTGCATCCAACGTAAACATCCTGCCCTTCTTCTTTCCTTTTGCTATCAAGCGACCATTATTTTTCATATCCTCAACAAAGCATCCATGAGGATTAAATCTAACCTGCAAGCCCTACTCAACCATTTGACCAACAGAAACCAGGTTCTTGGTGACGTTCGGGACATGAAATACATCAGACAAGTATTTCTTTTTCCCATCCTGCATAGACAAAGGAATTTTGCCAATCTGCACAATAGGATGTGCAGTATCATCACCAGTCTCCACAAATCCTGGTTTTTCCATTTTTCTTGCATCCTGCATCCATTCAGCGTGACCTGTCATGTGGTTTGACGCACCCGAGTCAACATACCACACATCATTGCTTTCTTCTGCACTTGTTACAGAATTTGTCATATGCTGCACCATAAACAAATGCTCATTTCTGTCATCGCCCTGTCTACTAGAGGATGCATAATTGCCTTGCTGCAATTTTCCACTCATAATGTCATTCTGCTTTTTGTAGCAGTCTTTAGCCATATGACCCATTTTGCCACAATAGTAGCATTCAATATTGCTGTTTGCATTTTGGCCTCTCTGCCATCCACCACGGCCTCTTTGGCTCCCCCTGCCTCTAGAGTTACCACGTCCTCCTGCATAAGACTGGTTTTCTTGCATTTGCTGCATATTTTGATTTCTACCACGGCCTGCAGATCGGCCTCCTCGACCTCTGCCTCTACCTCTGCCAGCATTTGAGTAGAAGACAGTTTCTTTTGAAGTTCTTGCTGAAGAAGATGCACCCCCATTTCTCTGCTCTTCAGAAATTAGAAGAGCAATCAACTCCTCAAAATCAGGAAAGTTTTCACGGACGGCAATGGATGTCTGGAACTATGCATAATCCTTTCCTAGACCGTTCAAGGTCACAGAGACCAAATCGTCATCATCCACTGGTGACCCAATGGAAGCAAGTGCATCTGCAATTTTCTTCACTTTCATGTGGTAGTCATTGATGCTCAAATTTTCTCTCTGCACATTGTGCACCTCCTGCTTGAGCTACATTTTCCTGGCTTGCGTATTTGTGCTGTACATTTTTGCCAAAGTATCCCATGCCTCCTTTGGCATACTTGCATCCTGAATATGCACAATCATGGAGTCCGAAATGCTGATAGACAGCCAGTACATAACTTTCCTGGCTCTCTCATGCCATCCTTTGAATGCCTGCATTTCCTGTTGATTGGGAACATTAGGAAGAACAGGTTCTTCTTCATTTCCTGTAATGAACTCCCAATAGCCTTTTCCCATCAAGAAGTTCGTCATTCTAAACTTCCATGCCTGGAAGTTGTTCTTGTCAAGCTTTTCAGTGACAATCTGTGAAAGAGAATCAGATGCCATTACAGAACACTGCAAAATATTCTGTCACTGCAAAAAACACAGCTTTTGCCTCACACGGGCAGATCTGCAAAACTGACGAAAGTGGTGTTTCACCACACAGTCACTTCCTAGTGACGATTTTGCATCAACAGGCAACAAGCATGAATCCGCAACTCCCAATGTCTCTGCACACAGGCATACGATGCAATTTCTGCGGCAACTTTTCACCGACTAGCCGCGCAGTGGTCGCACAGCAAAAAACAGGGCCTTTTCCTGAGTGCCTGCGAAGAACTTTCGCCTTCAAAACAGCATATACTGTGCTCTCGCCACACCGCGAAGGGCGTCTCAATCTGAAACAGTGCACTCCTGCACTTCTGGCTGTGCTACCTGCAGAGATTTGCTCCCAAACTCGAAATAGGAAAGCAACACTGGTCCTCTTACCAGGACACCACGAACTTGGCTTGCTTCCTTGAGCTCCTTACCACGAACAAGGCTCTGATACCATGCGAAGATTGTGGAAGAGAGGGAAGGAGTCTCACTTGAGGCTTTCTCATAATCACAATGGGGGAACACACACAAAGGTGGAGGCTGAAAACAGTTTTTCTCTTTTTAGTTGTGTAAGCCAAAAGAACTCTAGTACAAAGAAATAGAAGAACCCTATATGTGGGTCTCAAACCAAACTCAACTAACTAAGGTGGCATACTAACTGAGCCACAAACTATAGTAGATAAGGATAGGTGTCATCCAGCTATTATTCGTGGGCAGTGTACCAACTGCATCTCCAGCTATGACATAAGTACACAACGGTCACCCTGGCATATCTCGAGTGGAGCTCGATATCTCAACATCTGATTGGTCTCTCTAGACTTGGTCGCCTTTTAAGGGCCGCGTCCCTTCCTTAGAACTCGGGGTCACTCTAGGATTCTTGACCCATGTCAAACCAGCCCCTAGTCTATAGCCACCTATCCTAGCTCCTAGCTCGATCACTTTTCTACTCGAACTCGCCCTGGTTCCTCGATTGATGTGACTATTGAGATATCAAGCTCTAGCCTCGATGTATCTCCTGGGTGACTATCATTTATGTCACTGCCTATGTTTGTTGTACTCATGGCGTAGTTAGACTGGTCTTGCAGATTCTCTTAGCTCAATTGGAGCACCTGATGATGATGACTTAGTGTCCATGACCTTGAATGGTCTTGGGAAGGATTATGCACAGTTTCGGACATCCATTGGAGTTTGTGAAACATTTCTTGATTTTCAAGAACTTATTGCTCTCTTGTTGAGTGAAGAGCAAAGGAATGGTGGTTCAGCCACATCAACTTCTCAAGAGTCTACCTTCTACTCGAATACAAGTAGAGGCAGGGGTAGAGGAAGAGGCCATTTGGGTGGCCGCACGAGAAATCAAAACCAACAGCAGCAACAAGAAAACCAGTCCTATGGAGGAGGACGTGGTAGTTCTACAGGCAGGGGGAGCCAAAGAGGCCGTGGTTGATGGCAAAGGAACCAGCAAGTAGATAGCAGCACAGAATGCTATTATTGTGGAAAACTTAGACACAAGGAGAAGACCTGCGATAAAAAGCAGAATGACATCAAAAGTGGGAAATTATAGCAAAGCAACTATGCGTCATGAAGAGGGCATGGTGATGATAGAATTGAGCACCTTTTTGTGATGCACCATATGGTTAACTCCATGACAAGAGATGTTGCAAGTTCCAATGATTTGGTATGTTGATCCAGGTGCTTCTAACCACATGACTAGTCATGGTTAGTGGTTTCGTGATGTCAAAAATTTGAATAAGCCAGGTTATGTTGAAATAGGTGATAATACTGTGCATCCAATTACGCAGGTTGGTAAAGTGCCATTGGCTATGCAGGATGGCAAAACAAAGTACTTGGAAGATGCACTTCATGTTCCAAACATCACTAAGAACCTAGTTTCAATTGGCCAGATGGTTGAGCAAGGTCTGCAAGTCAGATTTAATCCTAATGGATGCTTTGTTGAGGACTTGAAAAGTAAGTGCCGCTTGGTTGCAAACAGCAACAAAAATAGCAAAATGTTTACCTTGGATGTAGATATGCCTAAGATGAAAGCTGCTATGTTTGCACATGGGAGAGGTGTCATTGTAGATATTGAAATATGGCACACGTGCATTGGGCATGTGAATATACAAAGGTTGAAATCTATGCAAATGAAAAACATTTTGACAGGTTTGCCTAAATTCAGAGTTGAGGAAATGCAAAAGGCATGTGAAGCATGCCAAATGGGCAAGCAGGCCAGACATGCATTTCCAAAGAATGCTCAGGTGAGAAGAAGACCCTTGGAAGTGATCCACTTAGATGTGTGGAAAACCAAGGCCACTTCTATTGGTGGATGCTATTACTATGTGACCTTTATTGATGACTACACTAGGAAGGTGTGGATTTATTTTATGAAGCACAAAAGTGAAGTGTTCAGCCACTTCAAGGCTTTTAAGTCCATGGTTGAAAAAGAGAAAGGTGTGCATATTAAGGTGCTAAGATCTGATGGAGGGGGAGAGTACTTTTTAGAAGAGTGCAGTGAATATCTGAAAAAACAGGGAATTCAAAGGAAGTACTCATGCAAGTCTACCCCTCAGCAAAACGGGGTTGCATAAAGGAAGAATAGACATATTGCAAAAGTAGGATGAGCGATCCTAAATGAGAAAAATATTCTTGATTATTTTTTGACTGAAGCAATAGCAACTGCTATTTATATTATGAATAGAACCCCCTTTGTAGCTGTCCATGGCATGATGCCTGAAGAAATGTATAGAGGCAAGAAACCAGATATTTCTCACTTGAAGGTATTTGGTTGCATAGCTTATGTTCATGTTCCTGATGAGAAAAGAAAAAGCTGGATCAAAAGGCATAAAAATGCATCTTTATTGGATATGCTCTGCCGCAGAAAGGGTATTGTTATTATAACCCTTCCACTCGTAAAATTCAAGTGAGCAGAGATGTTGTTTTTTATGAAATGAGCAGTTGGTATGCAGCAACCATGGATGATTTTTTTAAATTAGTTTCGTTAAGAAGCTAAACTTTTATATTGGTGTTGAAAGTTTGTATGACATAATAAAAATAAATATTTAAAACATTCACGAGGATTTGAAACTTTTATGCAAAAATTTTTAAAGTTTCGCCAGGATTCACATTCTTTCCTTCAAAATTCAAAAGAAAATATATCAAAAAGTACTACATTCTACCAAGATTGTGAAACTAACAAAATGAGCTTGAAAACTTTTGCCAAGATTTTATATTAATATATAAGCATTGCTTCGATAAAAATATCCCTGGCAGCAACTGTAGTATTAGTGGATGAAGATGTAGGAAATGGGAATGCTGCAGTAAATGTAGAGCAGCAATCTCAAGCCTTGAGTGTGGACCTAGAGAGTCCTCTACTAGTGGATCTAATGCATGGACAGGGAGATTGAGATCTAGTGAATCGTCACATGGTAGTCCTGACAGTGTTGTGCAGGTATCCCGCAAGGGAAAAGAAAAGGTGGACCATGCTCCAGTGTTTGATGTTTCAGTTGGTAGCTCTCATGTTGATGGAGAGTCAAGTGGCTCTGAAATGAGCCTTGATGAGGAACTTGGGATTCCTTCTGTTGTTACACCTGTGGTGCAAGAAAAAGTAGGCATGCCTTAAAGACTCCTACAAGTGATCTAGTTGTACGCAAGTCCACACGTGTTAAGTATCCAATTGACAGGCTAAGATATGATGGGTATACTGCACATCATTATGCTTATATGGTCAAGGTTCTAGAGGAACCAGAGCCCACATGCTTTAAGGATGTAGCAGGGCATAAAAATTGGGAAGCAACTATGGATGAAGAGATCGTTGCCTTGGATGCAAACCACACTTGGGATTTGATGCCTTTGCCTCATGATAAGAAGGCTATTGGCTGCAAGTGGGTTTATAAAGTAAAGCACAATGTTGATGGGTCTGTGAGTAGGTACAAGGCAAGATTGGTTGCCAAGGGTTTTGCACAAACATATGGAATTGATTATGAGGAAACCTTCAACCCGATTGAAAGGATGGAAACCATGAGAGCAATAATTGCTATGGCTGCTGCAAAAGACTGGTCTTTGCATCAAATGGATGTGAAGAATACTTTCTTGCATGGTGATTTTCAAGAAGAGGTGTATATGATGCAGCCAGAAGGTTATGAGGATGATGCACACCCTGATTTTGTATGCAAGTTGCGCAAAGCCTTGTATGGCTTAAAACAGGCGCCCAAGGCATGGTCAGACAAGATAGGGCAATATCTTGTCACTATTGGATTTCACATTTCCAATGCAGAATTTTCACTTTATGTGAAAAAGACAAACGAGGGGATTGTGCTTGTAGTCATCTATGTTGATGACTTGATTATTACAGGTGATAGTGATGTAGACATTAATGAAGTGAAGTTGCTTTTGAAGCAAAAATTTGAGATGAAGGATTTGGGAGAGCTTCGATACTTCTTAGGCATTGAGGTTATTAGATCCCCAAGTGGGATATGGCTGTTGTAGAGGTAATATGGTTTGGACATGCTATCCAAATATGGGATGATAGGTTGTAAGCCTATTTCTATTCCATTGGAGCAGAATGTGAAGCTCAGTGTAGAGACATGTGAGCTTCTTGAGGATATCTCTATGGACAGGCGCATAGTAGGTAGCTTGATTTACATGATTATCACTAGACTAGATTTGAGCTATGCTGTGGGGTTGAAGAGTCAGTTTATGCAGGCACCGAGGAAGCCACATTTGGATGTGGCTAGATGCTTCATGCAGTATGTGAAGTCCACATTGCATTATGGATTGTTTTATGAAGCTGGGTGTGCATTACAGGTACATGGGTACACAAATACTAACTGGGATGGTAGTGTCTCACACAGGAGATCTACTAGTGGTTTTTATGTTTTCCCTTGGGAGTGCTACCATCAATTGGAGCAGCAAGAAGCAACCGACAGTTGCCTTGTCGAGCACAAAGTCTGAGTACAAGGGTGCAGCTATGGCGGCATGTGAGGTAGCTTGGTTAGGGAAGTTACTTGCAGATATGGGACAGTCAGTACATGCAACAGTTGTCATTCATTATGACAACATTAGCAACATCATGCTTGCTAATAACCCAGTTTATCATGCTAGAACGAAGCACAATGAGGTGCATTACCACTTTGTGAGGGAGAAGGTTCTAGTAGGTGAGATTAATCTTGTGTATGTCAGCACTGAGGAGCAGGTGGCTTATATTTTTACGAAGGCCCTAGGTAGCGAGAAGCTTCGCAGATTTAGAAGCTTGCTTGGTGACTTGAGATGGATTTGAGCTTGAGGGGGAGTGTTGAGATATCAAGATCTAGCCCTGATGTATCTCCTGAGTGACTATTATTTATGTCACCACCTATGTTGGTTGTACTCATGGTGTAGTTAAACTGCCACGTATGTTTTGGCTTGGGTTCACATATGAACCACATATTCTAGGGTTTGACATATAGGGTATACCCCTCTCCTATTGTATTGTTGTTGTGTGCTATTTTCAAGTAAGTGAAGATAAGCTTCAGCCTCCACATCTTGTGTCCTCTCTCTTGTGTATGTTGTGAAGAAACTGCAATCGAGGCTCCTTCCTCTCTCCTGCAATCTTTACAGTGACTTGGATTGCGAGCTATGACTCCTAAACTCAAGTAAAGGTACAGTCGGCATAGAATCCCTTGTATGCTTGAACTCCGCCTTCATGCTGACCAAGGGGTCAACATAGTAGTTGTCATACACCTGTTATTCAGTGGCGATGTAACACCCACACCTACATCCAACCATGCGGGTGACATAAATGGCAATCACCCAGGCATTACATCAGAGGTTGAGCTTGATATCTCAATAGATATTTGGTATTTGCAAGAGACTGGCTTCGCCTCAAAGTAGTACCCTCTCGGTCGCAAAGTGAGAATCATATATTGAGCCGACTGTGATTGGCTCTCGTGATATGCCACAGTGACCGTTGTGCATTTATGTCACCGACTTGTTAGCTGCAGATGCGATTAGTACACCGCCCATGAATAATAGCTGGATGACAGCTATCCTTATGTACTCTAGTTCATGGCTCAGTTAGTATCATGCCACCTTAGTTAGCTGAGTTTGGTTTGAGACCCACATATAGGGTTCTTCTATTTCTTTGTACCAGAGTTCTTTTGGCTTTTACAACTAAGAAGAGGAAAACTGTTTTCAGCCTCCACCTTTGTGTGTATTCCCCCATTGTGTATGTGAGAAAGCCGCAAGTGAGACTCCTTCCTTCTCTCCCACTATCTTCATAAGTTCTTCCATGGCATTTAAGCTTGTAGGTATTTCCATGAATTGTATGAACCACTTTTTCTTTCACCTCTGCCCAGATGGTCCAGTATGTGCCATGTGATAGTCTAGTTAACCATTGATATCCTCGATTGCAAATGGGTCTCCCATTAACCATGGGTTTCAATCTAGGTTTACAGTGTCTTGTGCTCAAATCTTGATTAGTGCCTTGATGAAGAAAGCATGAAAACTCTTGAAGAAGATAGTTATGTCTATTAGGCACTGTCTTACTCCAAATACCAAGGCGTATGGCTGCACAATCATCTTTCCCAACTTTTCTAATGCAAAGTCTCTTGCAACAAACTCGGATAGGCATCCTTTCCATGTTCTCCTCGGATAGCATTGTTGAGATATCGAGCTCCACTCGCGATATGCCAGGGTGACTGTTGTGCATTTATGTCATAGACCTATTAGCTGGAATCAGGGCTTTGACAAGGACCATCTGTCCACGAGCGCATGTATACAATAGCTTGGCCTGAAATGACCATTTAACAAGAAGTGCGGTACCCCCTCTTCCACGTTGTGGGCATGCGTAAACGGCGTTGTACTTGTTGGTGTATAAATTGGTGATGCCCTCGTCTCCAGTTTTCAGTTTTTGAATATCTATGAAGTTTAATTTGTGCTTTGCCAAAATTCTTCTGCATACGGCTTGTTTCCATGTCGAGCAAGCCCCCCAACTATTCTAGCTAATTATTGAGTGGCTCAAATCTCTGCATGGCGCGTTGATTAAAGAGAAGTCAATTCCTTGGTCCATCCAATCCCACAAGAGGAGCATAGGTATTATGTACTTCTCTTGATGCTGCCCTTGCATGTAGTGAGTGGTCTTTGCTACCATGTCCTTTGAGGTTAATGTTGAGGCTACCATTGGCCATGTCATTGAGAGGCTTACGTGGCTTCCCCTTTGGACGTGCTTTGAGCTGGGAGTTTGCATCCATCAAAGCAGTTCCATAAGCCAGTGTTGGCTTGCTTCATGAGAGAGTCTTTCGGCTTTGATCTTCCAGTAGCAAGGCATGCTTTCTGGCTCATTACTCTCCTTAGAAGCATCTTTCTTTGTGTTTTCTCTGGGTTGTGAGTGTGCAGTCAGATTTCTCTATGGGCTCTTCTCAATGGCCACTAACTAAGTGAAAGAGCTGGTTGCCTCTTTGGCTGTTGGTCTATTTTCTTTATTGGGGCACTTACGTGTATAGTGACCTAGCTCCTTGCACAAGTAGCATGTGGCCAGGAAAGCGCTAAAATTGACCTCAGTGACAATTCTCCAACCATTGTCGAGGGAGATCTCTAGAAGCTCCAGTGTGTCTGTGAGGCTCCAATTCTGGAACATAGGTGACATACCTACTTTATTCGTTTAATAAGATTGTATGATGATCTAAGATTAATATAAGAATACTAATATGCTGGAGACCTATCAGATAGTCTTAATTACTGTAAAAGTAAGTTTTTAAGACTTGTTCATGTATGAATCATGAAAATTACAAATATAAAATTCTAGAATAGATGATCAAGCTTATTTTGTAGTGGGAAAAGTCGTGCAAGTATAACAATAGAGAAAAGCTACGCTTTTTGGATAAACATGTATTTAACACCGTTTTTGGACTAATTTCGCAATTTCGCCCACTCTATGCAATCAACCAGATGTCTTCCCGTTCTTTTGACTGGCTACGTGACTATGTTCGCAGGTCTTATCCAAGAGATATGCCGAAGACAAATCGTTGGTTCTGTCAGGTTTTCATATGGGAGAGCTGCAGGCAAGACTAATATGTATTCTTCCTTATGATGCTCTTCCTATTGAGAGACTATGATTTGAGCTAGTTTTTTTACACTAGCCATATGATGAAGATAGATTATGATGGAGATTGACGCTTTGAAGTACAGATTACATGCGCGATGGGCTGATAGGAGGATCTTGAGATTCTGATTCCAGGATATACAGATTAGAAATCCGCAAGATTGAGATTGACATCGAGATACATCTTCTTCACGAGATCGAGATTGTAATTGAGAGTGAGATTGAGATTGTGATTGATATTGAGATAGCTCTGGTTCGAGCTCCTTCAAGGAGTGCTGCAACTCCAAAATTATGTTGTAAAGATCTATTGATGTAATACAAGATTCTATTTTTCCGTTTCGATTTGGTTTTTATGCGTTCTTGATTGGATTGGAAGGAGAGTTACATCATATGTTTTGCATTGGATTGGACGGAGGGAGCATTACACTGTCCTAGGTCCGATCCCATAAGATACATACACTTGGTGATCTCTTCGGTTGGGACCTCCGAGCGTAAACTATGCCCATAACCCCAACAATTTTATCAATCTGTTTGAAGAAGATGGGGTTACAGTTCAAAAAATGTATCCACACCAAGCATTCTGTGCGTAAGATATCTTCGAGCAAAAAGGTAGTTGACCACGGAATCAAGTATATGATGTGTCCCTTATAACCCACAAGACTAGCCAAGATCTAGTCGCGCTTAGCTTGGGAACCAACCACTACAAAGTAGAATCCTTTTTCAATGATACTCTGTTCTTGAAGCAAACACTTGTTAAGAAATGTTATCAACATTGAACCAACTCTCGAACTCTTCCTCCAGAGGAGGCTTACCCATAAAGTATAGGAAGATGCCGTAGGACTGGAGTTTGCTGTATTCCAGGTATAGACTCTCGAGGCGAGATCTATGCATGGGCCTTGAAGATCTTGCGAGGTGTTTGAGTTCTCTGTCAATTGATGCCCTCTCATTGATGCTTTCTATGTCTTTAGCTAATGCTTGGGAGATGCTTTTATCTACAAGATTCAAAGAAATATTATTGATGGCCTTTGCGTAACAGCAAGGGCCTTACATGCTCATGCAAGGAACTCAAGATCATGGGGTTGGAGGTTCACGGGTGCAGATCTTGTTGGGCATGTTGTATGTCGTAGGGTTTCTGGTGATCTGGTGGCATCTGACAGAAGAGGCAAGAGCATCTGGAGCATCCTTTTTAAAAAAGTATTCATTTCCACACAAAAAGTATGGGAACCTCTAAATGTTAACTCAACGGCCACGTCATACCCATGAGATGAGATTTCTTGGGGTGTTTACACATCGCCGAAGGGTGGTTGAACGGTGCCCAACATGTGGGCAACCAAAAAATTGTAATGGGCATGCTTCCATGGGCTAGGGGTTACACATTGCCCAAGCAAGAATTTTTTTTTAAAGTGACATTTAATGGGAAGGAAAGCTTTCCTCCTATTTGATTGGTTGGGCAAATGGGTGTCCAAGAAATCTTGTCTCATTGGCAGGCAGCTGAGTTAGTGTTTAGAGGTGCCATCTGTGTGTGTAAAGGGGGTTGCGCCCATCCACCCCAATGGAGCATCCTTGACTCCTTGGGTGGGCACCCTTTGGTGGTGTCATACAAGCTAAAAGAAAAAACTTATAATCATCATACATATCTTAAAAGGAAGCAAAAGAGATGAGGTGTGCACATGTGGCAAGTTGTTCTACAACTCATCGCTTTTTATTCCTCTCGTGAGATATGGAAAAGCACAACTTTAGTTGCCCAAAATCAGGCCACGTGGGTGCTTGCATGCTATGCCTTGTCATTGCCCCTTCATGCATGGTCTCCCTGCATGCATACATGTGGTAAGCACAATGACATCTTGTCCATCGGCAATGACGGGTCCAATCTATTTCCAAATCAAGGTGTACATATGTTAGCACCATGATGAAGGGGTGAAGGATCTCCCGCGAGTAGCTATGCTTCAGCCGTGAGCATAGAGAACATCACTAGCAACTTGTGTTTCGGGAAAAAATCGTAGCTATTGTTTGAGAACTCACAGTATGGTTGATAAAGCATTTGAAAGAGGTGGGAGTGCTATTGCAACCTTGTCAGATGGATGTGGGTGGAAATGCCCTTAGGACAAACATCATTACATACCTTATGTCATATTTTCAGCTAAATATCCTCCCACTTACATTCAATGTCACTAGTGTAAAGATTGCGAGAGAGGGAGGAGACTTGATTGCAGCTTCTTCACAACATATTGGACACAAGGTGTGGAGGCTGAAGCTTATCTTCACTTACTTGAAAAATAGCACACAACAACCATACAATAGGAGAGGGGTATACCCTTGTCAAACCCTAGAATACGTGGTTCATATGTGAACCCAAGCCAAAACATATGTGGCAGTCTAGCTACACCACAAGTACAACCAACCAAGGCGGTGACATAAATGATAGTCATCTAGAAGATACATTGGGGCTAGAGCTTGATATCTCAACACTCCCTCAAGCTCAAACCATCTTGAGTACACCAAGCAAGCTCCTAAATCTGCGAAGCTTCTCGGTACCCAAGGACTTTGTAAAAACATCAGCCACCTACTCCTCAGTGTTGACATACACAAGATCAACCTCACTTGCTAGAACCTTCTCCCTCACAAAGTGAATGTGCTTCGTTCTAGCATGATAAACTAGGTTATTAGCAAGCATGATGTTGCTAATGTTGTCACAATAAATGGCAATTGCTCCATGTACTGACTATCCCATATCTATAAGTAGCTTCCGTAACCAAACTACCTAGCCTCTGTGCTCGACAAGGCAACTGTTGGCTGCTTCTTGCTGCTCCAACTGACTGCAACACTCCCAAGGGAAAACATAAAACCACTAGTAGATCTCCTGTGTCTGAGACACTACCAGCCCAGTCAGCATTTGTGTACCCATGTACCTGTAACTCACACCCAGCTTCATAAAATAGTCCATAATGCAATGTGGACTTCACATACCGCAGTATGCGCTAGCCACATCCAAATGTGGCTTGCTCAGTGCCTGCATAAACTGACTCACCAACCCCACAGCATAGCTCAAATCAGGTCTAGTGATAGTCATATAAATCAAGCTACCTACTATGCGCCTATACATAGTAATATCCTCAAGAAGCTCACCTACCTCTCTGAGCTTCACATTTTGCTCCAAAATGCAATAGAAATAGGCTTACAACCTGTCATCCCATATTTGGACAGCATGTCTAAGCCATATTTCCTCTATAACAGCCATATCCCACTTGGGGATCTAATAATGTCACTGCCTAAGAAGTAACGCAGTGCTCCCAAATCTTTCATCTCAAATTTCTGCTTCAAAAGCAGCTTCACTTCATTGATGTCTGCATCACTATCACCTATAATAATCAAGTCATCAACATAGATGACTACAAGCACAATCCCCTTGTCTATCCTTTTCACATAAAGTGGAAAATCTGAATTAGAAATCTAAAATCCAATAGTGACAAGATATTTCCGTATATTGTCCGACCATGCCTTGGGTGCCTGTTTTAAGCCATGTTTTAAGCCATACAAGGCTTTGCACAACCTACATACGAAATTGGGGTGTGCATCATCCTCATAACCTTCCGACTGCACCATATACACCTCTTCTTACAAATCGCCATGCAATAAAGCATTCTTCACATCCATCTAATGCAAAGACCATCCTTTTGTAACAGTCATAGAATTCCTGTTGTCACGGTTGCCATCCTTGCAACCGAGCTGAAGGTTTCCTCATAATATCTGTGTAGAACCCTTGGCAACCAATCTTGTCTTGTACCTACTCACATACCCATCAACATTGTGCTTTACTTTGTAAACCCACTTGCATCCAATAGCCTTCTTATCATGAGGCAAAGGCATCAGATCCCAAGTATGGTTTGCATCCAAGGAAGCCATCTCTTCATCCATAGCTGCTTCCCAATTTTTATGCCCTGCTATATCCTCAAAGCATGTGGGCTCTTGTTCCTCTAGAACCTTGACCATATAAGCATAGTGATGTGTTGTATACCCATTATATCTCAGCCTATCAACTGGATAACACGTGTGGACCTGTGTACAACTGAATCACTTGCAGGAGTCTTGAAAGCATGCCTACTTTTTCTTGCACCAGGTGTAACAACAGATGGAATACCAAGTTCCTCATCAAGGATTAATTCAGAGCCACTTGACTCTCCATCAACATGAGAGCTACTAGCTGAAACATCAAACATTGGAGCATGGACCACGTTTTCTTTTCCCTTGTGTGATACCTGCACAACACTATCAGGATTTCCATGCGACAATTCACTAGATCTCAATCTCCCTGTCCATGCATTAGATCCACTAATAGAGGACTCTCCAAGTCCACTCAAGGCTTGTGATTGCTCCTCTACATTTGTTGCAGCATTACCATTTCTTGCATCTGCATCTGGTAGCACTACTGTTGGTGCATACCAACTGCTCATTTCATAAAAAACATCTCCTTTGCTCACTTGCATTTTGCGAGTGGAAGGGTTATAACAATGCTACCCTTTCTGATGCAGAGCATATCCAATAAAGATGCATTTTTCTTCCTTTGGATACAGCTTTGTTCTTTTCTCATCAGGAACATGCACATAGGCTATGCAACCAAATACCTTCAAGTGAGAAATATCTAGTTTCTTACCTGTATACATTTCTTCACGCGCCATGCCATGGACAGGTGCAGTGGGGGTTCTTATTCATAATATAAATAGCAGTTGCTACTGCTTCAGTCCAAAAATAGTCAAGCATATTTTTCTCATTTTGGATCGCTCGTCCTACTTCTGCAATGTGCATGTTCTTCCTTTCTGCAACCTCGTTCTACTGAGGGTTAGACCTACATGAGTACTGCCTTTGAATTCCATGTTCTTTCTGATATGCACTGAACTCTTCTGAAAAGTACTCTTCCCCTCCATCAGATCTTAGCACCTTAATATGCACACCTTTCTCTTTTTCAACCATGGCCTAAAAAGCCTTGAAGTGGCTGAACACTTCACTCTTATGCTTCATAAAATAAATCCACACCTTCCTAGTGTAGTCATCATAAAGGTCACATAGTAATGGCATCCACCAATAGAAGCAGCTTTGATTGTCCACACATCTGAGTGGATCACTTCCAAAGGTCTTCTGCTCACTTGAGCATTTTTTGGAAATGCATCATCTGGCATGCTTGCCCATTTAGCATGCTTCACATACCTTTTGCATTCCCTCAACTCTGAATTTAGGCAAACCTGCAACAATGTTTTTTGTTTGTATAGATTTTAGCCTTTGTATCTTCACATGCCCAATGTGCTTGTGCCATATCTCAATATCTGCAATGACAGCTCTCCCATGCGCAAACATAGCAGCTTTCACCTCAGGCATATCTACATCCAAGGTAAACATTCTGCCATTTTTGTTTCCTTTTGCAACCAAGCGGCACTTATTTTTCAACTCCTCAACAAAGCATCCATCAGGATTAAATCTGACTTGCAGACCTTGCTCAACCATCTGGCCAACTAAAACTAGGTTCTTGGTGATATTTGGAACATGTACATCTGCCAAGTACTTCGTTTTGCCATCCTGCATAGCCAATGGAACTTTACCAACTTGCATAATTGGATGCACAGTATCATCACTTGTTTCAACATAACCTGGCTTATTCAAATTTCTGACACCATGAAACCACTCACCATGACTGGTCATGTGGTTAGAAACAACAGAATCAACATACCAAACATCACTGCAAGCTGCAGCATCTCCTGCCATGGAGTTAACCATATGCTGCATCACAAAAAGGTGCTCATTTTTGTCATCACCATGCCCGCTTGATGACGCATAGTTGCTTTGTTGCAACTTCTCACTTTTTATGTCACTCTGCTTTTTATAGCAGGTCTTTTCTTTGTGTCTAGGTTTTCCATAATAATAGCACATAAAGGGGCATTTGAGCATAAAAAGGACCCTTTTCTAATGACAATAATTAGCAAAGGACCAATAGGAAGAGAGGGTTCTGCACATCTTGTCTCTTTCAATATAGGAAGAAGGGTGGTTTTGATAAAAAAGAAACCATGGTATAGAGGAATAAGGGAGCAAGAAGGTTGGTTTGAATACAAAAAAAATGTGAGAGAGGAGATATATTTATTGAAAAAATCAGCAAGAGTATCCTATACTTGCCAAGTGTCCAAGGGAAGGGGAGAGTGTATTTATGGGGAAGGGGTGCAAAAAGGTGCATGGGGAAGTGCATTTATGGGGAAGGGGTGCAAAAAGGTGCAGGCTTGCCAAAAAGGTGGGTGCCTCCAAAAAGGGCAAACTGCCACGTCAGCAGGGGCGGCCGCCCATGCAATCTCGCCCATGTGGCACCCACAATCTTGCCCTCCCACTTCCCAAAATATTAAATGCCACTTGCACGCGGGTTGAACATAACACCTCTTGATCCCACACCTCCACCTCAACCACTAGGCCATCCAAGCCATTCATGTCGTTTTCATATAAGATTTGAGATATATTCAAATCCTCTCTCTGATTTTTTATTCGCCCCTTCACCATGAATGCCTCCAAAAGCATGTAAGAGGCTCTACAAAACCATGTAAGAGACCAAGTACACCCTAAATCCTAGGATTTATTAGTCCTTAATCCATTTCTTAATCCATTCCTTATGAGGCTCTTTTTTGCTGCTTGAGCTCCTCACCACGAACCAAGCTTTGATACCATGTAAGAAGCGGTGGCAATTATTGTTTGATAGGCAACAATTTTCATTAAGCTGCTCATTCTTCAACATTAAGGAAATTTAACCTCTTCTTTCTTCGACGATTAAATTTAACCTCTTCATTTTCTATTTTGAATGAACACTTTACCAAAAGAGAGTCTTTCTCTAATTACGAAGCTATCTATTTTGTTCTGTCAAGTCAATGCCGCTATTGTTTATCCCACCTCCATAACGTAGTGGAAGAAAGGGGACGAGCCTAAAATTAATTATGTATAGGTTTCATTGATGTTCTTAGCAAAGCTAGGCCTTGGTAGAGTTTTACTCCATCGTTTGTTGCTCTTGCAAAGCCCTATATCAAGGTATCCAAAAATATGGCATACATTAAATTTTTTCGGACGCACATCTAAAGCATACCTTTTTCTGTGCACCCTTTTTCCCTAACAAGTTTCTACCTCAGCTTGCTGCAGAAAATCCAGATATGAAAGATTGAAAGTGATGACAACATGGCGATGTGCAGGAGTCTGAACGTGAATAGCTTGCCCTTCTTCCACTTCTACCAAGGGTCTCATAGATGCTTTTTCAACCTCTATCAAAGGTATGCTTTACCATTGAAAGAGTTTGCACTATGCCGTGAAGCAAAGCGGTGCTCCATCTCCTATGCTCTAGCCCCTCATAACAGCCACAGATGGGTGGGGTGCCTGAGCTCACTGCTCAGCCCCCGCCCCCCTCTTTTGTTCCCCTCGCCAGCCCCCCACCCCTCGTAACACCCCCCCTCTCCTTGATAGCCCCTCATAACAACCCCCCCTCCTCCTTGACACCCCCCCCCTTTTCTCCTCAGCTCCTTCCTCCTCCTCGACACTCCCCCTCCTCCTTGACGCAACCCCCCTCCCTCTCCTCTTTGTTGTTCAGCTCCTTCTACTTCCCCCCCCCGCCCCCCCCCCATTCTCCTTTTTGTGCATCTCCTTGGCTTGGATGGAGACCATCCAACTTCTTCGACCAGGCAATGATTGTAGGAACGTTTTCTTGGTAGTTATTTTCTCCTATTTCTTGCCGATACCCTCTTCTTGAGACCCATGGCTCAGAAGTTGCTTAGTAAGCAGCATTTTCAGCATGGATTCTCCCACCCTCTCTATCCAGTCCCTTGCTGCAGACAATGGAGAGCATTCCGCCACTCCCGTCGACTCATGTATTGAGGAGTTTCAACGTCTTTTTTCGGGAGCTCAAGAGAGGTGTATGAACAAATCAAAGGCAGGTCATGGAGAGCTTTCTCTTTGGTTCATGCCTAAGCTTCATGCTAAGGTCCTTGGCTTTGGTGACAGTATTGGACATCTGATCCTTCTCCTTGCTTGGTTGGATTGAGCACACTGAGTATTCCTTTGTTGGGTGCTCCCCTAAGCATGAAGGTGGAGTTAGTTTTTTAGATGTTGTTCGTTGAAGCTCGGTCCCCCTGTTGGGTTCAAAGCATCACCCTTATTGTATATCTGAACTTTTTTGGGTTTCTTTTAGAGGTTTTAGATTGAGGGTTTCTCTCCATTTCTGTGTCCTTTGGGTTTTAGTGCAGAGGATTTGGGATTGAGTCTTCTCCCCCACTCTACTTTAATTTGTACTTCAGTACTCATTTTGAATGCAATATATTACTTTTTTCAAAAAAACATGTACTTGATATTGTAGAAGAAAATCCGAGTGAAAAATCTTTGATGCAATGACATGGAGGTGGTTCCAGTCTCGATGGTTTGTGGATTTTGGCCTTAGTGAGGGGGTTCAATGAAATTTATCATCCACGAGTGGATACATTTCCAAGATCTTGGGTAAAATGAGCACTACTGCCGCCTCCATGATCCAAAACAAACTGGTAGTATTAGAGGACCCCTGACTTGGCCATATCTTGGCGTGAAGGATGACGAAGACGAGTCTAGCACAATGCTAAGAGCATGCATACCCCTATCATTAACGTATGCCTTTGACACCAGGTGGTGGGACCGAAGAATTCCTATGAGTTGTAACGTCCAGGGGTTGGAATTCCGTTGGAATGCCCATATGATCATGGCCTGGAGCATTAGGATGTACGTGCTCTAGACATGATTGAAGCTACGGAATATTTCAAGAAGGAGTGCTGCTCTACATAGCCCATCTTTCTGACCTTGTGCCTCAGCTTCCGCTTCACCTCGACAGGCTCGACAAGGTATAAGTTGCTCGACATATTGAATGGCCACGAGAGCTAGATGAAGCACCTCTTAGACCAAAAGTAACCATTTACTTTGACATCCTAAGGAATCTAAGGCTAAATTGAGAAACATGATTTTAATTATTATGTAGAAATTTAATGCTTTTATACATATTGGACCTATCTAAGGATATTTCAACTCTTAAATACTATAAACAAAGTTAATAAATGAAAAATATAAAGAATACAACAAATAATACGCTACATGCAAAAGTCTCCCTTGTGCCTCTCCCTTTGCCTCTTCCTCCCATGTCTTGCTCCCCTGCCCCTTTGACTCACCTCTTTGTCTCTTTCTCTCTTTAGTAAAAGATACAACTTGATAGGGCCACCTTCTAACAAAGTTGTTTCCTTTGTTTAATATAGCCAACTTTTGAGGAGAAAATTGAATGATTATGTACATATTTTTTGGGGAGTTAGCTACATGATACCTATTGGGGCTTTAGAAGATTCATGGCGGTTCACATTCTCTCTTTTTACAGATATGTTTGTAGGTTCTAGTTGAGGTTCCAAGCTTGAGAAATAGACGTGGCATGAGATGGGAATAAAATAGATAGCTTAAAGTAAGGAGGTTTAAGTGACAAGCTTCATCCTTTGCATTTCAATTTTTTGAGCTTTTCTTCCATAGAATACTTTTGGCCCTTTCCTTTCAAATGTTGGAGTAGTCTACTTCCAAATTACTCTTACCTTTTCTACCAAAGTGTAATATCACCTTGCACATTAGGAGCTATAAACTATTCTTCTTTGATTATTAAGTTTAACCATTTCACATTCTGCACAATTTTGTTAATGTGTATTCATCTTCTATCTATTACTTAAGGCTGGGTAAGCCACGTGTTGGCTAAAGAGCATTCCACTAGCTCACCATTCCTTGCGCTACGTGTCTCCTCCGAAACCTCCCAGCCTCCCACGTGAGAGCTTGCGCAGTTGAGCCATGAGAGTGCTTCCCCACATTATTCTAAAAAACCCCTCCCCCCTTCTTCAACACTTCCTGCACCCACCCCCCCACTCAATTTTTTTTTTAGGCACATTATTCAAAAAATCCCCTCCTTCACGTCCTCCCCCCCCCCTCAATATTTTTTTTAAGCGCTCTTTTTTAAAAAACCTCTCTATAAGGCTTCCAAAAATATTGACTCATAGACTCCTGACCCCTCTCCTTGAGGAGACTCTTTTTACATTGTATCGAGACGGGTCCCATGGGTCATTTTTTGGCCCCCCGAGGACGCTAATAAATTCTACTTCTACTTCTCTCTCTCTCTCTCTCTCTCTCACACTACACACACACACACACGTATACATGCACACGGAGACACATGCATGCTCTCACTCAACATGCCATAACCGACTCCTTGATTAGCACCCATGTCTCCCATTTTTTTGACCACATTGGTAGAAGGAAGGAAAAGACATCATAGCCTGCCTCCAAAGCATTTCTTTGCTGCTACCAAGCCCGAACCCCTTTGCCAAGGCGGATGCGTTCAGAAGTGAGGTGTTTGTGGACAGAGGAGGCGTTATCAAGAGCTTCGTTGCGGTTGATTTTGGCCTCGAGGGGGGAAATCGCGAGGTTATGAGCTAAGATGATGATGCAGAGGGGGAGGGTGAGGGTGAGGACGAGGGAAGCGAAGAGCTTGAGACGGGAGCAGAACAAAACCTTGAAGGATTCTCTGAGGACGCCAAACACGTTGAGCACCTGCAAATCTTGCGACTGGCTGTCCATGGCGAAGCAGAAGAAAAGAGCAGTAGCAACTCAGATCCAAATCCAGAAGCTAAGCTATGGCGATGGAGCAAGCAAGCTCCTCAGCTATGGCGACGGCTGCAGAAGCTCGCTTACCCTCCCTTCCAGGCTTTCCAGAGCCAATAATTGCAGTTCTCAAACGAATTCATCGATTCTGCTGATCCGTGGCTTCTGGGGCTTTGGCTTTGCCACGGGTCGCCACACTATAGTCTTATTTAATATCTATCTACTAACGACATGACTAAGAAAGTCAACATTCAAGATTAACAAAATACAATAGAGACAAACATGTGCTAAAAGCAAGGGCCGTGAGAGTGGGACGGCGTTACTACATACAGCTATGGAGTTCTACGACCGCCTGCACGACTCCCTCCGCCGCCGTCCCTTCCATACCCCCCACCCTCGCCCTCGCCCTCGCCCTCGCCCCCCATCCCTCAACGCCGCCCAGTGTCGATTCCTCGCCCTCGTCTCCTCCGCCCAGCTCGACCGCATCTTCAGCATCTCCGCCGCCACCTGCCCCTTAGATCCCTCCCTCCCCTCGCCCTTCTACCATTACTGGAATTCCCTCCCCGGCTTGCCCCTCCCTCCTAATAAGTGGTGGTCTGTCGCCAAAAACACTCCCTTCACTTCTGTCCCCCCCCCCTCCTGGAATTACCTCTCCAACACCCTTCAAGAACTCCGTTGCACACCCCTTTGTATTGAAGAGCTCTTCAGAGTCATCACAGCTGCCGAGGATTTCCTCCACCGATGCCAAAGCCCCGACTGGTGGAGCGTGGCTCTCACAATGGGTTCTACAACCGAGGCGCGCGATGTTCACGTCCACGATCTTCTGTGGTGCATCACCGGATTGGATCTGGCATTGCTAAGCATCCGTGGATCAACTTTGGACTCTGTGGGTCGATTCAGCCGCCTGAGAATCGCCCAGTGCTATGCGAAACTCGGAACGCTATCGTCAGAACTCGTCAGAAGTGAAGTATGCGACAGTGAGGGTCTCGTTTCCAGCTTACAACAGATGAAGCGGAAGTACGACCAGATGATTTTCATCAGAAAGAAAATCATGAATCTTGAAGAAAAGCTTACACAGGAAACAATTTGTTTCCTATCACAAAAACTGATGCCTTCGTCGAACAACGAGGTAAGGAAGATGAGGATTCCTCCACAGAGTATGCAAATACGCAGCGAGGACTTGAGTTTTACCTCTTCCCCTCGCTTGATTGGTCGAGGAAGTTTCGGTTCTGTGTACGAGGCACATTGGTTGGGGAGGAAAGTCGCAGCCAAGCAATTTGCTTACGATACTACTGGCAAGCTGTTGTTTGAACATGAGGCGGCAGTACTTGCTGAATTGCAATGTACTCCCTTCGTTGTTCACATGTTCGGATGGTGTGTGGACTCTCAAAACAACGCGTGCTATCTGGTCTTGGAGCTCGCCAACAACAATCTTAAACATTTCGTGGCTGACAGGAGCAGGCTTAACAAGCCCCTTCGGCTCCCAGTGCTGGTGGACTTGATGCTCCAAATCTCCAGAGGTATGGAATATTTGCATTCCAGAAAGATAATGCACCGAGATCTGAAACCAGCCAACGTTTTAGTGGAGCCCATAAGCTCCTGCAGAGAGTTAATGGAGGAGGGTTATGCACGAGTGAAGCTATGCGACTTTGGGCTTGCCAGACTGAAGCTTGAGACGTGGAACTCCATGACGTGGCAAGCGGGCACCATGTGCTACATGGCACCAGAAGTTTGGGCTCCTGCCTTCTGGAATACGTTTTCAACTGAAGGTGAAGCCGAGAGGGCAAGATATTCCTTTGAGTCTGACGTCTATAGCTTTGCCATGACCTTTGCATACACTCTTACAGGAAAGCAACCCTTTGCAGACATCAAGTCAGGGAGTATGTTGCTTGAGATGCTTAACAAAGGTGTCAGGCCAGAATTGCCTGCAAGTTGTCCCAGATTTTTGAAGGAGTTCATTCAGAGATGCTGGTCCAACAATCCATCCTGTCGCCCTTCTTTTTCTGACATTTCCATGGTACTAAGGCATTTCAAGCTGCAACTTATGAGATCAAGATTCCCTGAACAACCCTCAGCATGCTTGTCAGATGAGGAATTTTTCCTTTCCACTCCTACACTTTCCTATCAAGAGCTTTATGATGCAACAGATGGCTTTACTAGAAGAGTGCAAAACATCACCCTGGATTCTATATGCCATGGTGTCCTCTCTGATGGCACGGTTGTGCTGGTTCACCACAAACGAAGTCTAGTTGGCTCTAAAGAAGTTTGGGCCGAGGTATCTCAAATGTTCAGCCTCAGGCATTCCAATGTTGCATGTCTGCGAGCTGTTTGCATTCATCGTTCGCAATGCTGGTTTGTATACAAGCACACTTGTGCCGGAGGTTTACTAAACTTGTGGTTAGACAATGCACACCCTGATCAATCCCTCAAACCATTGGATGAGGAGGCCTGCTACAGGGTTGCTGTAGGGGTGGCATGCGGTCTTCAATATCTTCATGACCAGGACGTTCTTTGTGCTGTCACATCTAAAAATATATTGCTAGATGAACGTTTCGAGGCTCAAATATTGATGAATTCTTCAGTATGTGAAGAGATGGTTGATCGTCTGCCCTACCGTCACTGCCTTGATGTGGTCCACTTTGGAAATTTGATTGGGCAACTTCTATTGCACCTACACAGTAATGGCCTTGACTTGGAGAACACACTTCAATTCCCTTATGCTTCTATGCTGAAGGAAGTGGAATGTTTCTGCCTTGGTAACAGAGAGCTGACAATGGATGAAGTTGTACAGATGTTAATTGGCTAAAATAGATTGCTCGGCAGTGAAGAGGAAGGTCCACTTTGGAAATTTGATTGGGCAACTTCTATTGCACCTACACGGTAATGGCCTTGACTTGGAGAACACACGTCAATCCCCTTACGTTTCTATGCTGAAGGAATTCTGCCTTGGTAACAGAAAGCTGACAATGGATGAAGTTGTACAGATGTTAATTGGCTAAAATAGATTGCTCGGCAGTGAAGAGGAAGGTCCACTTTGGAAATTTGATTGGGCAACTTCTATTGCACCTACACGGTAATGGCCTTGACTTGGAGAACACACTTCAATTCCCTTATGCTTCTATGCTGAAGGAAGTGGAATGTTTCTGCCTTGGTAACAGAGAGCTCACAATGGATGTAGTTGTACGATATTATTTAGCTAAAATAGATTGCTCTGCAGTGAAGAGGAAGGCCTTGATTCCAGAGAAGAGTACGATTATTTTGAAGAGAGTGCTCATGACATGTACCTCAAGTCAATTAGGTTCCAAGATAAATTAGCTTGGACTCATAAAGAGAATCTTGAGATAGTGCAAAGTGCTTGATTGATATTACTTCAAATGAACCTCCCTTTTATAGGTGAGGGTACTTACATCCATATGCTTGCTCACATGTGGGATATCTCCTCCATGCCATGTGGGAGCTCTACCTCAGTTTTTTCAAAAAAATCCCCCCTTTTTCTTTTCCTTAGTTAATCCCCCTCCCCCTTCCTCTTTTTTCTTTGTTCTCTTCTTTTCCTATTTTCTTTCAAGTTAATGACTATTTCTTAAATCAACTGCTTTAATTCGTCTTACATTGAACTAGTTTTAATTAAAAAGCATGTACCTTAGCTTATGGGTTAATTACTAAGAGAATATCATGGTTACACCTTATTTTCTACCTCTTTTCTATAGTAAAAAAATTATTTTTTGGACAGGGTAGCCTTGAAATACACCACATGTCAATCTGTAGGTGCCAGTGGTGCTCCCGTCCTCATAGCCTGCAAATATCTCTTGCAAACGTGTAAAAATAGCCTTCCCAGCAGGTCAACTTTGTTTTTTTTTCCTTTTTGGCTCGTTTGGATAGTGGCTGCAACAAGAGTTGAATGGGAAGGGGGAGTATTAAGAAGAGGCGGTCTGAGGTCTAGGGGGTATCTGTACCCCCCAAAACACCTTGCGCAGGAGGCATAATTGAAGGTGCTTTTTTGGATGAGACTGTATGGGGACCGCCCGAGTTTAATGCCTCTCACCTTGGGAAGCTGTTGTAGAGGGTGTATGGGGACGGCCTCTTATCGTCAAACTCTAGTTTGCAACCTCAACACCAACATGGAGCTTCAGATTGAATATGTATTTGTATTTGGAATAGTAATTGCTCAATCATGGGACTTGAAAAGAGCTCTCAAAGTTGATGATTCTAAGTAAACCAAAAGTAGGTTGGCTGTAACAATGCGGCAAGAGAAAGGGAAGGATTCACGCTCCCTCTAGTATGTTGCAGAGAGGTAGAATCTCGGCACGTTCTGCTGGTGTTTTCTGATGTCAAGGAAATCCTCAAAGCACCGACATGGATGCATTTTGAGGTGAATGCCAATGTGGCAACTGATACACTCAATTTCTAATCTCTCTTCAATTCCGTTGATTCACGGGCCAATTCACAGGCGCTGGCATCCGTATTCCTCCCAGCCTCTCTTGGATTGCATGCACACAAAGATACGTAATTACATTCCTTCATGCCTATCCACAAGCCCACAATTCCCTAGATGGTTCCTTCCTGCCACATGTCATCATTTTAGACCTTTAGCTTGGTACACCATTTACCTCTCTCTTGGGGCACAATTAAAACATTTGTCCCTTGGCATTCTTACACATTTAGGTGCACCTAGGCTTGAGCACTCAGAGCCACCTACTCGATGCCAATACACCCTCACCTAAGACCTTGGCAGTTACTTCCCTTGACCATTTTATTTACGCACATAAAATATTACAAAAGTCGATCATCTAAGGGAAAATGCCCACCGATCTTTCCGAGGTCATGCTATCTCGGCTAGAGCATAACAGCAACATTTATTTTTTGGCATCCTCACTACCATCTCAATGTTCGTGCCATTCCTTTTCATCAAGGTCAAAATTCCTATCTCAGGTAGCTACCTTCCCCTTCCTTTGCCGCTCCAACCACTGTCAACGGCGCTGGTCGCCAGAAGATCGATCTAGACCATCAGATCTTACAGCTCTACGAACGGTAATCCACGATACAACATTCGCCGAATAAATTACCACAGCATAAACACAAAATGTTAGAAAAATCCGATCTACCGGTACCAGTTATCTCGGTGCATCAAAATCCCAAGCTGCATGTGTTCGAAATCGTTGGGCCTTTTTCTTGCATGGCAGAGAGCCACAGGGATTGTTGTTACCTGGGCTGTTGCGATGGAGCCAACGAAAACTGCAGTGTTCTACCTATGTTTGCCGCTGAAGCTCACAACCGCGTGCTGAGAAATCAAAAAGACCATCCAGAACTGGGGTTAAAACGAGTAAATGGAAAGCAACTCCCGCATGCGAAAAAACCAATAGGAGATAAAAATGAGACCCGGTGCCCGGACGCCTTTGACGGTCGGCAATCGGCACCGGTCACCGCTTCCCGGTCGGAATGTGGTGACTGACTCCACTACATTCCTCCCGAGAACCGGCTCACGGCGCCGATTCCCTACTCCATCAATGGCGCCAGTTGCCAGAAGATCGATCTAGACCGTCAGATCTTACAACTTTACGAACGGTAATCTATGATACAACAATTCACCGGATAAATTACCACAGCATAAACACAAACTGTTAGAAAAATCAGATCTACCGGTACTAGTCATCTCGGTGCATCAAAATCCCAAGCTGCCTGTGTTCGAAATCGTCGGGCCTTTTTCTTGTATGGCAGAGAGAGCCACTAGGATTGTTGTTACCCGGGCTGCTGCGATGGAGCCAACGAAAACTGCAATGTTCTGCCTATGTTTGCAGTTGAAGCTCACAACCGTGAGCTGAGAAATAAAAAAGACCATCCAGAACTGGGGCTAAAACGAGTAAATGGAAAGCAGCTCCTGCATGTGGAAAAAACAATAGGAGACAAAAATGAGACCCGGCGCCCAGACGCCTTTGACGGTCGGCAATCGGCGCTGGTCGCCGCTTCCCGGTCGGAATGTGGTGACCGGCGGCTCCCAGCGCCGATTCCCTACTCCTTCCCCTTCGCCATTCTCTCTTGCCCGTCACCTCTAAATCCAACTCTGGCAGCTCTTCATGTCGCATTTTCTTAATGGACTCCAGCTTGCGTGGTGGACCCGTTTGTGTAATCTCTGTCACATTCTTCTCTCTTCAACATCACCTCCAGTAGGTCTTCACCATCTCAGTATTCTGCCTGCATGCCACTTCTGATCTTCTTCCCAGAGTTGGACACAAGCCCCAGCTAATATGTACACTACTGTTCTCAGTCTCTGCTTTTCTCACCCCCTTCCTTCACCCTCGACACCTTCTTCATTGCTTGCCTGCCCTGTTCCGTTACTTGTGCCTGCGACTTATTCCCCCTCCACCTCTCTCTCTGCGCCTTTGTCCCCGCCCCCACAACTCTGCCTCTCCTACAGCCCTGTTGTGGAGACAAGGCTTCGAGCTTACCCAATCCTGTGTGTGAACTGTTTCTTCAACAACTGGACCACCATTCCAGTTGAACTAATAATTACCTTGATTTGAATGGGGCAGTTACAGACACTTGCTCATGAAAACCAATATTTTCTCTCTTCCTATGCTTGGTCATGCTTCAAGCAGGTACCTTATTCTTTTTGGTATGTTCCAACCCTTTTGGTGATTCTCTTTACAGTCAAATTTAGTTTTGGGCAGTGGTGGCATGGTTTGTTGGGGAGATTTCCTTGCAGGTATTTTCATTAGCCTTGCACACAAGTTGAACACTTAGTCACTGTGCCTCCTAGAGAATTGTGAAAAACAAGGATATGCCTAGCAATGATGCTCATATGGAGGCAGCTCAACATGTGCAAGCGCTACCACTATGGGACTATGTCTGATATGCAAGGGCAATTCGATGGATGCATGACAGCTATTCAATTTTTGTCACAAGCTTAGACAAACGCTTTGCAGCAATTGAGCGCGCTTATCATGCAACATTATATTTTCTGCAAAGGGCAAGCAGCCCATAACCGAGCATGGGAAGCGAAGATGCATATTTGCACCCTACGAGGGGTATTATTTTGGCTGATCTTTGGGCGGAGTCTTGTTGCCTATACCCTCACAGATCCATCATTGTCCTAGAGTATGTCCAACAATTTTGGAGACCTCTCCTGTTTGTGCAAGATAGATCCGAAAAGAAAAATTGATGATATATATCCCTGCTTTGGTAACAGGGTGACTATCTTTCAGGAGGCCTTGCTCTTTTCGTGCTCGGAGCTGTCCGCGGTCTTGTATTCAGCTCTTCCTGTGCAGTTGGTGGATGGGTCTCGTTGACAGGTTCCTTGGCTTCACAAGCTGGCCCTCCCAATGGCTCTCCCCTTCTTGGTCATACCTGGTGATCTCCATGCTGAGTTGTTACAGGCAGCTGATTCTTGGAGCTGGCTACAGGAGCCCCGCCTTGTGGTAGCTGCTCTTAGTGGCCCGTGTCACTCAGAGGTTTGCATCAGGCAGACTTGGATAAATGCAGGGCGTATGGAACGAGGGTTGCGAGTGGCCCATTGGTTCCTCAGTTGCTCTCTCTTCACCTCATGGGCATTTCTTGAGTTGCAGTGGCACTCATCTGGAGTCCGGTGTTTCTTCGGATTCCTACTCTATTGGTTCCTAAAGGATCCTGACTGAGGTCGGTGTATTTTCGTGTGGTAGGCACCCAGCCACCGACCGCATCTTAGCGGTTTGAACTCCTTTAAGGGTTCTTGAACTCCTTTAAGGATTCTTGGGTGTTTTGAGTTCCTGCTATGGCAGGGTGTTATAGCCCCTTGAGGCTTGTATCAGTTTCTTGGGTGGGGTAGTACCCCATAGCTCCTGCCTTGCAGCTGAGCTTTGCTTCTTGTAATTCGTGGGTTTTCTCTAGCGTCAAACAAGTGAAGGCAAGCCAAGATTACAGAGGCCTTTGAAAACAAATATGCCAACTATTTAAAGCCCAGAGTGGGTGGTACCTATGGAGGCATTGAGGCAACTGACTTGATGCCCGGGTTGGCGGGTTGGCTGAGTGGCATGATAGAGCACCACATCCAACAGTTATGGGCAACAAGGTGCCTTATTGTGACATGAAAGGTGCTTGGGACCGTGAACCAGACAACTAACACTAACTGACTCTAGACTGAGAGAGAGAGAGTCAATAGATCTGACACCAGATGTAATGCATGCAAAGTGCAGATGCTATATGGTGATTGAAATAGCTGAATACAACAGATCTGAACTAGATCTGTGATAGATATGGTGCAGGAGCTGCTAGATCTGGTACTGCCTCCAAGGCCGGGCCTGATGAGCACTCCTGAGGAGGATCCTGTTGGCTGCTGGATCTCCAAGTCTGGTTCTTACTGCTGCCCCCAAGGTAGGCGACCAGCCCCTTGCTGCAATGCTGCCCTGAACTGGGGCTCTCCTACTGTCCCTGAGTGCTTGGCAGAGGACCCTGAATCAGGCCCTAAGGCTGCCCAAAACCGCTGTCTCAAATGAATATCAAATGGCTGCTTTTACAGACATCTAGGGTAGGGGATCAGCCTGTTCCAGATCTGGCCGACCTCCTCTAGATCTGGCCGACTAGCCCTGTTCTGCCTCCAGATGCCTCCTCTACTTGGCTGACTTGCTGCTCCCCTATTCTGGTTCTTGATTAGTGGCTAAATCGGCCTAAAACTGGGCTGGATCTGACTGGACAGCATGGTTGAACCTAACTGATAGTTACTGGCTTGTCAGTGCACATGGTGTGCACGTGACATCGCCCCCTGCTAAAATTGTTGCTGGGTTTGAAACTTTGCAACATACCGCGTGTGGGGTAGCCCATGGTGAAAATGCTGCCAACCCTTGCACAGATGACTCGTCGGAAGACATCCACCATCCTTCGTCTTTGGGAAACCACGAACCTCGTACGGAGCCCGAAACCTGACGAATCCTCCTCCTGTGTCCCACGCAAATCCATGTACCTTAGGATCTCACGTGATACCGGATTATGGTGAGAAGAACCTTGAATATCCCGCTGCCCGTACTCATTCCATCATCCCATGTCGATGTGGGATTCTTGATAGCTTCCTGGCGTACCACCCATGCACCTGTCGGCAAGGACTTGACTTGACTTGACATATAGACTATTTTTCTTTTCTTTTTTCTTGGACTGAAAACCCTAGACCTTATGCATCGTTTGGCGAGCTGTCGTTCTCCCGTGATGTCCTCGGTGAAGTTTGGAGGAAACACATTTTGTTGCTCTTTCAATTTTTCTTGCCTGCTGCAACTTGGAAAAGATTGACTCCAACGGGCAGTATACTCATTTCCATCAATCGAGTCTCCCCCGGGAAACTCATCAATTGCCTCGAGTTCCTGTGGCTTGTAGCTGCCTCGAACTCGTTTTGGATTTGCTGGGATTTGCACCTCGGTGTCCCCGGTTTTGATAGTCATTTTTTTTGTGCCCCAGTCATGCATTACTTTTGCGCTTTTCAACCACGGTCTGTCCAGTAAAATTGGATATGCATTCTGCACCATCGGAATCACAATGAGACTCACCGTATAGTGTATTCCTCCAATTGTCACTACCACATTTGACAACATGCCGAGGGGTTCTATCGGTCTCTGATCGGCCATGCAAACTCGAAACGGTGACGGCTTCAAGCCCTTCAATTTTGCATGGTTGTTAAGACCCAAAGCTCTGATACCAATGTGACATGAAAGGTTCTTGGGACCGTGAACCAGACAACCAAGACTAACTGACTCTGGACTGAGAGAGAGAGAGACAATAGAGAATCATGGCCCTTGTAGTTTGAGGTAAACCAATTACAAAATTTGTTCTTACGAATTTGTAGTGGGTGCAACAACCTTGAGCTCTAAGCCTTTCAACCTTAGTAAGCTGGGAGTGGGTATAGTGTCGCACATAAGTCTCAACAACGGGCTTCATATGTGGCCAGTAAAAATACCGGTCAACCAAGGTCAATATGCTTGGGTGTCCCGCACTAAGTGTGTCGTGGCACTCATGTAAAATGAAAGCTTGAATGTCCAAATCATTGGGCACTTAAATAGTAATCTCCTTAGAATGGGGTACGTTTCCAATATTTTTCTCTTCACAGTGCACGTCAGAGTGTTTGAGGCACTCGGATTTGGTGAGCTGCAACCAGCTCGGACCAATTGTCGAATTCGACTAAAGTGGAATCATTTTGGCAACGCCCTTTGATAGATACATAGAAGTTAGTCGTTATCTCAGTAACAAAGAGAGCATCGAACTCAAGGATCATACTACGGGTATCAACACCCCGACTGCTTGATTCCTTTTTGTAAGACATCTCAAAGTTAAACTTTTGCATGAGTTAAAGCCATCCGGCCTTCTGACTCGTCAGGTTGGGTTGATGTTACGTGCATCAGTGCTCGGCATAGGTGGCAATGACACTTGGCTGCATTGTTAGCATCGTAAGCAATCTTGGAGCATATTTAGGGTCCATTTTGGAGCCTTCCATCATGTGCATGAAGGACTAGGGTAGGGCCGACCAGGACTAGAAGTGGCCGACCAGTCGACTAGTTGGTCGATTGGCCGACCCCCTCCAGTTGGTTGCAGGCTACCATGCGCATCATTCAGGACCTCAGGCACATCATTCATAATTCAACATCCAATATTTGAGGGTCTAAAGGCAGCAATCAAGCAACACGTAGATCCTCAATAGTTTATCATCATCATGAAGTCATCGCCAAAAGATATCCCAAAAAAATTCAGATCTAGCATATATCTCATTGTAATTCACATTCTCAGCATTTAATATATTTTGCACATTGCATTGCATTGAACATCTATAATTCCTTAAGGCGAGGGTGCCACGTGGAGCCCAAAGAAGAAGCCACGTGGCAGCCAAAGGAGAGGCCTTAGTGAATTCCAAGACGGACAGTCGTGCTTTCATACGCTTCCTCAACACGCAGAAGACGCTCCCCGCTCATTTCTTAATGGCATTCTTTGTCATTCCCGATCTCCTCTTGTGCTGCGCTTCTCCCAAGTCCGCCCCTCTATGTTGCAGGAGTTGTGGCAAGCTTGGGTCTTGCATAGATGGGCGATTCTTATCGCAGGGTCTTCAGGTTACGGGAATTATCATCAAGGTGATGGGCGATTCTTCTTGCCGAGTCTTCAAGTTATGGTAGCTATCGTCAGGTTAGCCAATGATAAATGTTTGCATTGCAGGTTTGTTTCACTTTCTGTTATGACCAAAAGTGAGTTCTTCTTAGTATGGCGAGTTCTCAGGCTCATTGTAATAAGCTCATGAGGCGTTGGGCGTGGAGAGATTGGAGCGGCTCTTGCATCGCAGTGTTTATGTCCCAACGTCCCTGTCAATAAGCTCATGAGCGGAATCAAGTTCCTGCACCACCATGCAAATGCCTTACGGGAATTGGCTTAGCATTTACGAGCATCTACTCAATGATAGGTTTCTCGACGGACTCGGTGTAAAGTGACTTGCTAAAGGAGCAGAGTTCCAGAATAAGATCCTGAAGGCATGTGGTATGCTGTGGAATCGGATTGGTAACATAGTCGTTCGAATTTGAGCTGCCCAATATGCAAATTAGAAGAAGATTTTTGCTGCAAGCCCATGCGATTTCCTTGATCACGCTAAGCCTACCCATAGTGAAGGTGACGACGCATGCATCCACCCTTGGGAATCGCCACAACAAGTCTTTATTTCTATTCCACTGCTTTTGCTCAATGGCGTCGCATGCTTCGAATTTATTTCTATTCCACTGCTTTTGCTCAATGGCGTCGCATGCTTCGAATTCTATGCATTTGGTCGTGTAAACGGCAAGATTGATGCATCAGATGCGTATCGAATTCTATCCATGTGTCGTGTAAAAATCTCCTTTCCCAGGATAGTGATATATCGATCATAAAGCTTGACTCCACTGAGCAAATTTCAAAAATTGTGAAGGCATGGCAGTAAGCGTGTTGTCCCCCCAAGGTGTGTGATGCGGTCCTCCCTGCCCGGGCCTAGCTACGTTGCAGTGTTGTCGCATATGTGGACTCTACAGTCCTTGGCTGAAAGATTACCTTAGGTGCCGTAAGCATGCCAAGGAGAGATGGAAATGGTCTCTGTAAAAGGTACCCGATCCTAGAGGATATGTGTTGCTCAAATTTTGTATAGGGGACATGCTTTGCTTACTGTTATAAAGATTTCTTTGCTTATAAGTCATTATTGTTTTGTGTTTGATTTGTTGCATCTCTCTCTCTATCTCTTTTTCAGATCATTCTTGCTTTCATTTCCCAAGGCTACTTAGTAGATACATAGGTGGTATGAGTTTGAAGGATTTTCCCCCAAGTTTTATTTCACGAGTTAGGGAAGGCAATGCGTTTTGTCACTCTAGGCGGGTTTGTTTTGTGTCTTTATAGTGACTTTGTATTCCATTTGTAGCCTTCCATTGTGTATGGACCAAACTTTCAAGCAGAGCAAGCTGCCACCAAAATTTGAGGATGGACATTTTAGATTTCTAAATGATAGGGGGCACACACACCGTCCAAGTAGCATGTGTTTCTATTTCAGGCATCAAGGAATCTATATCTATATCTATATATCTCCTGGAGGCGGAGGTGGCATGTGGCCAACAACTAGAGTGCCACGTGGTGTGCAACGAGCCCTTGAGCGACGTCTCCTCTGTCAACCCCAACTCTTGTCCTACCTGTGGGCCTTCTCCAGCACGCCAATTTGAAATTTGAAATTCCCCTGCCTTGCCCAAAGCACACCTATTCAAAATTTTAAATTTCTCAATAGCTTAACGTAAAAGGATAGCTCTCAGCTTGATGACTCATCCCAGCTATCCACGTCCAAAGTAAGCCGCTAAGTGCAGTACCACTGGGTGCCCTGTTTTTTGTCGAATCGCAAGAGTCAGACCTCTGTACGACCTGTAGAATGATAAAACATTGTATTGATTGAAGTTTGTTGCAGCGGATTAGGATTTGGAAGAGTGGTGGATGAGCTAAGGCTCCAATATGCTAGGAAGCCATTTACGTCAAGTATGAAAGGCCCATTATTAGGGTGTATCTGAGCTCAGCGGTTCCAAATGCGAGGAAACTCTCGACACTTCGACTTGAAAGCAATGTTGATGTGGACAATGCATGACTTTCCAGGATACATCGATTGTTCTGGTAAAAATTCTAATTACCTCCCTACTCTAATACTATTGGCTATATTAATTATAACTATTGACTTTATTATTCTAACTTTTATTTATATTTTAGCAGGTTTGAAAACATCGGGTAAACATGCATGTCCTGTTTGTGGCCCTTCGTTAGTACATGAGTATGTTGACGGTTTGTGTAAGACCATATTTGATAATCATCATCGATTTCTCCTGTCAGATCACCCTAAATATGTTGCTAGTAAGAGTAACATGAGAACTTGCTAGAGGGAGTGTGTGTCACCACACCAACAGCCATTTCCACGGTTCGTATGAAATAACCGATCTCCGTCCACTTCAATGAAATGCATGATTTTGTGACTTTGGTGGTTGTCTAGAACTCCAAAGCTAGCATCTTTACTCTTCCCGTTGCACAATGTATTGCATAGATGAAGTTTCCTATGATTTTGAAGTAGTAGTGAGTAAGTTAGCAATAATCAGGTGAGTCCAAGGACATTATCGCCTTTAATAGGCCGACATGCCCTTCTATTATGAACATCTCTATAGATAAATCCTATTGTCTATGCAAAGATGACAAGCTCAAGTTTGGATTGATGAATCCAATTGTCGATGGTGGTTTGCTCAAGCAATTTAAGTGATTAAGGTGAAGTTTGGATTGATGAATCCAATTGTGTGCGGTGAGGTGGGCGATTGAGCTGACGTTTCATCAACAGCACACAACTAGCAGGTGATGGAGATTAGAACCAGCAGCACAACCAAGATCAGGAGAGGATCAGCATTGCACGCCACCGATTTCGATCTACCTAGAATTGTAACATCATTGACTTTACATGCCAGCGGGAGGTGTAGTGTGCACATGGTCTGCACAATTAGCTACACAATGATGCAAGGTGAAAAGAACTGAAGTTGTTCTTGAACTCAGTAGGTTGGATTGATGAAGAGAGCATCGTAAATTAACTTTCGAAAGTCATCACACATATCGACAAGACATTAAAAAAGGAAGTGCAATGAACTTGGGGAGGGCATCTCCAGTGGACGCTCGGGACTCTTCAAGTTCGTCACTGGCCGGAGGAAGAGCATGGATTAGATTTTTCTCCAACGTAACATGTAGGTCAAGTTTTCCTTCAGTGAAGCCATATATGGTGGAGGGCCTTGAGAAGGAGGTAGTGAGCAAGATGTTGAGGGGGAGATTTCAGATTGTGCAAGATGGCATCACTTCCATGCTTTCACTATGTTGTGAATGCGAGGATAGTTTTATTGTGACAATACATCACAAGGATCCACCGATCCCTTAATGCTTCAAACCTATCTGTTAAAGGAATTGTATCTCTTTCCCCTCACGCTAGGGCCTTTTCGTATCTAATAACTAGATGAAACAATTATGCACCTATTATCTACAATGTTGCTAAAAAACATGGTGGAGGCACAATTTATTTCACCATAATGAAGCATGTTTTGGAACTACAATCTTTAGGCTAGGTTTAGATGATGGCGATCCTCCCAAATGTGGCCTAGGCAACCCTGTTCACACACGGTGGCAGACGTATATACTTACTGATTCCTGTACCGGCTCCCCTACCATCCATACACCTGTACGGTTGCCGTACGATTTTTGTACGGCTATACAAATCCGTGGCTGTCTGCATCACTGTACCCTTTTGAAGTCTACGTTCCGTGTGTCCTAGCAGCCTCGTTGGTATATCCGTACTGTACCGTCCTTTTCGTCCCCTTTTGCATCTTCGTACAATCCAGACCTTTCCCTACAGTCCCGTTGGAATAGTCCCCATACAGTCTCCGTACAATCCAGGCTTCTTCGTACAGTCCGTGTAATCCCGTATCTTTTCGTACGATTTTTGGGTCTTACTTCTGTGCATTTCTGTACAGTCCTTCCCGTGCCCTTTTGCACCTTACATACATCCGTACAGCTCTGCCTCCTGTTTTCGTACAGTTTGCTCTTCCCCGTACAGTTTGCTCTTTTCGTACAGTATGCTCTTTTTCGTACAGCCTCGTCTGTACCTTCGTACAGTCTGCTCTGGTCCGTACAATCCAGTACATTTCCTGTACAGTCCCGAGTTCTCGCGCCCGTGCTTTTCCGTACACTCCTGTGTCTCGCTTGCTTCTGATTCTATACTTCTCCGTACAGTCCCTCTTGCCTTGTCGTATTTCAATCATGGCTTTAGGTTCGGATGTTAGTACATATGCTCGAAAAGAAAGATCTGCAGATGCTAAGCGCCGCCCTTCACAGCCTGCAACACAAGATGCTAAACTTACTATGGAAGCTCAATATGTGTGTGATACCCTCAAGGATGACTTTCAGCAGTCACGACAGGAATGGGGCAAACCAGTTCCAGAGGTCACATACAAATTGAAATTGCCCTCCCTCGTGAATCCTCTCAGGAAGTTATCTCAAACCGCGGTTATAATTTTCTTTCCAGGAAGAATCCCAACAGCCAGTGATGTCGCACAGTGGATTAAGTCCATCCTTGGAGGATGCTTTGTAGAGGGAGTATATTTTGCATCTAGAGGCTTTTATGAGGTGCATTTATCAGATGCTTTATGCAAGCAGAGGTTACTTGAGCTTTCTCCCCTTTTTTATGGGAAGCAAATGGTACATGCTATGCCTTGGTCCCCAAACAAGGATTATCAAAGTCTAATACGCCATCATTGTCCCGTATGGGTTGAGGTTGTTAACTTCCCAGACTATATGCATGAAGAATTGCCTGGCCTGGCTGCTACTTTGGGACAGGTCATTTGTCCTCCACGTCTTATGGGAAACCGTAACAGGTTCTGCATTCTTTGGGACACTGATTCAACCACCCCTCCTTCTATTGCAGTGGAAGTTGAGGGAGTGCAATTGGGAAAAAAGTATTTTGAATTGAAATGGGGTGTGTTTGCAGGAGCTTGTTTTGCCTGCCACAAGTTTGGGCATCTAGCCTCTGAATGCCCAATGGTTCTACATCAACCCCCTCCCAATGCCTTACCGCCGCAGACATGGGAAAAGAATGAGAATTTGCAAGCTAAGACAGCAAATAGAAATGGAGCAAAGAATGCCAAATCAATCAATTAGGTGCAATCACTTGTTGGGAAAGGAAAAGAAAAAGAAAAAGAGAAGATGAAGGAATCTGTGGGAACAGATCGGGATGGTTTTCAATAGCCTAAGAAGGTGGTTGTATTGAAGCAACGCCCCTTTCAATCTCGTCAATGGGATGCTTCTTCTCCTTCACCAGGACAGGCTTCCACTTCAGCTCCTGTCCTTCAAAATTGGGTGGGGGTTTTGAAGAAGGGCATCCCCATATGTGATTTCATACTTATACTTTTTTGTATATACCTTCATGCATCAAACACTTAAGTGCTTTACATACAATGTACAGAGCCTTTGCAATGTCTCAAAGTGGAGGCTTTTCTGGAATTATGTACATAAAATGCAGCCAGATATTGTTAGTTTGCAAGAGCATAATCAACACTCTAAGGCTGGTCATCATGAATACTTTGGCGGTTATGATATATATTATGATGGTACCACTACCTACTCAGGTGTATGCATAATGGTTAGACATGAGCTGGAGCCTCAGTTAGCCTTCAATGACAGCAGTGGCAGATGGATGGTCATACAATGTAATGTCAATGGTAATATTCTTGAGTTTGCATTAGTCTATGCCTCCCAGACCTCTGCCATGAGGGCTTCTTTATGGGATTCTTTAAGCAAATATCCATGGAGATCTAATGCATTCATTTGTGGAGATTTTAATAATTCCCCTCTGCTAAGAGATAACACCACTTCAAGATCTTATATGCTATCATCAGAAAGGCAGAAATGGGATAGCATGCTTCTTTCTGTGCAGGCTGAAGATTTATGGCTGCTTCTCCAAGGGTCAGTGCCTGGATATACTTTTCATCATAATGCACTTACTACATACTGGGCAAGGCTTGACAGATGGTATTTGTTTTACCCACAACAATATGCAGATTTTAGCCCTCATCTCCTCATAGATTTCTCATTGGGCTTGTTAGATCATGCCCCATTATGGATGAATCTGCAACTTGGTATGCCACTGGATGATTTGCCACCTCTTTCCAGTAGATTATTGCATGTTAATCAAGCTTATTTCTGACATCACCATTTCCAGCAAATGATCAGACTTGCAATTCATCCCTTGCCTTTGCATGCCCAGAAGGACATGGATTATGCTTGGGACAGTTTTGTCTCTCGTATACAGAATGTCATTAGGGAGTATGGAAACTGGCTTATGACTAAATGGAGGAATGAGGTTAAACAGGCAAAAAGGACAGCACAACAATTGATTGAATTTTCACATTTAAGGCCTCTCTCTGAATCAGAAAATGATTCCCTTTCACATGCTCGGATCAAACTGACTGATAATGATCAGAGGAAATTACACAAATGGTAGATTAGAGCAAGAATGAAGCCCCTCATGGATAAGGGTTGCTCATCAAAAGCCTTCTTCCAGGGCCTACATGCTACCCGAAAGAAAAACTCATGTCTAAGGGTAAGGAAGCTAGATGGCTCTTGGACGCACTCTTTCTCTGATCTCCAAGATGAATGCCAAAATTATTTCTAGAAATTGTTCTCTGCTCCTGGTTCCCCATCAAATCAAAGGAATGATGCAATGACTGAATTTCTTCAATATGTTTCTGAGATAGTGGAAATGGATGATGCTCTTACATTGGAGAGACCTTTTACTGACACAGAACTTGATAATGCATTGTCCCACCTCAGCAAACACAAGTCCCCTGGCTGGGATGGCCTTATGGTGGAATTTTATATTTCTTTTTGGGATGATTTGAAAGATGTCCTCTTGCAAATGATCAATGTTGCCTGGCAAGAAAATCAGCTGCCGCACCCTTGGAAGCATGGCATAGTCAAACTTGTGCCCAAAAAAGATTTGTGTGACCATATGTCAGATTGGAGGCCTATTACTTTGATGCCTGTAGTTTACAAACTCATTGCCAAAATGATTGTGTATAGGCTTCATGGGATACTGAATGCGGGCCTTCATCCTCATCAGTATGGGTTTGTGCGGCGAAGACAAATCCATGATAATATCTCCAATGCATTGACTGCAATTGAATATGCTAAGTACTCTCATCAAGATGTGCTCATATTGCAGGTAGATATTGCTAAGGCACTTGACACTGTTCAATGGGATTTTATCTCTCAAATCATGACAAAGCTAGGCTTTGGTCCCAAGATAGCAAATGCAGTTTATTGGCTTTATTCTGGCTCTACTTCTCAGTGCATTCTTGGGGGTCATCTATCTTGGTCATGGACATTGGGTAGATCAGTTAGATAGGGCTGCCCTCTTAGTGCTCTCTTCTATGCGATTGCGACCCATCCCCTCTTAATGTATCTTGATCATCTTACAATCACAGGACAGATGACTGGTCTTAAAATCCCTGGGGCTGCATCTTTTTTGGCACAAGCATATGCTGATGATTCCTTCTTTATGCCACAGAATTCTCCCCGGGAAGTTCACATGCTTATGACCACACTATCATTGTATGGACTGGTAGCGGGATTGCATGTCAATTTTGATAAATCTACCTTGCTTCCCCTCAAACAATGTGACTGGCATTCTATTCTCTGGCTAGGTCAGGTGGTGCATTCCAAAGATGTAGTCAGGCATTTGGGATATCCTATAGGATGGCATATCACCAGGAAGCAACAATTAAAATGGATCTTCCAAAGACTTTAACATAAACTGGAATATTGGAAAATTTCTACTTGGCCACTTCATGTCAGGCTCAGAATAGTACAGTCTATTGTAATGTCCTATGTCCAGTTCGGCTTTGCTGCATTGGTCTTCCAGAGATATTTCAGCCTTTATGTCTTAAGCTATGGAGCTGTTATGGAGGACAAAAATTGCTGTGAAAGCATTGAGACTGATGAAGATGGAAATGGTGTGCTCTCCTAGGATGCATGGTGGACTTAATGTCCTCAATATAAGATATCATGTACTTGCAAGGAAGGCGACTATGCTCCATACTTTTTTCCGTCAACAACAACCATGGACTTGTATGATGATAGCATCCATGTGTGTCAACATGAGGACATCTGCTTATGGTCATTGGACTACTGATCATTGGAAGGTTGTCATTGGGAGATTTGTAGGAAAGATACCTGGCTGTCCTTTCTCTACTGCTCTGATACTTGACTAGAAACAAGTACTTTCTAAGGTCAAATGGGCTCCCGATAATTGCTCGGAGACAAACTCAATGAGGAAAGAAAGTATTCATTGGAGTGCCATCTTTGACATTCCACTTGCCTTACAGGAACCTGTTCGGGCATACAATCTCATGAAATTGGGAATTAGATACATAAATGATGTGGTAGATGATCAGGGCTCTGTCTTATCTTTTCCTCAGGCCACTGCTTCCTATGCATTGGGAATGCATCATAGGTTCATATGGAAGAAAATTGCTGATTTGTTACATCCTTTTCTACCTATTCCTTTGGTGGCTGACATAGATAGGCTTATGGATTGGCAATTGCAACCCTCTGCTACATGCTCTCATCTTGTTCCTCTACCTGCCTTGACCTCCATCAAAGCCTACAAGCTTCTTCAGCATGCCCCATGGATTCAGCAATATGCTAATACTCTGTGGCATATCAAGAAGCCCCTCTCATGGTGGCGGAAGAATCGCCGGATATTATGGAAGTGTAAAATGCCTTTAAAACAAAGACTTTTTCTTTGGAGATGCATGACAGGCACATTGTCAGTGGGAATAACACTTGCCAAATGTCGCATTGCACCATCCACATGTTTACGATGTCAGGCTCCTTCAGAGACTGTCCCTCATTTGCTTTGGCATTGCCCGTGTTCTAGGAACCTCCTTGAGAGAATTTCAGATCACCTTCAGCTCCGTTTCCCGAGTCACAGATTTGGGAAACATTTTTGGTTATTTGGTAGATTTATGAGGTCTCTGTCTCTATACTCACTATTTTTCTCATGGGTGAGATATTGGGCTCTTTGGACAATTTGGAGTGAACATAATTTGGCATACTTGGGTCAGCAGATTCACAAGTCATATGAATCTTTCCGAGCCTCATTGCGGCAATCCTTATATGATGCCTGCCATGAGGGGGATATACATGCTTCTTGCATAGAGCTTTTCTTTTTATGTTTCTGATCTTTGGGATACTCTCCATTTTGGAGACTTCCCATCTTGTAAATTTATGAGAATATAAATATACTGCACTGGATTTTACTAAAAAAAAGTGTGTGTATGTATATATATATATATATATATATATATATATATATATACATACATACATACATACATACATACATACATACATACATACATACACACACACACATACATACATACATACATACCTACATACATATATATATATATTCACATACATGTATGTGCCTCTTGCCTTCCAAAGAAGCTTCCCCCCAAACCAAAAAAAAAAAAAAAACATTATTTTGAAAATCCACATATACACATACACATGCACACACGACACACACGTTCACTTATGCATGTGCATACATAGGCATGGGGCATACACACATACACTCACACACGCACAAGCATACACATACACATGCACATGCATACACAACATACACATAGATAGTGGGTGCACAAACGTACCCATACACAAACATGCAAGCATGTGTGGAAACACACACACACACACACACACACACAGAGTTACATGTACACATACACGCATAGACATGCATACACATACACATGCATGCGTGTGTGTCCACGCACAACACATACACAACATACACATAGAGAGGTGGTGCACAAACATACAAGTGTGTGTGGAAACACACACGTGCACGCGTGCACATATACACATACACATGCGCACACAACACACACATTCACATATGCATGTGCATACATAAGCATGGGGCATACACACATACACTCACACAGCGCAAGCACACACATACACATGCACATGCATACACAACATACACATAGATAGGGGGTGCACAAACATACCCATACACAAACACGCAAGCGTGTGTGGAAACACACACACACATAGAGTTACATGTACACATACACGCATAGACATGCATACACATACACACACACACACTCATAAACAAAAATGCAAGTGCGACAACCACATACCCGCACAAGGTCAAATACATATGTAAACATCGACACAAATAAACACACACATGATGCATTCACATGTACACTATAATGCCGCAGCAATGCTTATAATCAAAGTGTTCTTCAACATTGGAAACTTGAAATATATAAAAGGGACGAAAGGCCATTGAAAATAAAGAAAAACATACCTCAAAAGTATATCTCTCTTGTTGTTTCTTCTTCTAATTGAGAAGTTTCTAATTCTAGCCAAGGAAATAAGGTCTGAAATGGTATTGATGAATTGTGATTGCATATTTGTGTTTGTATATGATGTATCTACATTAAAATCTTGAGGTCACCAAAACTATCATTTGTACTATGTTTTGCAGCTAGGAAGTGATTGTTTTGGTGGGGGGTGGTCTGTTTTAATCAAAAAGTTCATCCTATTTTATCCCCATTAGGTTTCTCAAACCCATGGACCTCACGACAATACCAAGAAATGCTTAGGTTTTGTTCTTCAAGCCAAGAATTGGCTCAAGTCCTTCCCCTTAGACTCCTTCAACAAATCCTCATCCCCCCCATTTGGGCACCTTGAACATGCCTCAATCTTGCCCACCAGACATGTTCCTAACAAGAAAATTTCCCTTATTGCTCTAAATGCTTCAATGTGATGAGAAGCCCCAATTGTCTCTGCAACAAGGCCAAAATCCGTGTAGAGGAGTGGTACTTCAAGCTTCTTGCATTTGACTTGATCAAAAACTCTACCAAAAGCCATGAGGGGTTGAGGCATCCAAATGGCCAAGCGAGGGCAGCTTTGGAGCAATGATCAAAGGAGAGAGGAAAGGGACTTCCTTTTGTTTGGGCATCTTTGGCTGACCTTTAGGTCTCGGGGAAGCCCATTTAGTGTGATCCTTCATTGAAGGTTTGCCGACTTGATTCTCCACTTAGTTCCTTAGGCTCCATTGTTGCTGTTGCTACCTACCATATTGCACATCAATATGGATTTTCCACCCTAGTAGTTTAGAGGCTGCTTTTTTCCACCCTAGTGTGGACATTATGTGCGATGGGAAAATCCTGGCACAACTCAATGTTATCCAAGGATGACTCCCCTACCACCAGCCTATCAACCCCGATCGCAACTAGCACTACCAGCTCCCCAAGCACATTCTCATCAACCAATAGGAATTCTGAGTCTTGTACCCATTATTTCAAATCAATTCAGACCTCAAACTCTACCTTTATAACCCCCCATCCCAGGACCTCAACCACCACCACCACACATCACTCCAATGAACCAAGTATTAGTTGAAAAGAGAATGGGGAGAGCAGGAATTGCCTACAAAGGTAGCTTGTAACTAGCCAATCATGTGTTGACGACGATGAACCATAATTTTCCAAAATCATCAGTCATTGCATCTTGCAAGGTGAACAACATATTCTCAGTCTATCAAACCATTCAAGTCAATCCTAAGGCAAGGGATATGAATTCCATTGGTTCACGACCACGGATACAATGCTACATTTGTAAGGAAGCACATAAGTCCATTGAATGTCCTTATTGGAAATAATCGGGCCAACCAATAATGTGCTATGGATGTCAAGGCAATCACTATTACAAGTGTTGTCCTTACAAAACCAATGTGGTAGCGTCAGTACAACCTCAAGCCCTACAAGCACCCCTAGCACCAAACATGCCATTGTGTAGTGGGTGTGGTGTGGAACATCGGTACAAGGGTTGTCCAATGAGGAGACCTGCATAACTTACTAACAAAGGAAAAATGATGAGTCTAAACCTCTTAGGTGTTGAAATAGGGAGAATAGCTCATATACCCTTAAACACTCTAACGAGATTGCAAGCAAGAGTTGCAAGCAAGAGCTATGAGACACGAATTACGAAAACATGAAAGAGAAAAACAGGATAGTACATTGTAGGAATCTCAACCCTAAGTCGGATGTGACACAACATGCTATTAAAATCAGCAAGGGAAAAGACCAAGTGATCGTACAAAGCGGTTCTAAGGAGGACACCGCCACTTGTGTTGAAACAAAAATGAACAAGAGTGTAGCAAGTGAAAAGACTCCATCACATGACAAGAAGGAGTAGAAAGGTCTAGTTATTGGGGAACCATGCCCAACTACACCTAAGGGATTGAATGAATATCCTAACCTGACAGTGGAGATGGAGAGGTTAGCACAAGCAAAATCCTTGATTGTAGACTTTGAACAAAGAGAAGCAAAAAAAAGAAATGCAAAGAGAATGGCTCATATCATGAAAAACACGACCTTCCACCATCACTTAGCTTACCCACCACCAAAGCATGCATTGAGGGTACCCTCGGTCATTAGAGAAGAGAGTCAAGATGGAATGAATAATAGGATCTCATTCTTAATGGATCGAATGCTTGAAGAAGAACTAGGAATGCAACATCTTCCAGGACGGTCGTCTAAAACTAGTATTTGATCTTCATGTGACAAATATTCAAACACGGTGACAAAACCAAATGGGCCAAGGGATGTCTTAGGGCTTGCAGCATTCTTGTCCATGAAAGTCAAGATGCTAATCGCCACTTACGCAAGAATAATCTAACATTGTGGTATGATTTGTGCGACTGGATGAATGGTAATTTGGACTCGATGGCAAGGGTGTTGCATGGGCCAACAAAACCCATTGAACCATTAATGAAAAGATCACAAGATCACCCAACCGTTCCAGTGATAATACAAATGCAGTAATTTTGATCTTTTATCAAGAACAAGCGGTAACAACTATTCAGAATGAAGGTGCAGGAGTTAGCATTATTACAAAACCATGTTGGAAAAAATGGGGTAAATCAACCATGGACAGAACTTCATGGATAGTTAAGTTCACTAATGGCACTATGGCTAGACTGTCGGGAGTAGTCAAAGATTTAAAGACACAAGGTTTTGGACTCTCCTATAAGGTTTGCTTGGTGGTGATGAACTTCGGCAACCAACTTGACTTTTATGACATTATCCTTGGAAATCCATATACGTGAACCGCGGGATTGGTGTATGATGGGAAAACCAACATAGCTTACTTTAGGAAGGATGGACAAATGCTCCGAGTGGAGCTAGAAACTTGGAAAACTCACCTTCTAAGTGGTAGCTTGTTTAGCAGAGTCTGACACCACCACACAGACACTTCTAGTGAGAGCTTTTGAAGTAGAAAATGAGAGAAATCAAGGAATGGATCTTGATGCCAATTGTTATGCTTATCTCCAAGAGCGAGAATATTCCCACAATTGGATGCATTTTCTTACTAGAATAGATATACTTGAAAAGGGAGGCACACAATCTGTGCAAGAGAAAGAAGAGATGAATGATGAACCTCCTGAAGGGACAATGGACCTCTTATGAATGTTTAGTGGTGCCCTTATGAATGTTTAATCTTTCGAAACAACCCCGCAAAAATGAAGGAGTGGTGCATGTCAAGTCTAACCTTCGTTGGTTAAGACACGTGCATGCTATGACTGTCAAACATGAGTTTGCTCCAAATTGGAGAAAGGAGATGGAGGAGCTTATCATTCCAGTAGGATCTATCCATGCTATAGAAATTCCACATATGCCTAGACATGACAAGCTCCACACTTCCAATTCGGAGACTTATTCATTAAGGAGGTCCAAAAACGAGGTTGGTAATCTACCAAGGAAGCAATCTGGAAGAAAGGTGGAGAAACAAGTGGAAGATGCCATGGAAAATGGAGAAGGAAAGATTCCCTTCAAAAGAATCATAAGGTGAACTCTCATCTGAAGATGACAAGGATGAAGACTTGAGGAACATGCCACCTTACTTCAAATCCTACATGATCCAAGATTGACATATATTCTATGAGAGAGCAAAAGAAATTGCCGATACTTATGACGATGGAAAGGACCTGCCAAGGAAGTTAACTTGGCAAAAAAGGGTGAGACTCCAAAACCAGTGTTTGTTTCGGTGGATCTCATGCATGAGGAAGAACAGTTTGTTTTGCTACTCAAGGAATATGAGGACTATCTTGCCTTGGTCATATGAGGACATGAAAGGTGTGTCCCTAGAAGTGGTACAACATACAATACCTATTCGAGATGATGCAAAACTTGTACAACAAAAACCATAGGACATGAATCCAAAATACAAAATGGTAGTCAATGAGAAAATTTGAGGCTGGTTTCATTTATGAAGTTGAATATATGGAGTGAGTGTCACTCATAGTTATTGTCACTAAGAAAAATGTAAAGATCAAAGTGTGTGTTAATCTTTAAAAAATCAATGCTGCTAATGTGCGTGACCATTATCCACTTTCGTTCACAGAACATGTACTCAAGAGAGCGGTAGGACATGAAGCCTACAATTTCTTGGATGGGTTCTTAGGATACAACCAAGTGTCCAAAGACCTTAAGGATTAACACAAAACTACTTTTGCCATAACATGGGGTAGTTTGGCTTATAGGAAAATTCCATTTGCCTTAACCAATGCCCCAGCAACTTTCCAAAGACTTAGGAGCATGGCCTTTAGGGAGTACCTCTGCATTTGGTTAGAGATTTTCCTTGATGCCCTATGTGTGTACTCCTGATGGGTGGTAGATTTAAAATATTTGGAAAGAGTCTTTGGTAGAAGATAATTGTATTAGATTTCATAAACCCACTGAAATGCCAATTTTGGATTAAGCATGGTGTTATCTTGGGACATGTGGTATTTAGAAGTGGACTGTCTATAGACTAACAAGATTAAATTGATTATGGAATTTCCCCCACCAATGAACTTCAGGGAGTTCATAGATGTACCAAACATATAGAGTTTTATCAGAGATTCATCTACATGTACGCTAAAATCAAGTGTCATTATATCGATTGCTAATTTTGTTTGAATGGACGAAAGGCATACGATGACTTAAAACATGTACTAGCAACATCACCCATCCTTAGAGCACCGAGCTGGGATTAATATTCCATGTTAATATTGATGCCTTAAATTTTGCTATAGGATGTGTGTTGGCACAACTTGGTGAGAGTAAGTTAGATAATCCCATATACGTTGCAAGTCACCAATTGAACGAGGATGAGAGAAGCTACACAACAATGCAATGAGAAGGCCTAGCAATGGTTTACACTGTAAAGAAAATTTGGTATTACCTGTCAGCTAACAAGTTTGTATTTTTTGTAGATCATCAAGCCTTACTTTATGTTATGACCAAACAATGCTTAATAGGATGTTGGATGGCAATTCTAAGGGAGTTTGACTTCACAGTTGTAACTTGGAAGGGGTAAACCAATGTTGTTGCAGATCATATGTCTAGAATTCCTAATGGAGAAGCTCCTATTGGAGCTGAGGACAATCTTCCTGACGCACCATTGTTCCTCATTGACTTGTTACTAGAATGGGAGGAAAAAATATATTATCTTGCCAACAGATTACCCAGCGGAATACCACTAGATAAGGCAAGAGCACGAAGTTTGATTTGGGAAACAATTTTCTATCAACTTATCACATGACAATTGTATAAGACTGAAAAAGATGGTATCATAAGAAGATGTGTCTGAGAGGACAAATTTCTCACTATCTCTTGATCTCTTTAGCTTTTCTTCTCTAGTCTTAGCTTCATCGTTTGCCTTTTTCCAAAGAAGCTATTACTCCCTCTTATGTTCATTATCTTGATGAATGGTCTGGAGTGTTTCAAGTGAAAGAGGTTGTTAAGCTCTTTCGGTGAACTAGCGTGTCTTGGAGATCATCCAAACAAACCGCTATGGAGAGCTCAACCTCCACCACTACTTCCTTGTAAGAGCCATCACTGGCATAGCCTTGCAATGTCATCACTCCATCGTCCTTAGATTCTTCTCATGTGCATTCCACTCAAGAGAGAGGGAGGGGAAAAGAGAGTAGAGAAAGGGAAATTGTGAGCATGGTGAAAGGGGAAAACATAATCGTAGCAATGCAACAAGGTAGCAAGAGGAAGAAACAATGGAAGTACAACACAAGTGAAGGGAACTCCAATGCTCTATTCCTTAAACTTTTACAATGAAGAATGAAGACCAAAGTCAATAGACTTGGCTTTCATACATCCACCTTTTGAAGGGAGGGTCAACCCTATTCCTTTTAAGCACTCTCTTTTAGCTTTCTCTTATTACCAATCCTTTGGCCCACGATCTATCCATCTATATAATTGAAAGCTAAAAGAATTACAACTCTCGGGCCTTTAGCCCTGTAAAGAATGAAGGGTGTACAAAAATAGTTTGAGGATGTCACGATGTGTAACATGCCCTCCCTCCTATCCTCGGCTCCGTCCTTGGACCTATGATTAGAGAAGATTTGCTGCTAGGACCGCTTTCATGAGATTGTATCTCGCGAAGGGCTTTTTGGATAAGTTGAGACGAAGTAGGGATGCGGCGTCCAGAATGTCATGTCCATCATGTCTTCATATTTTTTTATGTGGAATGCATGAAGATTTTGGACACGGAGGTACAATTAGCATATCTGGATCCAATTTTTTATCTGGATTGAAAAGAATAGGTTTTTAATTCCTGCTCCTCCATGGTTGGTGATAGACATCACATATCATATAGTAGCATGATTATTAGGGTGTTGAAATGGCAGCAACAACTACAGGATCCGACACTTCCTTTTACTTGTCGTTCCAATCGTGGAGCTGGGTGACGAGGCCAGTGGTGGTAAGTACTAGTGGGAAATTGAACTTGGGACAATTATATTTTACATTGGAATAGGTACCTTCTTTGGATTGGCATGTAAGTCAGATTTATTCTTTCTTGCTAATTGGAATAACAATTGTAATTCCATGTCATGAAATTACTTATGAGGAAGGGAATCCACCATTGGGGCTGTATCCCCATATCTTTTGTTGTTGGTGGAAAGGTTCTTATAGTGGGCCTTTTGTAGCCACCTTGTGCCTTGTTCGGGGTGTTCATCCGGCCATTTCCAAAATGAGTCAATGATGAATTTTGTTAAGGTCCTCATGTCCATGATATCCACTAGACTGAGGCCCTATTTCTCTATGCATTTTGTCCATTGGCACAGTTGTTCCTGATTGTTTACATCTTTGAACCCATATATTGTGTCATGCCATAGTTTGGATGGTTTTGTTGGTTGTTTGGATTGTTATGTCATATCCTCTTCCTCTTATAGTTCTATTTCTTGGGGTTGGACAAAGTTTTCCACTGGTGGAGCTGCATCTTCAATACTCATCAACAGTCGCAGCAGGTCTTCGAGCAGCTTTGTGGTTGACTGAGGGTCCTTATCATTGATTTTCTCCATAATAGTGTGCAATTGCTAATGTGATAGAACTTCTTGGGGAGGTTTAGATGGGAACCTATTTAAAGCTTAAAGAGGAGAGCTAGGTGTTAGGATTAGGTGTTGGAAAAAAGGATTGAGGTGTGAAAGATGGGTAAGTATGTAAATTGGATGGATTAGCTCATTGGAGATAAGATTTTTTGGTATTTTCTTTTAGCTCTTGCGTTTCTAGAGGCTAGTGGGATTCAAAAATTGAAAGGGCTAGCTCCAAACCTTCTTCATTTTTTGAGTCGAGATCTTTGGATATGCCACATGTGATGTATCAAAATTGTTTGTATAGGTTTCACACATGCATGAGAGACATTCAAAGATCCTGTTGTATAGTATCAAAATTCTGCAAGGGTGATATTGGGTTTCTTTTAGATTAGCCATATACTCATGGCAAGATTTAGATTCCATCCATCCTTGGTATTGAAGCCAAAGACAGCTTTCCACTAGCTGTGCATGAGAGTAAGGACAATTATCTAAATCTAAGGCTGGGATAGTTCTAATATCAGTAGCTCTGGTGGAAATGAATGGGAATTCGATATACAATGGCACCAGGCTCAAAAATTTAGGACGATGGGATGAATAGGCAATTGGAATATTTTAGCCTGATCCTCAAGGGTTAGATCACCACTAAAATATGCCATTGTCAAAACTAGATGGGTATAGAGAGACTATTTTTGAAGGGGGATGCAAAATTGGCTTGGTTCTAATGGATGAAATAGATCTAGTTGACGTTGGAGAGAGGTTGTTAAGCTCCAAGTGGAGACTCACATGTCGTGGGGATCGTCCAACCAAGCCGCTATGGAGAGCTCATCCTCCAAGCTACTTCCTTTGCAAGAGCCATTCTCATGTGCAATCTTGCGATGGCATCATGAACACCGACCGTCCTTGGATCCTTTCCTCGTTGCAATCGAATCAATCGAATCGTAGGGGAGAAGGGAGGGGATTGAGTAGGAGTTGAGAGGGAAGCATGAGCGTGGTAAAAGGGAAATCGGGAAGCATGAGCGTGGTAAAAGGGAAATCGATTCGTAGTGATGCAACAAGAGTGTAGGGAGAGAGACAATGAACAAAACACAACAAAGTTGAAGGAAGCTCAAGTCTCTATTCCACAAGATGAAAGAAGACCAAAGTCAAACTCTACAACTACCTTTTGAAGGAAGGTCCAACCCTAATCTTTTTACTACTCTCACTTCTTTCTCTTTTGTGACACTAAGGGCGCAAAAATGGCTCCTTAGTTCTTTCTTTTCACTCACTTGGCCCACGGCCTATCATCCTTTTACATTGAGCTTGTTTACAATGAATTACACAAAACTAATATACAAATAAGTTAGAGCTATGTTATAGGGTGTAACATGCCCCCCTTCCTATTTTGAATTCCATCCTTGGAATATGATCAAAATTGGGATGGTTTAAGAATGTTAGTTGTCAGACATGTCTTAATAAGAACATGTCTAGCAAATAACTTCTTAGAGAGTCTTGTGAAGTATGGATGCGGTGGCCAAACATGCGTTTCGACCATATCCTCAAATGTGCGGACATGGCAGGCATGCAAGTTTCGGACTCGTATGTATAATTGGTAGATTTGCTTCAAGTCGGGGCCGATGTCCGAGTTGAAGGTGATTTCATGCCGTAGTTGAAGTTCTTGTTCCTCTTGAATGGGTGATTGATGAGGCATTGTGTCCAGGAGCAAAATTATAGGCCGATTAAAATGACATGTAGCAACAAGCTGGATCCGGAACATTTTGGTACTTCTAGTTCCAATCCTGCAGTTGTTGTGCAAACCCTGTGGAGGTGGCTGTCGGTGTGAAGCTGAATTTTGGAAAATTATGTAGAACATTAGGATCTTGCTTGCGCAAGTCCTTAAAAGTGGTCTAGCGCGATCTTCTTGTCATGGGCATAAATGTTGGGTCGATCCTTCTGAACCTGTGTGCATTACAGTACATGCTCCATGCAAGAAGATTTTGCTTTAGGAATGGTATGCGCCATTGTGGCTACATTTCCATTTGCTCATCTGTTGGTGGAAACTTATTGGTTCGCGGTTGTTTGAATCCGCCTCTTTGTCTTCGGGGGTGGTTGTCCGCCCAACACCACATTGTGTTGTTGATGAATTTTGTTAAGGTGCGGACATCCATAATATCAATCATTCTTAGTCCCTATTTTTGCATCTCCCCTGTCCATGTACAGAGCTTGTGACTGGAGATCCTGGAATATATATACAGTTTCCATCCATTCTTTTGGACGTGGAGGTGGTGGTTGAGGTGTCGAGGTTTCATATCATCTACTTCCGCGGGAAAGTCTTCAGGCAGTTCAGGAAAGAATTGTGTTGGTGCCAGAGCAACTTTAGAATTCATGATGAGGGGTTGGAGCATTTGCTGTACAAAAGAATGGATATCCCCTGCGTCATGTGTTTGTTCGATGATGGCCGGCTCTTCTTTTCCTTTTCCCTGGTCCTGCTGTTTGGGTGTAGAGGTAGTTGTGGGGGTGTGTTCTGTGGTTCAAGGTTGGTTGAGGAGGGAGGAGTGGCATGTGGTGTGGCAGAGTAAGTACCTCAAACAACTAGTTGGCCGGTATAATATTATGGTGGTCAGATGGCTCAACCCTAGTGAGTAATCTAAGAACCCTTGTTGCCTTTTGTAAATGTGGAGAGATGTCAATGAATTTAATGCCACCCCTCTGCTTGTGGCTCTCGTATGTAGTTGCCCCTTCCAACTTGTTACCCAGCTTTCTTAAATCCACATACGGCTCTGCCACAATGTCAAGGCCGAATGCATTTCTCACGGCATCAATGTTAAGTGTTAAAACCTTTTCTTGCCCATCATCTGATATTACCTTGGTTTGCTTGTTGTTCCGGTTGTAGTTCTTCACAAATTGCACTGCATGGTTCATGTCGAGCTTGCATGGCAACTTGTATCTCATCTTTCCCAGGCCACATGCATCTAAGTAGGGAATAACTTCTGGGTCAGTGAAAGCCTTGTAACATTCCGAGGTATGATAAGTAACCCTAAACTTTGTGGTTGGGTTGAGTACATTATTGGAGTGCACCACGATTCCGTCTATTTGCTCCACCCATTCTTGTCCCAATGGTGAATGTGTTGTGATCATAATACCCCTCTCTGTGTTTGGGCTGGAGGCACTAGTTTTGAAACTTGACTTTCTTTTGTGTGATTTTGCACTAGCTACTACTGATGGTTCTCCTTGGTCCTGAGGTGGTCGTACATGTGCTTGGCTTCCTTCACCTTCTGCCTGTCCAGCCTGCCTTATCTGCCTCTCTCTTGCCTCCTGAGCCGAGACTCGAAGTGCTTTTTCAACATCCCTTGCTTCATCATCTCCCAATTGATTGGGAAGCTGAGAGCCATGGGATTTGGATTTTGATTGCCCACTAGTGAATTCCCCCCTTTTTTTGGTGAGCGAGGTGAATTTATGGCGACGTAGATACTCTTCGGTGTCGGAAGACATCTTGGAAAGTGGTTGAGTGAGAGTGGTTTTTGGAAGTGGATTTGTGTAGTTGGCAATTGGTTTTGATTGCTCAAATTTCAGTGGAAAATTTGACAGCATGCAGTTGCAAACGATAATGCAGCACCCTGCAGTCTGGGGTTATATAGAATTATTGCAGTGCTGCAATAATCGGCTAATGCAGCGCCCTATAGAAAGTTGTCCTGTATGGGAAATCTGAAGTGTCACCTGTCCTTTTGGTAATCTTTTGACCCTGTCTACAAGTTCACTACTCATCTTCTGACAACAAATTTACCAATCTTACAATGGCTGATGCATTAGCTGCCTTATTGCAATGTGGCTGAAATTGTTCAATTTGGTACAACCCAATGCTTCATTCTTCGAAAATGTGTTTGTTGAGAATACTTATGCATGGACCTCCCAACTACTGATGATGTTCTGGCCAAACCCAATACCCCGATGCATTAACAAATTAATGCGGCGTCCTTGATTATGTTCACACCAGTCATCCTTGTGCAGTTATGATGATGTCATGGCAGTTGTAAGAGCTGATATAAACTTCCTGAACCCTTGGTTGCCTTCTGATAGTTGAACTTTATCATGCTGCTGCATTAATGCATCATGATGAACTCAAGAGACATACCTGGCTGATTTTGGTGCTTGGATGTCACTTGTACCTTTGATGGATCTTGGGTATCCACCTACTTGCCCACACTGAATGGTATTTGGAAGCAGTACTTATACCCCCGATGCAATGCCTGGCTATTGCAGCATCTTTAATTTTGACCTCATCTCAATGTATTTTGAAATTTTGAAGTCATGGTACTATGAAACTAGATGTGTGTAGCTAGCACATGACTTGGAGTTTGATTGGTGAAGCAAAATTATTGCTTTGTGCTGTAATAATTCCCGAGTTGGAGTCCTGCAAGTGCTCTGCTATGGCCTGTAGGACTAATGCTTGAACCTGTTGCTGTAGAATTTAACCCTTTTGACTCAATTAAGGCGGATGTGAGTGCTTGGGAAGGGCGGACCCTAGTTGGTGCTTATGCTCATTTGATGATTGTGCCATGTCCCTAGCACCTATATTGTTTACTTGCATTGACTTGGACTTTAGTTTGACATTAACAAAAGTATGAGTGCTTATGCAAAAATGTATTTGCCTTATGTGAGGTAATTCCTCTAAGGACCCTAGAGTTTGGCTTGACTTGATGGTGTCCTAGCTTAAGTTTTGACTTTTAATCTATCTTTTACGAATTAAGCTAGACACTTGGCTATGATGTTTCATTGAGAAAGCAGGTGGCTTACCTATTGATTGATACCTCCAAAGATTGTGGTACCTTCAGTCGTGATGTCGTCCGTCGCGATCATTAAAGTAGCAAGACCTTTCAGCATTGTTGTGGTGTCCTCGATTATGTTGGCTTCAAGATGCTCTTCAATCTTCGGTGTGTCGAGTTGAAGAACATGTTCTTGTGGCACTACCTCTTTTTTGGAAGTAGGTTCTTGTGTGATTGTCTTCACTTTTGCATTTTCCTTGTTGTCTTTTAGAGTTTTGGTTTTACCCGTGGTAGTTTCTTATGGCACTACCTTAGGCCCAGTAATCTTTTTTGCCTTGTATTGCACTGGTGATAAGGGTAGAGATGTCCTTGATGAAGAGGAAACATTCGTTGTATCCATATCTTCCCCTTGCCTTTATCTTTGTGAGCAAGTTCTTGTGGCACTACTTCTTTGACGGAAGTAGGTTCTTGTGGTTGTGCTCTTTTAGCTCCTTGTGTTGATGACGTTGGTGACGAGCTTTGTACCTGTAGAGGTTCAGGTGTTTTGCGTACCCATACTTGTTTTGTCTTTTGTGTCGCTTGTGCTTGTTGTGGCACGACGGCGTGTGGTACTCTTATTGTAGATACTCTTTTCTTCTTGGGCACCCATATGTAAGTATTTCCATGGTAAAAACCTTGGCTTTTAAGTAGTTGAAGTCGATGGCTTTGCTTGGAGAGGCTGTCGTAGTCACATATGGAAGGAGCCTTGGCTTTGTTTGCAAAAGCGGCTGTAGAAGGCTTTGCTTGCTATAGGGACTCTCTTGAGGAGTCACGGTGCTCTAGATGAGCTTATTTCTGCTACACACACTTCTCATCAACTACAACTCTCAGAAGTAAGAGAGGAGCTCTCTCTTAGTGCAAAGAAAAAGAACTTCTCTAAGATTTCTCTCAGGAGGAGTTAGAAACTCTCAAGGAGAATAGTTCTCTCTCTCTCAATGAAGACTTCAATCCCTCATAAACTCTCTCTCTCACACAGCAAGAAACACTCAAATGAACTCTCTCTCAAATGAGGGAAATCTCTCAAGAACAATGACGGAAATTTCTTTCAATGGATGATATTTTCTCTCAACGGAAGGGAATGGAACACTCAATCTCTCTCAATCTCTCGATCTCTCTCACAATGATCTCAATGCCTCAGCGGAAGGTAAGGGAGTTTTGATACCATGACAAAATATGAAGAGAGGAGAGGAGAAGAGTGGAGATGAGGAGAGAGGGCACAACTAGAGAGCACACCATAAATGACTAACTGTACACTAGATTTAGTTGAAAAAATAGAATATATACAAACCCATTTAGGGTTAGGGTTAGGGAATCTAACCCTTTTCTTTATAACACTCTAGAAGGTTAGTGCTATGCACATATGATCACGTGATGGTGCTATGCACACATGATCACATGATGTTGAGCGTGAACTCTCAACGACTCTTGGCCAACAAGTTTGTTTTCTTCATGGATCACCAAGCGCTGTTGTACCTGGTAGTGCCACATCATCACTGCATGTGACCCACAGTAACACATCATCATTGAGCACCATTTGCACTCCTTTTGCCCCTCCACTTAGATCAAGTCGTATCTCTTGATCTAGGACGAATTTGAGGGCGCTCCAAAAAGAAAAGTCGCTTGTTTTTTCATGCTCTACGCGCTCGTCACATCATGTGCACATTTCGGTGCAAGTTACACTCACATTTGAGCCTCGTCGACAAAACCACTTCCTTCACGCACATTTGCCTGTACATCGACGCATCTGACCTAGCACTTAAAAAGAACAAAAGAAAATGAATTATTTGAGGTTCTTTGATCGATCGACGATTGGTTTAGATCTAGATCAGAGTAGACTAGATTGCCATAGAGAGGACGCTTTGAATTTCCCCAAGTTGCCAATCTAAGCCATGCTCGAAATTCTCGACTAGTACCTACTCGGAGTCAGTCCATACGCTCACATACGGTTTCACATTATTACATTACCTGAAACCTTACGTTCATCAGTTCAGTGAGCAGACTTCAGAGTTCAAAGGCATTGCAGATTATTTCAGTGGGCAGATAGCATTTGATTTCACACACACATGCCACCATTGTAAAGCCTATTCGGCTATTTCACGGCATCATGCACATCATTTCAGCCTGTAAAGCCTCTTGGCTATTCTCGGCATCATTGCCACAAGCCTTGTAATACAGAGCAGATTTTATATATTGCAGTTCTATCTTCACCGACGGTACAGAGATTTCACTTGGCATAGTCAGTGTATTTGCAGTTGATTCATACAGAGATTTTCACGACACTTTTGAGTACATTTCTTGCACCATGTCTACGACTAGCAACCTCAATCTAGAGGCATCTACTAAGTTAGACAACTCCAATTATGGTACATGGAAATACCGAATGGAGACCATTCTTGTACTTCAGGACAAATGGGAGTATGTCGATGGGTCTACACCTAGACCATTGGACAATCCAGCCACAAGTAGCTCTACTCCATCTATTGTCATAGCACCAGCAACGGGATCTATATCTACACAAACAATTTTCGCACCAGTAGCAGATTCTGCCATTGCCCGAGCTCAGGCAAAATGGGATAAGAAAGACAAGTATGCCTATCACCTGATCAAGCAAAATGTGCAAGATGTCATGCTAGGACAGCTCAACACAGTCAAGACATCAAAAGAAGCATGGGATATGTTTGTAGCTCTCTACGAGTCCAAGAACACATCTAGGATTCTCACCCTAAGAAACCAAATAAACCAGAGTTTCAGCAACAACAGTGAAACTGGTCATGCTTATGTACTCCGCATAAAAGACTACAACAATCAACTTGTAGCAGCAGGAGAAACCATGAACCCCGCAGAAATGGTTCAACATTACTATTGCACTTTTGTACGTAGATGATTTGATTGTGACAGGAAGCAAGGATAGCTTCATCAGAAAATTAAAACAAGACTTATCTACAGAGTTCGACATGAAAGACCTTGGACTTATGCACTATTGTCTTGGAATTGAGTGCTGGAGAGATTCAGATAGCACATTCATGAGTCAGCTCAAGTATGTTGATAGTCTCCTGAAGAAGTTTCATATGGCAGATTGCAAGATTGCAGCCACTCCCATGGAACAGAGTTTGAAACTTACTAAAGATTCAGAAAATCCTACAGTCAATGACAGATACTATAGGCAGCTCATTGGATTTCTTTATATATCTGGCAATCACACGGCCAGATAATATTTGTTATGCAGTAAGCTCACTAGCATAGTTTATGGCAAATCCAAAACAATCTCACTGGAATGCAGCCAAAAGAGTCTTGAGATACATCAGAGGTACAAGACAGTTTCGAATAGAATACAAAGGAAGTCATCCACGGTTGCATAGATACTGTGACAGTGACTATGCTGGAGATTATGAGACCAGGAGATCGACACAGGGATATGCATTTTTCCTTGGTCGAGGTGCTATATCATGGTTGTCAAACCAACAACCAACTGTTTCTTTGTCTTCGACTGAAGCAGAATAGGGCACTCACTACAGGTGCATGTGAAGCTATATGGCTCAAAAGACTATTGTCAGAAACAAGTTACTTTGATGAGTCAAAGCCAACAACAATATACTGTGATAATCAATCGGCTCAAGCATTGGCCAAGAATCTAGTATATCACTCTAGGACAAAGCACATTGATGTCAGAGAGCACTTCATCAGAGAAAGAGTGTTACTTGGTGACATCGGACTGCAGCATTGTGATAGCAAAGAGAATGTTGCAGATATCTTTACCAAACCACTTGGTAAAGAGCTATTCAAAAAACACCGACTAGCTCTTGGTTGACGCAGAGGAAGGACATTCCCATTAAAGGGGTGTGATGGAATGTAATGCTCAGTCCTTCTTCGATTCCCCAGAATCATCATCTTGGAGAAAGGCCTACTTCATGATGTTGATCTTGAGGGAAGGTGTTGAGAGTTCACGCTTAACATCATGTGATCATGTGTGCATAGCACCATCACGTGATCATATGTGCATAGCACTAATCTTATAGAGTGCTATAAAGGAAAGGGTTAGACCCCCTAACCCTAACCCTACACGGGTTTGTATATATTCTATTTTTTCAACTAAATCTAGTGTATAGTTAGTCATTTGTGGTGTGCTCTCTAGCTGTGCCCTCTCTCCTCATCTCCACTCTTCTCCTCTCCCCTCTTCATATTTTGTCAAGAGGTGATGCCAAAATTTCTTCATGGCATATACCATGGACAACCCTTCTCTCTTCGTCATGGTATAGTTCATTTTAGCTTCATTGAGCTATCTGTTGGCAAAGTAAAGTGGGTGGTCTAAATTTTGTTCACCCGGTTGAGCTAACACACATCCAATTGCAAAGTTCGAGGCATCAATATAAACATGGAGTATGAGATCCCAGTTTGGAGCCCTCAAAATTGGTGGATTTGTCTCTGATAGTGCATTCATCACCGTCAAAGATGACTTTGTAGTTGTGTTCCGTCATTTGACCTACTGACAAAAGGTTCTTGCTGAGCTTCGGAACATAGAGCACATCTTTGACTAATCCTTTTGTACCAGTGAAATTGTTCATAGGGATAACACCTGTCCCTTGAACCGGATTCGGTGTATTGTCTGCTGTGTAGATGACATTCTTTTGACCTTCTAATGGCTTCATTTCTATGAACCATTCCTGATGATTTGTCATATGAGATGATGCACCGCTGTCGATGTACCAAGGATCCTGTTCCACTTGGTCGACTTGATAACTGAAATCCTCTTTGGGATTGAAATCAGTGTCTAGGTGCATTGTATCAGTCTGATGCAATTCCTCACTTGCAAGAAACATATTGCCATGTTCATTTGCAAAATGACTGTGACTAGAATGTCCACCATGATGATTTCCTCTTCCTCGGGAATTCCCTCGATTACTGCTGGATTGACCGCCTTGGTCATACTGCTTCTTGCGGCAATCTCTTTCATAGTGTCCAAACTTGTGACAGTAGTTGCATTGAATGTTTGACACATTGGTGGATGCATTCCCTCGTCCTTGAAATCTTCCTCGGTTGGAATGATTTCCTCTTTCCTGATTTTGATGTTGCTGAGGATGCTGCTGATGCTGTTGCTGATTCTGACTTTGATTTTGTTGATGATGACCACTTTTCTGATATGATCTACCTCTGTTTCTGCCTTTGCCTCTGCTTCTGTCTGAAGCTGTGAATGCCTGATCATTAGAATGACCTTTACGTGCTTGAATGGCCTGAGTCCTGAGTTCTTCACCAAGTAGAACTGACTGAAGTTCTTCCAGTGTTGGAATTTGCCGTTGGATGGCAATACTCTGGACTAGATTCTCATATCCTTCTCCTAGTCCATTCAGGATTACTTGAACCATTTCTGCGGGATTCATAGTCTCTCCTGCTGCTGCAAGTTGATTGTTGTAGTCTTTGATGCGGAGTACATAAGCATGACCGGTTTCACTGCTATTGCGAAAACTCTGGTTGATCTGGTTTCTCAGGGTGAGAATCCTGGATGTGTTCTTGGACTCGTAGAGAGCTGAGAACATATCCCATGCTTCTTTTGATGTCTTGATTGTGTTGAGCTGTCCTAGCATGACATCTTGCACATTCTTCTTGATCAGGTGATAGGCATACTTGTCTTTCTTATCCCATTCTGCTTGAGCTCGGGCAATGGCAGGATCTGCTATTGGTGCGGAAACTGTTTGTGTAGATGTAGATCCCGATGTAGATCCCGTTGCTGGTGCTGTGACAACAAATGGAGTAGAGCTACTGGTGGCTGGATCGGCCAATGGTCTAGGTATAGATCCATCGACATACTCCCATTTGTCCTGAAGCACAAGAATGGTCTCCATTCGGTATTTCCATGTACCGTAATTGGAGTTGTCTAACTTAGCAGATGCCTCCAGATTGAGGTTGCTAGTCGACATGGTGCAAACAATGTACTCAAAAAGTGTCCTGGAAAACTCTGTATGAATCAACTGCAAATACACTGAAGATGCCAAGTGAAGTCTCTGTACCGTCGGTGAAGATAGAACTGCAGTAAATAAGATCTGACCTGTGTTACAAGGCTTGTGGCAATGATGCCGGGAATAGCCAAGAGGCTTTACAAGGCTGAAAAATGATGTGCACGATGCCGTGAGATAGCCAAATAGGCTTTACAATGGTGGCATGTGTGTGTGAAATCAAGTGCTATCTGCCCACTGAATCAATCTGCAATGCCTCTAAACTCTAAAGTCTGCTCACTGAACTGATGAACGTAAGGTTTCAGGTAATGTAATGATGTGAAATCGGATGTGAGCATATGGACTGACTCCGAGTAGGTACTAGTCGGGAATTTCGAGCATGCCTTAGATTGGCAACTTGGGGAATTCAAAGCATCCCCTCTATGGCGATCTAGTCTACTCTGATCTAGATCTAAACCAACCGTCGATTGATGAAAGAGCAGCAAATAATTCCTTTTCTTTTGTTCTTTTTAAGTGCTGGGTCAGATGCATCGATGTAGAGGCAAATGTGCGTGAAGGAAGTGGTTTTGTCGGTGAGGCTCAAATGTGAGTGTAACTTGCACCGAAATGTGCGCATGATGTAACGAGCGCGTAGAGCACAAAAAACCGAGCGACTTTCCTTTTTGGAGCACCCTCAAATTCTTCCTGGATCAAGAGATATGACTTGATCTAGGTGGAGGGGCAAAAGGAGTGCAAATGGTGCTCAATGATGATGTGTCACTGTGAGTCACTGCAGTGATGATGTGGCACTGTGCTTAGCAAGAGGTGTGCCAGTGAAGCTCTGTGCTGAGGTGGCAGGAGTGTGCACATGCAGTGTGTGCACAGTGTGCCTGCCAAGGGACTGTGCCTGCAGGGGTCAGTGCTGACTGGACTGCTGAGGTGGCAGTGCTGAGGTGGCACAGATGATGTCAGTAGGGTGACATGGCAATGCTGACGTGGCACTGATGACATGGCACAAGTGATGTGGCACTGATGACGTGGCCTAGTGATGTGGCACAGATGACATGGCAGTCGGTGATGATGTGGACTGCTTACGTGGCCGATGACGTGGTGCGAATGACGTGGCATTGTGGATAAGGTTGCCACGTGTCAGATTCATAAGGCGCTTATCTGCCACGTGGTAGATAAGATGATGTGGTGGATGTGGCTAAGGCTATCTGCCACGTGTCGACCAATGGCTTCATCAGAATCTAAAAGATTCTGACGGAATCTAAGAAGATTCTGTCTGCCTATGGATTTCCGTCACAGCTATTCGTTGGAGTCTTGCGTCAGAGCCTTAGAGGCTTCGGAGATGGCAGTTGGCGGTCGTGCTGCTGGGGAGCTGATTGAAAGAGCCGCGTAGGTGCTGGCTTATTGAGGCGAGCTCGCAGGAGGGGTAGCCGTAATGCTCACTGGAGCTAAGGCACCATGAGAGTTGGCTGTGGGCGCAGTTGGAGATCGTTGGAGAGGCATAGCCAGCAGCTTGATTGTTCAGAGTCGGATGCTTTCGGAGAAGTTTGCAACCCTGCAGCCCGCCATCCTTCCTACAGACGACAGTCGTGAGGCTCAGCCGCTTGTAGATGAAGCAGTTCGTGTGCTACTGGAGTCGGTGGAGCAGCCCGAGGATGGAACTACTGATGCAAGACTATGGCATCATTGTCTTGTAGAAGGCTGCAGTTGGAGCATTGATGAGAGCTACTGGAAGAGCTAGTGCTGGGCTGCAGCCGTTGGAGACTCTGTGTAAGGCGATCGCTGAAGGGCTTGGTTGACGACTGATTGAAGGTCGGCTGGAAGAGCTGAGCCGTTTGGAGGCGTGGGAGCTCGAAGCTAGGCTGTTGGAGACTAGTCCATAGCGTGGTAGAACAGGGCACTGGAGTCTTGGATGTGCCTTGGCGCTGTGCTAGCCTTCGATTGATTCCCTTGGCTGAAGTCACTGCAGTCCGCTATGGCTTGAGAGTTGTTGAAGCATGCACCTTAGTGTGTGAGCGGACGATGAATGTAGGAGGGTGCTGTTGGACGGCGACGGCTGGTGATGCTGGCCTTATATGTCGGCTTAGTTGTGGGTGCGCCGTGAGCTTCGTGAGCTCAAAGTAGCGTTAGTTGGAGCTGTTGTAGAAGGAGCTTTTGATAGGGACGGCCGTCGAAGGAGACTTGTTGGAGAGGCTTAGCTTTGGAATCAACCTTTCTCTCTGATATGGAGGCTCTTTCTTCTAATCTCTCAGAGTCCTCTATTCCTCATAGAAATTCTCACACTTTCTCTCAGTATGAATGGATTTCAATCTCTTACTCTTATAGAAAGAAGAACTCTCTCTCTCTCTCAAGGATGGAATTCTCTCAAGCAAGAAGAAGAGGAATCTCTCTCTCTCTCATAAGATTATGAAGAACTCTCCCTATTTTTCTCACAAACATAATGGATGGACAATCTCTCTCTCACTCATAATGGAAGTCCTCACAAAGAATGAACGGAATGAATAACTCTCAAAGGAGATGACGGAAATCTTCTTTCAATGGACAGAAATTCTCTCAACGGAAGTGAACGGAAGAATCTCACAATCACTCAAGAGAACTCTCAATCTCACAATCTCTCTCACACTCTCAAGAATCTCAATGTCTCAACGGAAGACAAGGGAGCTCTGATACCATGACAAAATATGAAGAGGGGAGAGGAGAAGAGTGGAGATGAGGAGAGAGGGCACAGCTAGAGAGCACACCACAAATGACTCACTGTACACTAGAATTAGTTGAAAAAATAGAATATATACAAACCCTTTTAGGGTTAGGGTTAGGGGATCTAACCCTTTCCTTTATAGCACTCTATAAGGTTAGTGCTATGCACATATGATCACGTGATGGTGCTATGCACACATGATCACATGATGTTGAGCGTGAACTCTCAACAGTTTGCTCTTCTAATTTCTGAAGAGCAGAGAAATGGTGGTGCATCTTCTTTAGCAGGAACTTTAAAAGAAACTGTCTTCTACTCAAATGCTAGCAGAGGTAGAGGTAGAGGTAGAGGAGGCTGATCTGCAGGCCCGATCTGCAGGCCGTGGTAGAAATCAGAATATGCAGCAAATGCAAGAAAACCAGTCCTATGCAGGAGGACGTGGTAACTCTAGAGGCAGGGGGAGCCAAAGAGGTTGTGGTGGATGGCAGAGAGGCCAAAATGCAAATAGCAATGTTGAATGCTACTACTGTGGCAAAATGGGGCATATGGCTAAAGACTGCTACAAAAAGCAAAATGACATTATGAATGGAAGATTGCAGCAAGGCAATTATGCATCTTCAAGTAGGCAGGGTGATGATAGAAATGAGCATCTATTTATGGTGCAGCATGTGACCAATTCTGTGACAAGTGCAGAAGAACAAAATGATGTGTGGTATGTTGACTCAGGTGTGTCAAACCACATGACAGGTCATGCAGAATGGATGCAAGATGCAAGGAAAATGGAAAAGCCAGGATTTGTGGAGACTGGTGATGATACTGCACATCCTATTGTGCAGATTGGTAAAATTCCTTTGTCTATGCAGGATGGGAAAAAGAAATACTTGTCTGATGTATTTCATGTCCCGAACATCACCAAGAACCTGGTTTCTGTTGGTCAGATGGTTGAGCAGGGCTTGCAGGTCAGATTTAATCCTCATGGATGCTTTGTTGAGGATATGAAAAATAATGGTCGCTTGATAGCAAAAGGAAAGAAGAAGGGCAGGATGTTTACGTTGGTCATGTTAATATACGGCGACTTAAATCAATGCAAGCCCAAAATATTGTTGCAGGATTGCCTAAATTCAAGGTTGCAGAAATGCACAAGGTTTGTGAAGCCTGTCAATTTGGGAAACAGGCAAGGAAACCTTTTCCTAGGCATCTTCAAGAGAGTAAAAAGCCATTGGAATTAATCCACTGTGATGTGTGGACTACTAAAGCTGTATCTATTGGTGGCTGTCACTATTTTGTCACATTTATTGATGACTTCAGCAGAAAACTTTGGGTGTATTTTATGAAAAGAAAAGTGAAGTGTTTGGGCACTTCAAAGCTTTCAAAGCTATGGTTGGAAAAGAAACAGGCTTGCAAATAAAATGCCTAAGGTCAGATGGAGGGGGAGAGTACCTCTCAAATGAGTTTGCAAGGTTCTTGCAGGAGCATGGTATAAAGCAGCAATATTCATGCAGTCATACCCCACAGCAAAATGGAATTGCAGAAAGGAAAAACAGGCATATCGGAGAGGTATCTCGGGCCATGCTAAATGAAAAAGATCTACCAGATTATTATTGGGCTGAAGCAGTTGCTACAGCAGTTTATATAATGAACAGGACTCCCAGTGCAGCAATACATGGCATGACGCCAGAGGAGATGTATACTGGTAGGAAACCAGATATTTCTCATTTGAAAATTTTTGGTTGCATTGCCTATGTCCATGTGCCAGATGAGTTGAGGTCCAAGTTGGATCCAAAAGCTAAGAAGTGCGTCTTTATTGGTTATTCTCTGTAGCAGAAAGGGTATAGATGCTATAACCCTTCTACTCGTAAGTTTACAGTGAGCAGAGATGTTGTTTTTGATGAGATGAGTAGCTGGTATAAACCAGTAAATGTGATGATTGATGTAGATGCACAAAATGGTAATGCTGCACAAAATTCACAGCAGCAATCACAAAATATCAGTGGACCTGCAGTGTCCTCTAGCAGTGGTTCACATACTTTGCCATGGACAGGTAGATTGAGATCAGGATAATCTCCTCAAAGCAATGCAGATAGTGGTACGCAGGTATCACGAAAAGGAATAGAGAAGGTAGATCAGCCCATGTTTGATGTGAATGCAGGTCACTCTTGTGTGGATGGTGAATCCAATGGCTCAGAACAGAGCATTGATGATGAGTTGGGTATTCCTTCTGTTGTTACACCTGGAGTAAGGAAGACCAGGGATGTTTTGAGAGAACCTGGAAGTGAGCCTATTTTGCGCAGGTCTACCAGGGTTAGGTATCCTGTGGATAGGCTGAAATATGATGGATTTACAGCCATTCACTATGCCTATATGGTCAAAGTGATACAGCAACCAGAACCCACTTCTTTTGAGCAAGCCATGGGAAATGAAAAATGGGAGAAAGCCATGGATGAAGAAATGGATCCCTTGGATGCTAATGCTACATGGGAATTGGTGCCTTTGCCTAAAGGCAAGAATGCAATTGGTTGTAAGTGGGTCTATAAGATCAAGCACAATGCAGATGGTTCTGTGAATAGATACAAGGCAAGATTAGCTGTCAAGGGGTATGCACAGACATATGGCATTGATTATGAAGAAACTTTCAGCCCGGTTGCAAGGATGGCAACCGTAAGAGCAGCCATTGCTATGGCTGCATCAAAGGGATGGTCTTTACATCAGATGGATGTAAAGAATGCCTTCTTGCATGGTGATTTGCAAGAAGAGGTCTTTATGGAGCAGCTAACAGGTTATGTTCATGCTATACATCCTGAGTTTGTTTGTAGGTTGAAGAAAGCCTTGTATGGCTTGAAGCAAGCACCTAGAGCATGGTCTAACAAGATAGGACAGTATCTTGTCACTATTGGCTTTCAGATTTCCAAGGCAGATTTGTCACTCTATGTGAGAAAAACAGAGAAAGGGATTATGCTGCTAGTCATTTATGTTGATGATTTGATCATCACAGGTGATAGTGATGAAGATATCCTTCATGTGAAAATGCTATTGAGACAGAAGTTTGAGATGAAGGATTTGGGAGAGCTGCGTTATTTCTTGGGCATTGAGGTGATTAGATCACCAAGTGGGATACAGCTCTTGCATAGGCAGTATGGATTGGACATGCTGTGTTCAAATATGGGATGACAGGCTGTAAGCCTATTTCAGTTCCTTTGGAGCAGAATGTGAAGCTGAGCGCAGATGCAGGTGAGCTTCTGGAAGACCCTACTATGTACAGACGCATAGTAGGAAGTTTGATTTACATGACTATTACCAGGCCAGATTTGAGCTATGCTGTTGGGTTGGTAAGTCAGTTTATGCAGGCTCCAAGAAAACCGCATTTGGATGCGGCTAGACGCATACTCAGGTATGTGAAGTCCACATTGCAGTATGGACTATTTTATGAGGCTGGGGTTCAGATACAGTTGCATGGATACACTGATGCTGATTGGGCTGGTAGTATTTCTGATAGATGATCTACCAGTGGATATGTGTTCTCTTTTGGGAGTGCTGCAGTCACTTGGAGCAGCAAGAAACAGCCTACAGTTGCCTTGTCGAGCACAGAGGCTGAGTACAGGGGTGCAGCGATGGCTGCATGTGAGGTAGCTTGGTTGCATAAGCTACTCTATGACATGCATCAGTCTACAGATGGGCCAGTTGTCATTTATTGTGACAACATGAGCAGCATACACTTGGAAAAGAACCCAGTCTTTCATGCTAGAACAAAGCACATTGAGGTGCATTATCACTATGTGCGGGAGAAGGTTTTACTAGGTCTTATTGATCTAGTTTATGTCAGCACAGAGGATCAGGTAGCTGACATATTCACGAAAGCATTGGGCGCAGAGAAGCTGCGCAAGTTCAGAGACCTGTTTGGTGTGCAGGAATTGGGATTGAGCTCGAGGGGGAGTGTTGAGATATCGAGCTCCACTCGCGATATGCCAGGGTGACCATTGTGTATTTATGTCACCGACTTGTTAGCTGGAGATGCGGTTGGTACACCGCCCACGAATAATAGCTGGATGACAGCTATCCTTATCTACTCTAGTTTGTGGCTCAGTTAGTATGCCACCTTAGTTAGTTGAGTTTGGTTTGAGACCCACATATAGGGTTCTTCTATTTTCTTTGTACCAGAGTTCTTTTGGCTTTCACAACTAAGAAGAGGAAAACTGTTTTTTAGCCTCCACCTTTGTGTGTATTCCCCCATTGTAATTGTGAGAAAGCCTCAAGTGAGACTCCTTCCCTCTCTCCCACTATCTTCACATCTTTGAACGCAATCACGCATATGCAAGTGAAAGTGATTATGCAAGAATTGTGCGAGACACACAGAGAGAGAGAGAGAGAGAGAGAGAGAGAGAGAGAGAAGGTCAAGCTAAAACTTCACAAACTCCTCAACAAAATAACCCACCCAAGAAGCAAGCGATTAAGTTGGGTAAGGGGAAGGATAAGGTGATAGTTCAGAGTGGTTTTGATGAAGACATAGCCACGGTAGCAACCTCAGAAATGATAGGAAGTTCAAAAATGAAGTCTAGCCAAGGAGGTAACCGAAAGGAGGGTCAAGAGAATCAAAAGAGGAAAGAGTCTCGACAAAATACACCCATGGGATTTCATGAATATCTTGATCCCATCCAGGAGAAGGAGAAGCTAGTGAAAGCTAGAGCTCTTGTGGAAGAATGTCAAGACATGCAAGTGGAAACCAGGGTGCCAGTTGACATAAAATTCCCACAACATCAAAAGTACCCAACACATAAACAACCTATCAAAATACCTTCCATTATAGCAAAAAGGAATGAGGATATGTTGTCCAATGACAACCCTTTGCTAATGGACCGTATGTTTAAAGAAGATCCGATCATGGAAAGATTGAGACATGAGGCTCTAAACAACCTTCATGATGATATGGAAAGACAATCCAATGGCATAATAATGCCAGATGGACCGAGATATGTCACAGGACTTGTAGCATTCTTGTCCATGGAAGTCAAAATGCCGCCATTTCTTCTCCCTCTATTACCTATAAACAAATATGAGAGATTAGATTCATTATCTTTAAATTTAAATCTTATTTAAAAATTTGTATTTAGTTGAGAAATAGAGAGTTCATACCGCTAAGTATTGTCGTAGTGGCCTTTTTACATAACCCTGTGAGCCATAATTATCAAAGAAGGCATCATCATCTTTCTCTTCATCCACCAACCTCTCTCTCATGTAAGTCCATCTTTTCATCATCATCAACTGGGACATTATGATCTTCAGGGTCATCATCCATGTCATCAGTCTCCTTGTGCTCTACCTCTTTTTCATAGCCTGTGGTTAGATCTGCTTGAAGCTAAAAATAGGCCATGAAATGCTTATTTTCAATAATATTTGTGGAGTTCCATTTTCTGAGGAGATCCTCAAATAAATATCCCATCCTACACAAGGTGACCTCCCAACCTGCCGGCAGCAAATTCTCCACCATGGTAAGCAAGAGACTCCCACTTTTTGCAGGACTTCCATAGTTGTTTTTTTGATAATGTATGGACCTGGGAATATCTTGCTCTTCTAGCATCAATCTCAAATTATTTGAATTCCCTCTTATGTTCTTTTGTAAGGAGTGACCAGGGTTGGGACTCCGCATACACAAGAAGAATGATTCAAGAGATTGAATCGCTATGCCACATTCTCTCTTGCCTCTCTTTGCTGCATAAACACCATTATAGATCTTCAAATCTGATGAATATGCTCGCTCTAGAGTAACCTACATGGCTTCTTTGTCTTTTTTATCAACAAAAATGACAATGTTGCAAATTGCCACTTTGCCAATGGTGGTATAAGGTGCGCCCCAGGGGGTAGAAGGTTCAGTTGAGAGGGTTTGGAAAATGGCACAAGGGATGAAGAGAACCAAGCTTAGGAAATTCTAAAGAGAAAGGAAGAGAGATCTTCAAAAATGGAGGTGGCATGTTCAAAGTGGATTCTCTAGAACCTATAGGCTCTGATACCAAATGAAGAGGTGAGTGGGATAGAAGAGGTGCATAATGAAACAAAGAGAGAGCTCAAGTGAGGCAAAATCAAAGTGTATTGAGATGAAGGAAGAACCTCCATTATATAGAGTGGAGAGGAAGGTGTCCTAGATCATAGGCACCTCCCCTACATCAGTGGCAATCAACCCCTACATCATAGGAACTGGCTAAATCAAAGGAACCTCCCATGTGGGGGCCTTTGTACTTACATCATCACTTATGTCATGGTCTAGACACCTCATAGCACTAGGTGTGCTTGTACTACACACACACACAAATGTGACTCCCCTAGATGCACACATGCACCTTAGCTATCAATGAAGTTATGGATATCATCGCTAGAAACTTCATTGATGAAGAATAGTTGTGGCTTGTCCCATGCTGACTCATTCCTAATGAAGTCATCTTCTGAAACTCCCCTGAAGTTCACAAGCTTTCCAAACTCTGATGTAACCTCTACATTGAATTGAAAGCTTTGGTGCATATCTGTCGGCATCCTTATCTCGCTGATTAATCTTTCCACATATGCAACCACCTGTTGTGGGATTTCTTTTCTCATGTAAGAGATTACTATTTTTGACCCATCTTCATTCTTTTTAATCCACCTGTTTGCCCATAGCTTTACCTTGGGTGTTGACAAAGAAGCTATATGCTTGACCACATTATAGTCAATGTTACAATGACTAAGTGGGATTTGTTTCTCTGACAGCAAATACTTAATGGCACTATGCACTGCATCACGCCTCACCTGTACATTGATGCATTCTTCCAAGCAGTGGTCTTGTCTTTCTTTCCAAAAAACCATTCTTTCTTTAAAAGTTTTTGTGCTGCCATGGATGCATACTTGTCAAGTAAGTACTTTATAGGCCTCCACATCCTTGCCATCAACTCCTTCTTATCCATTACCTTTGACTTTCCAGAGACAAACAAAGGAGCTTCATAGTTCACTCTCCACGCTCACATGCAATGCATGCTTCAAGCATCTCATTGAACACTTCAACAGGACGAAATATGATGGAAGTGTAGTCGGCATATTTGTCTCTCACCACCTTGAGGCTTGTCATATTTTCTTCTTGCTCTTGAGTTCCCTAGGCACAACTGCACTCAAAGAAGTATAGAAGTTTGTGTGTCGGCATCTGCTTTTGTAACCTTTCTCTTCAAATCAGGATTTGGAGAACCAAATGTTGTCCATACAACCCTTGCCTTCTGTAAGACCTCTGATGTTGAGGATATCTTATGCTTTCCATGGACATAATGATTAAGTCTTTCGGACTCAATCAAATACTTGATCTCATGCTTGAATATACAGATGGTTGCAGGATAACAATGGAATGAAGTTATCTTTGCAAATTGTTTTGAAGTGAGTCTTTTGACCTCCTTTGCTTCTTTGGCGATCTGATTACAAGCATAAGCCCAATGTTGACCATCAATGGGCTGGAATCTACAATGGGGGAATTCCTTCTTTGCTTCCTTTAACATATTCTCACCTTGTGCCTCTTGGCCTTGTTCATGTGGAATATTTTTAAGAGTGTCTTTAAAGAATCGAGTGAAGGTTTCCTTGAAATGTGTAGGCCCTGTAAATGTAATTTGATCCAAAAAGCTATTTTTGATTGGACAAAACATTATTGGACGCAGGACCACGTTGCTTGCCACAGGTTTCTTTCCATCTCTCAAAGCCTCATATATTTGAAGTGCATAGGATATATCAAGGTTTTAGCTATTAGTAAAGATAGCTGCAGTTTCCACATCATTGGCATTCATAAACCACATCCTTTGACCCCAGATATATCCCACATCATCATCTATTATTGCTTCATTAAGACGCAGATTGAGATTTTTTATTAATGTGAGTTCATCCTGATCATCTTCAGCTTCGAGTTCTGAGTCTTCTTCATCTTTCTCTTCTTTTAACCGTTTTTCATCCACATGATCTTTCTCTACAGTGGGATGATGCCTTTTTCTACTACTTGGAACCGTGGCTCTTGAAGTACTAGCCTTTTGAATTTCATGTCGTGGTTTGCTAGCAAGAGCTTCTAGCATAACTGTAGTGGATCGACCTTCATCTTCTTCAATTTTTTTAAATTCCTGTGCACTCAAGGCTTGTGTTTCATCATCCTTAGTGACATCCACCATTTCTTGCTCTATAAGTTTGTGCTCATGTTCTACACGTTTGTGACAGTGTGCATGTTCTTCTTGCCCTTGCATCGAAGTCTGTGCTTGATCTACTTCATGTGAAGATCCTTGAATCTGAGGAGCATATTGTGCATCCTGAAAGTACTCAAACATAATCTTTGCATGCATCCTTTTTGCCACCACACTAGGAAATTGCTCCCAAGTATATGCAAGAGCCTCCAATGCACTTTGCAGCTTTGGAAACTTTGATGGTTGAGGAGGAGGCATCACAAAGGTCTTTGAGTCTCTCTTTGACACAACAAAATGAAGACCGCCAACTTCAGGATCTGAACTCTTTGTGAAAATATCCATAAATTCCTCTTTTGGCTCTATCATTATGCCTACTACAAGGCTTGAAGTCATATTTTTTTTGAAGAATGTAGCATCCCATGGATCGTCAACATCATTGAACTCCCTTTTTCACATAAGTAGAAAGAGTCTCTTTTCCTTTTGATGAAGAAACCAAGCTCTTCTGCCCATGTGATATCGAGTCCACCTACCAAAGCTGTTGGGGCTATATTCCTTTCCTTTCAAATTCAAAGTGATATCAAAGACCCATGCTCTAATCTCAGAGTCATTTAGGCTAGCCCCCACATTAGTTGATTGCTCCATAATCCTACAAGAAAAGATAATGAAGAATTTAGATACATACAAGTAAAGTACAATATACAATGCTTGATACAATAAATGTGGGAAATAGCCCAAAAGGCTTTATAAGGCTTCATATGGCAATAAATGTGACCAATAGCGGAGAGGGCTTTACAAAGTATTTTATAGCAATAAATGTGGGAAATAGCCTAGAAGGCTTTACAAGGCTTAAATATTTGTACAAATGTAAGAAAATTAGCCAATAAAGCTTTACAATGAAATAAAATGCCCTCTAGTGATAAAGCTTCAATCTTCGTGATGACATGTAATCTGTCCATCCATTGATTTGCCCTCTAGTGATAAAGCTTCAATCTTCGTGATGACATGTAATCTGTCCATCCATTGATATCTGTGCACTGATACCCAACTGATGCAATCTACCCACTAAAAACTGTTCCACTGATATCCACTTATGCAGCCCACTGATACTCGTTAAATAGTGAATGGTTAGGATGGTCGGGTTTATTACAAGGCGCTTCATATGGCAATAAATGTGAAAAATAGCCTAGAAGGCTTTACAAGGTTTTTTATGACAATAAATGAGCTTAAATATTTGTACAAATGTAATAAAAATAACCAATAAAGATTTACAGTGAAATAAAATGACTACTATAATCATCAAGCTCCAATATGCCCCATGACATGTAATCTGTCCACTGATATATGTAATCTGTCCACTGATATCTGCTATCTGCTCATGCAATCTGCCCACTGATAAACTTCTTGGTAAATGGTAAAAGGTCTTATTTAATAGCATGTTATGAGTGTGAAACCACATGTGAGTGAAGGGACTGACAACGATTAGGAACTAGTTAGAAAAATTTGAGCCTGGCTTCGATTGGCAACTTGGAGAATTGTCTCTCCTCTAAGGCAATCTAATCTATGCTAAACTATGCTAAACCAACCATCAAAGCGAAGAAAAGCAATAAATAATTTCTTTTTTAGTGTTCATTTTAATGTGCTGGGGTTTAAGAGGCTTAGATATGCAAAAGAAGGGGTTTTGATGTAGAGGCTAAACCTACATGTGAGAGAAATGAAGAGCAAGTATCTAAAGAAAAGTTAACATTTTTCAATTTAAAAGATGAATATATATAAAAATATTATCTCACCTTCAAAACAAACCATAAATTCACTCTTTTATAATTTTTTAAAAGTATAATATAAAACATGTAAATATATAAAACTCTCTCTTTCCTCTGAACTTTCTCTCTCTCTCTCTCTCTCCTCCTAATTCTCTTTGTAGCCATAGTCAAGACACCTCATTCTCTCTCTTAATCTCTCTCTCTCTCTGACAACACTTATGTCTTTCCCTCTCTCTCCTCATCCCACTCATTCTCTCTCTAAATTTATCTCAAGTCTCTCTTTCTCTCCCTCCCATGGTCGCTAGGATTTATCATTCTCTTTCTTCATCTCTCTCTCTCTCTCCCTAGGATTTGTAATTATTTCTCTCTCTCTCTCTCCACCTCTCTCTAGAGATTTATTATTCTCTCTCTTGATCTCTCTCTAGGATTTGACATTCTCTCTCTCTCTCTCCTCTTCTCTCTACCTAGGATTTATCATTCTCTCTCTTCATCTCTCTCTCTCTCTCTCTCTCTCTTTCTCTGTCTCTTACCCTCTCTACCTCCCTCCCTCTATCCTCTTGGCCGCTAGGATTTGTCATTCTTTCCCTCTCTATGTCTCTCTCTCTCTCTCTAAATTCTCTCTCTTAATCTCTCCCTCCCTTCCTCCCTCCCTCCCTCCGTCTCTCCCTCTCTCTCTCCTCTGTCCCTCTTCTCACTCTTGATCTCTCTTTCTCTCCCTCCCCTCTTCTCTCTCATTTCTCATTCTCTCTCTCTCTCTCTCCCTCCCTCCCTCCCTTGGCGGCCACGGCCGCCAGAAGTCTCATTCTCTCTCTCTCTCTCTCTACCTCCCTCTCTTGGCGGCCACGGTCGCTAGAAGTTTCATTCTCTCTCTCCCTCTCTCTCTCCCTAAGTCTCCCTCGTCTCTTCTCTCTTATTTCTCTCTCTCTCTCTCTCTCTCTCTCTCTCTCTCTCTCTCTCCCCTCCCTACTCTCTCCCTCCCTCTAGCAGCCACGGCTGCCAGAAGTTTCATTCTCTCTCTCTCCCTCTCTCTCCCTATCTCTCTTTCTCTCTCTCTCCCTCTCTCTCCCTCTCTCTCTTTCTCTCTCCCTAAGTCTCCCTCCTCTCGTCTATCTCTCTCTCTCTCCCTCTTCCTCCCTACTCTCTCCCTCCCCTCTCCCTCCCTCTAGCAACCACATCCGCCAGGAGACCCTCTTCTCTCTCTTAATCTCTCTCTCCCTCTCTCCACCCTCTTCTCTCTCTTAATCTCTCTCTCCCTCTCTCCGCTCTCTCTTTCTTTCCCTCCCTACTCTTCTCTCTCATTTAAGGAGCCCCTCTTCTCTCTCTGAATCTCTTGTCTCTCTCCCTCTCTCTCTTTCTCTCCCTCCCTATTCTCTCTCATTTCTCATTCTCTCTCTCTCTTTGGCGGCCACGGTCGCCAAGAGCCCCTCTTCTCTCTCTTAATTTCTCTCTTTCCCTCTCTCCTCTCCGCCAGAAGTTTCATTCTCTTAAACTTTTCTCTCTCCCTCTCTCTCCCTCTCTCTCTTTCTCTCTCTCTCCCTCTCTCTCTCTCCCTCTCTCTCTTTCTCTCTCTCTCCCTTTCTCTCTCCCTCAGTCTCCCTCCTCTCTTCTCTCTCATTTTTCTCTCTCTCTCTCTCCCTCTCCCTCCCTCCTCTCTCCCTCCCTCTAGCAGCCACGGCCGGCAAGAGACCCTCTTCTCTCTCTTAATCTCTCTCTCCCTCTCTCCTCTCTCTCTTTCTTTCGCTCCCTACTCTTCTCTCTCATTTAAGGAGCCCCTCTTCTCTCTCTGAATCTCTCTCTCTCTCTCTCTCCCTCTCTCCTCTCTCTCTTTCTCTCCGTCCCTACTCTTCTCTCTCATTTAAGGAGCCCCTCTTCTCTCTCTGAATCTCTCTCTCTCTCTGTCCCTCTCTCCTCTCTCTCTTTCTCTCCCTCCCTACTCTTCTCTCTCATTTCTCATTCTCTCTCTCCCTTTGGCCGCCACGGCCGCCAAGAGCCCCTCTTCTCTCTCTTAATTTCTCTCTTTCCCTCTCTCCTCTCTCTTTCTCTCCCTCCCTATTCTCTCTCATTTCTCAAATTTACAAACTCAAATTTCAATAAGAATAGAACTCAAAAACTCAAATAAGAAACTAATTTAAAAAGAATTGTAATGCCTACTAAAAAAACCCCCTCCTCTAGCTGCCACGGCCGCCAAGAGTTTTCATTCTCTCTCTTTTACTCTTTGAGTTTTCATTCTCTCTCTCTCTCTCCCTCTCTTCCTTCTCTTTCTCTCTTTCTCTCTCTCTCTCTCACACACTCTCTTTCTCTCTCTCTCTCTCTCTCTCTCTCTCACTCTCTCTCTCTCTCTCTCTCTCTCTCTCTCTCTCTCCTACTTTCTCTCCCTCCTTTCTTTTCTCTCTTAATCTCCTGCTCTCTCTCTCACACTCTCTCTCTGTCTCCTCTCTCTCTATAGCTCTCTCTTTTCAAATTTAGAACACAAATTTCAATAAGAAACTAATTGAAATAGAACTCAAAAACTTTAACAAGAAACCTAATTGAAAAAGAATA